>NW_024070185.1:50273426-50275724 GCF_014754425.2 Oryx dammah
TGGTGATGGACAGGGAGGCCTGGCATGCTGCGATTCATGGTGTTGCAAAGAGTCAGACATGACTGAGCAACTGAACTGACTGACTGACACCTGAAACAAATACAACATTGTAAGTTAATCAACTATACTCCAATAAAACCTTCGTAAAAACTAAAAATAGACTACCACATGATCCAATAATTCTACTCCTGGTTATACATCTGAAAAAAGTAAAAACAATAATTTGAAAAGATATGTGCACCCCAATGTTCACAGCAACATTTTTACAATTGCCAAGATATGGAAGCAACATAAGTGTCCATTAACATATGAATAGATAAAGAGGATATATATTATATACACACACAAAGGACTATTACTTAGCCATAAAAAATAATGAAATTTTGCCATATTAACAAAATGGAAGACCTAGGCTATTACGCTTAGTGAAATAACTCGAAGAAGGATAAATATTGTGTGCTATCACTTACCTGTGGAATAAAAAAATAAGCAAATGAATACAACAAAACAGAAACTGACTCACAGAGAACAAACTAGTTACCAGTGAGGAGAGGGAAGCACGGAGAGGTAAGATAAGGGTAGAGAACAGGTACAAACTACTATGTACAAAATAAACCAGCTACCAGGATATACTGTACAGCACAGAGACTAGAGTCAATATTTGATAATATTAATTATTCAAATATGGATTGAAACTTTCAAGAAAGGATTACATATTCTCCATAATACAGCAAAGCCCAATATTAACTATTTTGAGTGACATACAATATCACTACCTATTTTTATTATGAGTATTATGATGTTACTATAATTAAAGCATAATAAACAAGGAGATCCACCACTCCATTCTAAAGATCAGTCCTGGGTGTTCATTGGAAGGAGTGATGCTAAAGCTGAAACTCCAGTACTTTGGCCACCTCATGCGAAGAGCTGACTCATTGGAAAAGACCCTGAGGCTGGGAGGGATTGGGGGCAGGAGGAAAAGGGGACGACAGAGGATGAGATGGCTGGATGGCATCACCGACTCAATGGACATGAGTCTGAGTAAACTCCGGGAGTTGGTGATGACAGGGAGGCCTGGCGTGCTATGATTCATGAGGTCTCAAAGAGTCAGACACGACTGAGCAACTGAACTGAAAACACATGAATAGGCAATCATAGTTTATGTTCAGTTGACTCAGAGTCAGTTAATGATAGCCATACTCATTAGGTTACAAAGTAATTAGACATAAATAATAAGAAAATGCAAGTGCCTGAAATCAGCATTATTTTTATATGATCAAATCAAGTATCTCTCTTCATGCTTTAATTTGAAATATAGCTGCAATAACCCTAATGCCAGCATTAGGCACCATCCTAAGATGCTAACTGAGTCCTACCTGAAATGATTTCATTCTCACCCAGACTGGTGAGTTGGTGCTGGCTTGCAGAGAAGTCCCTCAGTAATGAACTCTTCAGATTTGACATTTGAGCAAAGATAAGGAATCCCATCTGAGTTCAAAAGAAACAGGGGAGGCAGGACACTGGGACAGCGAATAAGGCCTAGAGCTGGAAACTGAACCCAAGCAGGATATGTCTCAGATTGGAAGGACATATATTGCTCATCTACCCTCATCAGTTCAGTTCAGTCACTCAGTCCTGTCTGACTCTTTGCAACCCCATGAATCGCAGCACACCAGGCCTCCCTGTCCATCACCATCTCATGGAGTTCACTCAAACTCACGTCCATTGAGTCAGTGATGCCATCCAGCCATCTCATCCTCTGTCGTCCCCTTTTCCTCCTGCCCCCAATACCTCCCAGCATCAGAGTCTTTTCCAATGAGTTAACTCTTTGCATGAGGTGGCCAAAGTATTGGAGTTTCAGCTTTTGCATCAGTCCTTACAATGAACACCCAAGACTGATCTCCTTTAGAATGGACTTGTTGGATCCCCCTGCAGTCCAAAAAACTCTCAAGAGTCTTCTCCAACACCACAGTTCAAAAGCATCAATTCTTCAGCGCTCACCTATCTTCACAGTACAACTCTCGCATCCATACATGACCACTAGAAAAACCATAGCCTTGACTAGACGGACCTTTGTTGGCAAAGTAATGTCTCTGCTTTTCAATATCCTATCTAGGTTGGTCATAACTTTTCTTCCTAGGAGTAAGCGTCTTTTAATTTCATGGCTGCGGTCACCATCTGCAGTGACTTTGGTCCAGAAAAATAAAGTCTCACACTGTTTCCACTGTTTCCCCATCTATTTCCCATGGAGTGATGGGACCAGATGCCATGATCTTAGTTTTCTGAATGTTGAGC
>NW_024070185.1:50875734-51317996 GCF_014754425.2 Oryx dammah
CAGTCACTCAATTGTGTCCGACTCTTTGTGACCCCATTGACTGCAGCATGCCAGGCCTCCCTGTCCGTCACCAACTCCCGGAGTTTACTCAAACTCACATCCATTGAGTCAGTGATGTCTTCCAACCACCTCATCCCTTGTCCCCTTCTCCTCTTGCCTTCAATATTTCCCAGCATCAGGGTCTTTTCAAATGAGTCATTTCTTCACATCAGGTGGCCAAAGTATTGGAGTTTCAGGTTTGGCCTCAGTCCTTCCAGTGAATATTCAGAAATATCTGTAGTCTGAAAATCTTTGCTCTAAGGTCCTCTGAAAAACAACATTATGTCTTTGTATTAAATATTTATTTTTAAACAATCTTGTAAAGAAAAGCACTTATATTGAATTCATCTCTGCTTAGGAAAACCAAGCTGTTCGTATGCAAAGGGCAAGATTCCTTTGGTGGCAGCCAACCCCAATTGTAGGCACTGTGCCTAGAATGAAGTAGTTTCTGAAATGCTACAGAATAGCAGTAAATAAGAAAAAAAAAACAGTTTAATAGAGTATCAAAGGCCTCATAAGCCAACCTTTTAGATGATGTAAGCCTTCTGTTCTGGGATGATAGAAAGGAGGGCTGAATGGGAGTGGAGGAGGCAGGGAGGCTGGGAAGGAGCAAGATTTGAGAGAACAGATGATGTAAGTGGAAAGTTACTGGATCCTCTTCACACAAATGATCTTCCCAACAGAGTGCTAGATTATCTATGTGTTCCACATATCTTGTAACTGATAACTGTCCTCATTTGCCTTTTCTCTCTAAGAGAAGAAATGTGTGGAATTAAACAAAGGCATCAACTGCCTAAGAATGTGCTATTGGAGTTGGCTTGAGTCTGAGGATAATGAGAGAACAAACACATCATTAGGGTGCAATCCAAGCAACTCAAGAAAATGAACACAATGGCAAAGAGCTGTGGGAAGACTGCTGAAGACAAGAAAAGCTTTTTGTAAAAAAAGGGAAAATATAAATTTCCAATTTTCCTATTACTCTAAGGAAATATTTTAAAGGGTTCTTTTTACAGTAAGTTAAAAAAAGTCAAAGACAAATGAAACAAAAATATCTGAGTTACGTAGTGTTATCACTTCCAAATCAAATTACAAAACAAAAAATTAAACAAGATTTATTATCCAGAAATGTATTATGATTGAAAAAAATACCCAGAATACCTAGGACTCTGAACATTTCAAACACCCAAAGCTGTCAATAGAGAATTTATTGGTGGGATTATTATTAAAAAAAAAAAAAAATTGTCCTGAAATCCACTGGCAAACCAACTGAAATGACCTTCAGTGGATTCCCAAATGGAACTACCTGGGAGAGCTTTGAGAGCATCAGAAAACACTGCCCAACCCAGACCAATTAAATCAGTGTCTGGGAATGAGACCCAGGCATCAGCACTGTTGAAAGCTAATATGCAGCCAAAGTTGAGAACCATGGCTCTAGACCCTTCCTATTCAGTGTCTTCTGTGGACCAACAGCAAGATTATCCCCTGGGAACTTCTTAGAAATTCAGAGCCTCAAGTCTTTCACCAGATTTACTGAGTCAGAATCTGCAGTTTAACAAGATTCTCAGATGATTCTTGTGCACATTAAATATTGAGAATCACACATTTAAGATACACACTATTAAATTCTGCTGTTCACTGCTTCCTTAGTATTGAACTGTTTCTTGAATGATGCTGATCTATATCATGGTATTTGGAGTGAGCCATGTGGCAGCCCTTGCCTTGTTTTACTACCTTTGACTTCTCTAATTACTCAGCGTTGGTGCCCTAATTCCTAAAACTGGAAAGACAAATTCCTGTCTTGATCCTAATTGTAAATAGCCTTGACCCTTCTCGGGTGGGATCTGAATCTTGCTAGTATCCAGTGTCTTTTGCTGAAAATCATATCCAGGACAAATTTTGGTATGCTAATCCTGTTTATTTATTTATTTAAAGATAAAATCTAAAGGATTAGGCATCTGAATTAACACTCAGGCCTTGCTCCTGCCTTCTCCCTCTCATGGTTTTCTCTTTCAGTTTCTTTTGCTAATTCTATTTAGAATCCTCCTCTGAATCCAAAAGAGTGATTGTAAGGGCAACTGGCCTTCCTTGCTTACTCTGTTTTTCAAAAATGTGTCTAGAATGCTGAATCCATATATACAACTGGGTGATGATGCTACCCAATTGGTTTTGCTGGTACTGGGTTTTCCATGTATATGAACTTTCTGTGTCTTTTTTATTTTATTGGTCCACCAGGCTTCTGGAATGGGCTGATGGCCATTAAAATAATTTCCAATATGACCTAGTCCCTTTGCTGTCCACCTGAAACTATCACATTGTTAATTAGCTATCAGTTCAGTTCAGTTCAGTTGCTCAGTCGTGTCCGACTCTTTGCGACCCCATGAATCGCAGCACACCAGGCCTCCCTGTCCATCACCAACTCCTGGAGTTCACTCAGACTCACATCCATCGAGTCAGTGATGCCATCCAGCCATCTCATCCTGGGTCGTCCCCTTCTCCTCCTGCCTCCAATCCCTCCCAGCATCAGAGTCTTTTCCAATGAGTTAACTCTTCACATGAGGTGGTCAAAGTACTGGAGTTTCAGCTTTAGCATCATTCCTTCCAAAGAAATCCCAGGGCTGATCTCCTTCAGAATGGACTGGTTGGATCTCTTTGCAGTCCAAGGGACTCTCAAAAGTCTTCTCCCATACCAAATAAAAAGTTTAAAATAAATAAAATGCAAGGACTCATCCAACTTAGACTCACACAGACTTCCAGTCTGAAGAACTTTCTAGATTACTTTCTAGACTAATCTAATCTAGCCTAGACTATAAAAGGCCATCTGGGTCCTGAGATTTAAACAAAGGGTTCTTAACAAGTTTCTCATTGGAACATATGTTCGAGAACAGTGTAAAATGGATAACCAACAAGGAGTTACTGTATGGGACAAGACTCTGCTCAATATTCTGTAGCAGCCTAATTAGGAAAAGAATTGAAAAAGAATGAAAGTGAAAGTATAAATTACTCAGTCATGTCTGACTCTTTGTGACTCCTTGGACTAGAGCCCCTCAGGCTCCTCTCTCCAGGGAATTCTCTAGGCAAGAATGCTGGAGTGGGTTGCCATTCCCTTCTACAGCGGCTCTTCCTGATCCAGGGATCAAACCTGGGTCTCATGCATTGCAGGCAGATTCTTTACTGTCTGAGCCACCAAGGAAACCTGTGTATGTATAACTGAATCATTTTGTTGTACACCGGAAACTGGCTCAACATTGTTGACAAACTGTACTCCAATACAAAATAAAAAGTTAAGAAAAACAAACCAAAGAAAAACCAAAAAGAAATAACGTATAGAGTAGAATTCTTCCTACATTCCACTGAAGATAAGCCCTATACAGTAATCCTTCAGTCCCTAGCCCTGGAACTGAACTTATATAAAGTCCCAGCTCTCATCTTCCTTTCTTTCTACCTATATTTGGTTGTATGTGAACTGTAAAACTTCATGTCTCATATCCAACTGACTTCTACCATTGTGTATGTGGTAGATAATCAATATATAGTCATCTCAGGTTCCTAGGACTTATTATAAGGAAACCACAGAAGGTTTCTGTGTATAGGGACAAAGAAGGAAAAAATAAAAAATAAAAGAAGAAATGCAAAAAAGAACCTTTACTCAACCATAAAAGTCTTTTTTACTAGGTTTCTGGTGAACCTCAACTTACTCCTGGACATATTGTTGGATGGTACTTGTGTAGACATACTCTGAGATCCTGGGGAAAACGTGTCTCCAGGCACCAGAAGTGAAAGCCTCAAAGGATTCTATGATGACTTACTCCTGTAGTAATAGACTGAATTTAGAGACGTGTGAAACTCTGGCTTGATGAAGAAGAATTGATTTCTGAAAGGTAAGATGTGAAATCCCTCCAAAAAAGAACATAAAAGTTCATATGGCATTCAGATCATAAGAACAAGATAAGTAGTTGGTTTAGAATCAGGAACTTTTAAACTGAACAGCTGTAACCCATTTGGGCAGTCGTGCAAAACAGAAAGTTGGCAGACCAGATAGTCTTTTCAGACATTAAACACAAGATGCTTGGGGCCAAAAATTGTGATTAAGAAATCAAATGTTTTCTTTTTCTCTTTCCAACCTGTTCTCAGACTGTGGAAAGTTATGTGATTTTTCTTCTCTGACTCTCTGGTTGTAGTTATTGAGAACTGCCTATCTCTTCAGCCACTGGAGGTCAATTCACTTCAATTCAGTCCAATCCAATCCCATACAGTCTAATCCAGTTCAACTTCATCTGTCTTTCTTTGGGGGAGACCTGTATACACATAAAGAATTTAAGTGCCTTGAGGGCTGATATACCAGGTTGTCTGCAGCTCAGTTCATGAAATGTCTTGACTCTGGTGCAATATCTATACCGCTCTGCTTCCACTGAGGACCTAGAAGTATGGTTTCTAGACACTTTTCTGCATCTTGGATTCTGTCTCCTCTGTATTTCCTATTTGTCATTTGCTTTTGGTTTTTCTAATTATTTGGTCCTGACCTGTTGCATTTGTGTCTAACAGGCATAACTGACATTCCAACTCCCTCCCAACTCTCCCCCTCTTTTCCCTGTGCCTGTCTGTCCCTCTGTCCTTCATTTCAATCTATCAGGCTTTATTTTTTTTGTCCCACAGCTTGGCCTAGTAGAGACTACTTCCTTTCAAAGGGTTCCCTTTCAAGTACACATGCAGAAATATGCATGAACATCTGGTGTGAGCCTTTTGTTCAAATTCAACCCCTAGTGAAACATAGAGACAGATAGAGACCCTAAACAAAAGAGAAAGAGGTAAGATTAATGAGAACAAACATCAGAGAAATGCCTTCATGTCTAGAAAATGTTCAGAACCTGCTTTGGCCACATTTGAACAGTTGTGTGTCTGGATTTCAGCCTCTTATTTTCTGGTGTACCTGGAATGGATTGAACTTCCAAGAGGCTTGGTGGCAGGATGTAGGGGGCTATAGTGAAAAGGAGCTGCTGGCTTCTGACTTTCATGAGGAAAGGAGAGAAGTCAGAGCTTCTAGTCAGCATACAAACACCCCAAATAGTCATATTGATTGTTAAAATATGGGAATGGCAGGCTACTAATTGGTAACCAGCCTCTGCACACATCTTCCACCTATTCCTTTCTTTGCTCTGGCGGCCAAACTACCCTCACAAGTTCTTCTCATGCATCCAGCAACAAAGAGGCTAACACTTTAATTTGTGGATCCTGGGCTCACCCCCTGATTAAATGTTGTAGAAAAGAAAAAACATTCCTGGATGATGACTCTGGGAGGAATTGAATGTTTGGAGCTTCTTTAGGGACAAAAGAAAGGAAATAATTTTTTAGGATCATCCTAGGAAGTACTGTGCTTGTAACGCCTCCTGAGCCCTGAGGCTGCCTAGCTTCATCCAAGTCCTTTTCCTTCAACCATTCTCCTTATTGATTTGGTATTTGACTGTCTGATGACTTAGTCTTCCTTTTCCTCTGTCCCTCATCCATGGAGCAGGTTCCTTGGAGCCTGCTGTCTCCATTAAGCACTACTTGAAACTCTTTTTCTTCTTATAATCACCTCGTCATTTTTTTTCTGGACAGGAAGTAGTCGGTTCTAAATCTGATGAAGAGTTTCCTCCCAAATGTTCACTCCATAACCCCATACAGCCATGTGCCAACTTCTCTGCTGCCGCCACCAGAGGCAATCAGGTAGCAGTGAAGCCCAGAACCTCCTGCCGTTATCCTTCCAGACAGCATCATGGTAGAAGAGAGAGGAACCTATGGAATGAGATAGACCTGGGTTTGAAAGCCAACTTCTCTTTACTAACCAAGCAACTTGAACAAATGACTGACTTTTATAAGGGTATATTTTCATCTGCAAAATAAAGGTAGATATTATTTCTTAAGAATGAGAAAGATGAATAAATGAAATGATGCTATTATTGTGATCTGTTTATTTTCTTGGTCTGTGCAGCATTTCTTTAGGGAACCACCCTTTCCTATTTTTATTCTACATTGTTTGGGAATAGAAATGCTCCCATGACACAGAGGACCAGAGTACTTAGCCACAGTGGTTGGTGCTGATATAGGAATATGACCCAAGTCTAGCCAATTAGTATCTTCCTTGAGAATTTGTTGAAGCAGTCTACAAAGAGGTAGGCTCCTTTCATGAGTACATTTTGAATAGAAAGTAGAAGGAAAAAAATTATCTTTTAAATTATTTGTATCCAGTGTATTGTGTATTTTGAGAATAATGATTACAACAGGGTTCTTCTACTTGTCATCTAGAGTTTTCGTATGCATAAAAGTTCTAACTCTACATATTTATTTCATATCAATATATGGTTTAGAGCATTAAAATAGTTCTTGATAAATGGTAGCTATTTTATTTAATCCTTAGATTAGCTTAAGGAAAAATGGGATTTTTTGGTTCATGTGTCATGGAGCTAAGATGGGGTGTTGAGGTAAAGAACTGGCCTTAGAGGCTCCAGGAAGTTTGAGAGTATTACCTCTGCTTCCCTGATAGCCATTGGCTTTATGACCACTACTGTAAATGAGTTATTACATGGGAACAGGGACATGACCAGAGATAATTTTAGGTCTTCATAATTTCAGTTCAGTAACTCCTGAGGAAAGAGAAGACATCTTTTTCTTTCAGTGTCTATGAAGTATCTTATAGTGTCTTTGAAGGCAACTTCCCCAAAGCATAAGTTCATAAAACTCAGGTTAGTCTGACTTGAATTGCTTGACCATTGCTGAAACCATCGCTGAGATAGATATGTATATGCATGAGTGGATGAGTGTGTTGTACTATGTAATTGACATTTTCACCAAAACCATTTGGATAGGGAGATAGCAATTCCTAAAGGAAAAGGAGATATAGCTACAAAAGAATGGTGCGAAGGAATGCTTGAGTAAGCCAAAACAGTAAATGTCTGCTATGATATCATCATCTTCTTCATTCTCATATTACTAATCACCATCATTCTTATTCTTGCAGGAAGTGTATATGCAACAGTGATTCACTGTCAGACTGGTATTCATAGGACCTTTGAAAGCAAAGGGAGAAGATGAGTGTAGTAAATGGTCCTTTGACAAAATTGACCTGGCATCTCTAGCAACAGAATGTATGGATTGTATTTCCTTATTAAGAGGAAAAAGCTATAATTCCTAATTTATAGTAACAGATTGTCTATTTAAAATATTAGTGTCAGTAAGAGTTGAAAATAAGTTTTAGATATGCAGAAATTTTGTGGATCAAGTGCTCCTAGAAACAGTGTTCTCACCCAAAAGACACATCCCTGTAATACAGCCTCGTGTACTTTGTGGCTTTTTGATGAATATGAATTCAATGTGATTCTTGAACCAGGGGAGCAAAGGCAGTATCTTTTAATAGTTATTTCCTGCATGTCACATCTTTGGTAATAAAGTGCCAACAGGGATATTTGTTGGAAAAGGCAATGACAACCCACTCCAGTATTCCTACCTGGAAAAACTCATGGACAGAGGAGCCTGGTGAGCTATGGTCCATGGGGTTGCAAAGAGTTGGACATGACTGAAGCGACTGAGTACACACACACATACACACACACACAGGGATATTTATGGCTGTGGTTAGTTAGGCTTATTCCATGTACAGTAGAAGACATGCTAAATATATTTCCCTGTTTTCTGCAGCAATATTTATTTGACTATATTCTGTAATTGAATTTATTAAAAATTAAGAAAAAGTAAAATATTCTTAGTATAGCACATGAAGGTTGATGTGACAACCAGTTCTCTTAGTATATTGTGGATTTGGAAATTCGACAAATGCAGATGTATACTTTGGCAAATTCAAAAAGCACATTATCGAATTTCTACTTTATATAAATTAGAAAGTCATTTGGGGCTTTGTGGCTTTTGGTGATAAACTATATTAAATCAGCTTTGGAAGAAATAGAGTTTTATGAATTCTAAATTGTATGCATTTGGGCCTTCATCATGTCATATTAACATGCTATCCTTCTTACCAGACATCTAGCACTTAGTAGCATTCATATTCCTTACTAAAAAAAAAATCTAATATTTTTCAAAACAGAATGAGAACCAGCAACACTACTAGAATTATGTTCTGATTTCAGAAATGGAATAGATATTGCCCATTTGACACTCTTCTTGTCTATCTTTGTTTGACTCTGTGTTAGGATCACCAGATTTAGCAAATAAATATCTAGCATGTCCAGTTAAATTTTAATTTCAGATAAACAATTTTAGTATAACTATGTCCCATGCAATACTTGGGACATATTTATGCTAAAAATTGTTTGTTGTGTATCTGAAACTCAAATCTAACTGGATATCCTAGATTTTTTTAATTTGCTAAGTCTGTCAACCTTACCCAAAAATGCATTATTTGATTCCTCCATGATTGAGTGCCCTTCTATTATTTTTTATTGTCTTCCTGCTAAAATATGCACGAGGCAAAGGATCCTAAGCTCATTTTTCTAAGTTATAAACCTGTAGGCAATCCTCATGGTCCATCTTAGCTTGCTGATATACCCAATAGAAGCATTAATCTGACTCAAAATTAGCCTTTATGGGAGGCAAGTCTTTCCTGGTAGTCTCTCGAGGTTATAAAGTACATCACACAGTATATCGTCTTAGAGAATGTCTCCTTTCCCAGTCTTTCTCCAAAGTGTTACTATGTGAGGAATTTTTTCCCACTCTCACTTTCTTTTCTCCCCAGCTTCTTTATCAAACTCCCCTCTCTACTCTCACCCTCCATTATGTTCAGTTACCTGATCTTCCTCAGAATTCAGCCATTTGCATTCACACTCATATCCCAGCAGATTGAAGGAGTTGTTGTTTAGTCACCAAGTCATGTCCAACTCTCTGAGACCCCGTGAACTGCAGCACTCCATGCTTCCCTGTCCTTTATTATTGGAGAAAGGCAGAGGTAAAAAGAGGAAATGCCGTGGGTAAAAACTACTATAGATGAGATACTTGTAAATATCTTATTGACTTGGATTGAGTTGGATTAAATTTAATCTTCCTCTAACTTTTCTTCCAAAACTAAGATGGTCTAACTTTCTTAAAATAGACCCCCCCTTAGCATTGTTTGCAATTATATCATCCTTCAATGTTTTAAGTGATGACTTCTAGCATAAAATATAAAATAAGAATGCCCTTTTTCTTCTTTTTTTAGATAGCAAGGTCATATCAGAAGCCCAGAAATTATTCCAGGCAGGCAGAATTCCATATTCTGCCCTCTCTCTGGATAAATTGAGCTTGTTTACAGTAATTTGTCTGCATTTCCATACCCACACTTATTATAGCTGCCATCGTCCAGCAATGTTTTTCCCCACTTATCATCATAACAGTTTATAAGTATTTGATGGGATTAAACAGAGCCAACCTAATTCTGTCACTTAAGCAGCCAAATTCATGAGCCCAGTCATCAATATATAGTGATACAATGTCCAGAAACCCATTCTTGCTGGCCATCATCTGTACAGTGTGTGGGTGGGTCAGCCTGGTTTTAAGTTTTGGGGTCAGGTAGATAACCTATACAGCAAAGCAAGTGAATTGTGATATTAATAGTTGAATCAGCTGAACCACTGAGCCACCAGGCTATACAATTGTTGAATCACTTTGCTAAAATCTTCCCCTGAATTTTTGAAGTTTCATATAATCAGTCCTTGGGAACAGTCAAGTGCATGCCTGAAAACAACTGTTTACCTTTTCACTTGCCCAGAATAAATAATGATTATTTAAAAAAAAAAAAAAAAAGAATGATTATTTCTTGGTATGGAAAAAAAGGATTTGTTTACTTTATCTTGTTAACACTAGGACACCCACACCCCAACAACAACCAAGGAAATGTAGCTGGAAAAACATTTCTGAAAAGAAAAATTACAATAACAACAATGATAATAATTTAGTATTAGCAATGCATGTTCAGTTTGTGACCCTGTGGACTGCACACTGCCAGGTTCCTCTGTCCATGAGATTCTCCAGGCAAGAATACTGAAGCAGGTTGCCATGCTCTCCTTCAAGGGATCTTCCCAATCCTGGGATTGAACCTTTGTTTCCTTCATCTCCTGCACTGCAGGCAGATTCTTTACCACTGAGTCACTGGGGAAGCCCATTATTAGCAATAGTATATTCTATTTTTCAAATTATCTGTCTGATGCATTTGTACAAAGACAGTTTCAAAGTGTGATTTTAAAAACTATTGTACCGGGACTTCCCTGGTACTCCAGTGGTTAAGAATCTGCTCTGCAATGCAGGGGGTGTGGGTTTGATCCCTGCTCTGGGAACAAAGATCCCACATGCTGCAGAGCAACCAAGCCTATGTGCCACAAGTACTGAAGCCCTGGAATCACAACTAGAGAGTCCATGAGCCACAAGTAAAGATCCCATGTGATGCAAGGACGATCCTGTGTGCCATGACTAAGACCCAACACAGCCAAATAAATAAGTAAAATGATGTTTAAATATTGTACTACTAAAAGCTTGATCATACACACTTGGAGGATAAAGAAAGGTTATTAACTATAATTAAAGCAGAAAGAAATCTATCCTGCCTCTTTATATGCAGTGTCTCATTTTATAAATGATGTGCCTCTAACTTTGTAAATGAAACAGGAAGCATGTACAGAGTGAAAAAACACCCAGTTGAAAAATTGTTAATTTAGCCCAGTGATATTTAAAAATACAGTATAGGGCCAAAAGACTAATGGTTTCATATTATTTCGTGGACCCGTAGCATATTCTTGATCAACTGTTATCTGGATGACTCACAACTGGCTCTTCTATAGCTAAAAATTACCTTTTAAGCTGGAACACATATTTGCATGAGGCAAAGATATTATGCGACTCTGATTTTATCTTTCTAACATGTTCTAGATTAACTGATAGAATACTGAGCCATACATGGACTCTATTGTTGGGGCTCACGTGCATATAAAAAAGGCATTAAGTCAAAAATTTTAAAGCTGGATCCAAAAGAAAATGCACATATTGATTACAACTATATAAAAGTATTATACACATTAGCAAAGAATAAAAATAGATTTGGAGGGTAATAATCTAAAGTTCACTAGGAGTGTGTGTATAAAGTTTGATTTATAATAGTTAAGAAAATACAATGCATCCTAGAAGGAAAAGTGCCAAGGCAACACTAGCTTTAAAATAAAGTTTTGTACTATTAAAACATGCATGTGTAGCCAAGATAATTTATTACTAGGGATGGATTAGAGATATAGTATTTTAATCTTTAAAAAAAGCAATAGCACAAGATTAATATTTTAAAAATTTACTTAGAAACAAAACACTAGTGGCCTCCAGGATACCCTGTGCCAATTTTCCCCTCTGAACCATTTTTACAGACAACTTACAACCTCCCTAAATTATAGGTTTATGTGGAAAAATAGGGGGTTGTTGTATAATAAGGAAGCTGACAAATCTTTAACTCTAACAGTACTAGTTATTGCTACTGTAATTTATGCACAGATACTGATTCTAATTAAGTAATAGCAGAGGTTGCCTTTGAATTTATGAGGCTATAATCAGCTCCCTTGTGCTCAATAAATGCCACAGCTACAGTCTGTGGTGTTAATTTCACACTACAGTGGGAACTAGTGGTTGTTGCCAAATATACTCATAAGTCACAGGCAATTTGGATTATTACTGTAGTGTGTGCTGCATCAAGCAATGCACCACTCATAATCACTTTTTAAAGTCATTATTGAGTGTTTGTGTATGATAAGTCTTCTGACATTGACAAGGCAGAGTGCAGTAGCTTTTCTTTCCCGGAAATCATTTCCAGATAAAATAAATATGCTGAGTCCTCTGGAAAAATAATACTATAAGAAGCTCCCACTTCCTCAGCTCCCTAGCTATTTCTGATACATGAGAGCTGGGAACTTGGATTTTTCCTATAAACTACACTGTGTGTGATGTGCCCCAAAGGAGAGCACCTCATATGGGGTCACTTCCCTTTGGGAATTTTATGAATTCATGTGATAGGATTTCATAAGTGCCCGGAGCTGAGCTTGCTGGCAGAACTACATTCTGTTCTTTTCCAATTTCCTGAAGCTGGTTGTGAACTAGAGACTCTCACTGTGAGCTTTAATGCTAGTTACTTTGCTCAAAACATCACAAAGAGGATGAGAAGTAAGCAAACCAGCACACATGAACACAGGATCTCCCTCTTTCTTTCGTTTACTTTCTCCCTTCTATTTTATCAGAGTTACTCTTGACAGTTGGGATTTATGAAGTTCCACCCAGGACTGTGTCACATTCCACATCTTATGCTTAAATCCACAACACTAGAGTGGCTCCTTATCATCCAACAGTCAATGGGTCCAAATGGCAGCTGCAGACAATAGGGGTCTTCTTTGTGACTGAGTACAGTTTGCATTAATCACAGGGACAGCATGTTCTGACTGGTGGCAGGGGCCAAGGTTTCTGTTTGGAATATGGTTGCATCATTTCCTGAGGAGCGCAGCAGGCTTCAGTGCAATCAACAACACAACAGGAGAACCATGTTTTCCTTTAAGGGGCAAGCACAGAAGTCAGGTGGCTCCCCAGGTGACGTTGTTTTAGACCTGTCAAAGTCAAGATGCCAAGAGAGACTGAAAGCATTCAAGGAGTTTCACTGTCCCGTTGTATTCTTCCAAATAAAATGACAGAGAATGTTAAGTATTTCTGGTATGGCTTTTCATTATTGGCCAAGAGAGGATTCTTTAGACATCTGAAAGACTAGGTTCCTGGAGTTGAAGCTGCTCCCTTGGTGATGGGCTATACAGAACAGGGTGGCTTCAGCAACCTACAGCCAATATGCTGTGGAGATAATAGGTAATTATTATAGAAAAATGTGTGTGTGTGTGTTCTGATCCTTCTTGTTAACTGACATTCCAGGGACAGAAATTGTGGTCTCATAGTGGCACATACTGGAGGAGGGCATGTCAACCCACTCCAGTACTCCTGCCTGGAGAATCCCATGGGCAGAGGAGGAGCATGGCAAGCTACAGTCCATAGTCAGAGTCAGACACAACGGGGGCAACTTAGCAGCAGTAGCGGTGGCACATAATCACGACTTAACTTGTGACACAGGTGGACAAGTCTCTCTTCCAGTGTTGTATGGACACACGCAACAAAAAGTCAGGTTCGTTGCTTTATGGACAAAAAGGCTTTGGGGAGAAAAATTTCAATTGTACATTCCCTCATTCTGGGCGGATGTGCAACTTAGCTTTGGGGAAGGAAAATGGAGACCTTTAATAAACTCTGCTTAACAACACAGTCATAGTCTGTTTGTGGTGGCCACAGAGGTGTACCATTCAGTCCCTTCTAGAAGGAAGCTCTTGAGAGCATTGTCAGCACCTCTGTGGATGGGCATGGTGGGGAGACTAGAGAAGGGCCGCTCCCGTGTGACACAGGACTCAGCAGAGCCGGATGTGCACAGGGGCACCTCACCAGCTTGACCACAACTTTTCCAGAGCCGCCTTACGTCTGAGGCTCATTCTGCTCAATCCACTTTCCTTCCCTCTCCTTTTTTCACAGTTATCAGACCTATATCATCATTTGAATTCTCTCTGCTGTCTAGTCCTTTTGCCATTCATGTCTCCAGGTACCATCAAATGTCCACTGGTTGAGAACTGTTAGAAAGTGAGAACACATCCGTAAGTAGAGCAAAGCACTTGCTCCCTTGGGCTCCTGGGTACTTAGGTTCACTGAGCACTTTTTATATGTAATTGTCACTGTTTAGCTATCGGTTTCTCCCACAAAATTACAAGCTCCTCTTAAGGAACTGTCTTTTGTATTCATTATATTTTTCTAGTCCTCTTTTGGTTCTGTTTAAAGGGCGCTGACTTTTGTTGACTAAGGGAAGAGAGTGAAGGTAGCAGGAAGAGAGGGGCAGAGAGGGAAGGAGGACAAAAGCAAGCAGCTAGGGAGCCAAGGAGGCAGGAGAGAGTGACTGCAAGGTCCACCTTTCCTCTGTTGGCCAAAGAGGACTATGATGAGTTTATATACTTAAGCCTGTTCATTCCAAGTTCATTGCTTCCCATTTGGGCCTTTGTGCATTCTTTCTTTCCATGTTTTTGTTTGTTAAGGAACCACTCATTTATTATACTCCAAGTGTTGAAATCCTTTTTGGTTTTTGGACCTTCTCATGATCTCGTCTGCCCACTTTGAGGCCGTTACCAGGCAACAGCTGGCAGCTTATGGTCCCTCTCCAGTAGTTGACAGCAGTTAGCCATTAATAACGTGATCTCACACGCCAGGGCACCACTCCAGAGGGTGAGTACTTTTTGTTTTGGATTAACAAAAAAAAAAAAATTCTGAACAATGCTTGGTCCCAAATGGAAAGGTAGAGAAGAATGTGATCAATTAACTTGGATGATGTCATAATCCACAAGTGGCAGAAGAGTTGGAATTCCAGCCCTTTCCTTGCTCAGCTCTTCTGGGGTGATTAGCTCTGTTCCAAGACCTTCGGCAGGCCATCGTGTTGTGTTTCTCTAACAATAAAATAGGCCTTGGAGACTTGGAAAAGAGTTTGCTTATTAAAATTATTTAAAACTCAGACTAGCAGGAATGAGAACGATGCTGGTAGGCAGAGCAAAATCATACTAGTGCCTGTTTTGGCTCATCTTGCTCTCAAAGCCTGTGTTCTTCTAGACAGCAGATGTACATGTATTCAACAGAGAGGCAAAGGAACTTTCTGTCCAGGCATGACCCAGGTATCACAACCAATGCTCGAAGTCCTCCTAACCCACACACTGACTCCTTCTAAATTTGTTCTCTAGACAGAGGTTTGCCAAGCTTAAAAATTTTTTTCTTTTAACTTTTTAGAGTTCTTAGTCTTTCATATTTTTCATAGTCTTCAGAACAGCTAAAAATATCTTTTGTCATCTATCTTTGACATTAAATAACGCTTTGCCACTGCCAGCCAAATTGGAGTTTTATGGAATCCTAAATTTGTAAGGGATGAATAAATGATTAAACTCAGTAGTTCCCAAATTTTAGTGAATAAAACATTCACCATAGGAACTTATTAGAAATTCATATTTTAATAAGGTCCAGGCATTTGGAAATTTTTGGATAAAGTATAAGTTTCCTACAGCAAAATTCGTTTACTTAAAATGTACACTTTGATGAATTTTAGTAGCTGTACACAGTTATGTCACCTCCGCTGCAATCACAATATAAAACAGTTGCATCACTCCCACAAAGTTGTGTTGTACCCCGTTTGCAATCCATCTTTCTCCTCCCTTCCCCACAGCCTCCAAGCAACCATCAGTCTGCTTTCTTTTCTGTAATTTTGCCTTTACTTCAATGTCATATAAATGTAATCATGTAGCATGGCATCTTTTGTGTTTAACTTTCTCCTTTAGTATACCTAGAAACTCTAGATGATTCTGTGCAGGGAGTTTCATGGTCATACGTTGGGAAGCACTCGTCTCTTCTGAACTTCATTTCATCAATGAGGAAACAGGTGTAAATCTAAGTGCATTGTCTGAAGTGAGATACTACTGATAAACCATTGGAATTCTGTCCTTGGAGAGACGTCCTTGAGTCAATTTTCCTTGATCTCCCTGTGATAAGAGATTGGGCCCCTGAGCACCTTAACAATCACATAAAGTACTCTCCTTATTTTGGATTCTCTTGACCAATGATATGAGATCCAGTGTATGAAAGGCCTTTGGATTTTCTTCTGGGTTACAGGCATGTTATTGCAGGTTATGAAAATCCTTTGGATTTTCTTCTGGGTTACAGGCCAGTTATTTCCAGGCCTTTCCTCAAATTAAGAAACATTTACTCAGAGACAGGTGATGTAACAAAATCTTTCACAAATATGTGTTCAAGAATGTACTCTTTAACATTCTTGATTATAGTGTTTGCTTTTGTACATGGTAAAATGTGATGAATGAGACCCCTAACTTGACATCAAGAAGCCTCCTCAGGTTCCTCCAAAGGAACTGTGTCTAACTGGCTGAATAGGCTTCTTCCTCACCTGCCTATTCCATGCTTCCAGCTGGAAGCTGGTTGCATCGATCCTGTAGATCTGGCAGAACAAGGTTTTCCCCCACTTTTTACTGGATCATGGTCACTTTGGGAATTTAATGAAAGACACAGAGCCTCCTGGGGGAAGAGGATGTTGAGGGACACACAGGCAGGTGATGTGGGACTAAGCAGAGGATCCAGGATCAGGCAAACCGCAGTCAGGGAGCAGCCTGGGAAGGTCCCTGTGGGACTGGTTATAGCTCCAGAGGGCACACTAAGAATGTCACAGCTCTGCCAAGTCATCCCTGCTGACTGAGTCCTATGATCTTCAGGCTTTCAGGTCTACCCCATGAAAACTACACTCAAGCCTAATTTTACAGAGGAAGAAAATGAATTTCTGGAAAGACAGAAATCTGCCTGTAGCCAGTGCCTAGCTTAGTTATACAGCCAGAGTGGAACTCAGGTCACTATACTCTATCACCCATCCTGTGCTGTCTCTACTATTTGCTCTAAAACTGAATATAGGAGAATGATGTTGAGAAGCACATCAGCTAGTGACCATTTATAGGCAGAGCAAAAGTTTTCAAGGCCCTCAACATCTGATCATTTATCCACTGGACCATTTTAAAGAACTAATAATCGTTTACAAGGCTATTTTCCTTTTTTTGTTGTTTCTCTAAAAATTGGAAGTGAAACCAATGCCATAAAAATAAAATGAGTAATCTTCCTTCAAAAATTGCAAAAGAAGGGGGAAGCAACCAGAATATATCCTTTAAAGTAAGCAGACAATTCTAAAGATAATACTCTTGATTTTCATGCATAATATTCTTATACAAATGCTTAGTACTCTTGAGTGAGCATTTGTAACTTCTGGATCCTGGAACAGAGTGCTCAGTCTTTGTCTTGAAGAGACCTGTGATCTCCCATCACACCCCCAAGTTTGAGGTGAGATGGATAATCCTGTGATGACTAGCTTCTTTAATCCTTCTCCAGAACTCCTGAGAGCTAAAAAATGTGAATGCCAAGAAAATAAACAAACTGAAAGTGAGAATTATCTGTATAATTAAATTATATATTCATATATATATATTTGTACATTGCAACAAAAATAAAAAACCTTGAAAGAATTTCTAAACAACACACAACACATGCTAAATGTATTTTAAAAGTTGTCAAAGTAATCAAGTTCCTCCACCGTTCTTAGTCTCTCTCTGCTGAATCTCTCTTTCAGTGATTGGCTATGATTGTGTTCTCCCTTTTACTTTGAGTTCTTTTCCTTCTCTTTTCACCTGCAAAACTCTAAATCAATTCAATTTCAGGACTTAACTTCAGTACCTGCTACTATGACCTCCTAAGCTTGTTGTTCAGTTCAGTTCAGTTCAGTTCAGTCGCTCAGTCGTGTCCGACTTTTTGCAACCCCATGAATCGCAGCACGCCAGGCCTCCCTGTCCACCACCAACTCCTGGAGTTCACTCAGACTCATGTCCATCGAGTCAGTGATGCCATCCAGCCATCTCATCCTCTGTCGTCCCCTTCTCCTCCTGCCCCCAATCCCTTAAACATTAATTAAAACACATACCTCATTGCATTATAATGTTTGTTTTCCTGTTTGTTTCCCTGTCAGGTTATGGGACTGTCTTGCTCATCTTTGTGTTCCCTGCACCTAGTGTAGTGCCTGGTGAACAATTGATACTCAGTCCAGCTAGACAATAGAATTAGTGAATGCCACCCCCGCCCCATTGCTTCTTATTGCTGGGTCTACCAACCTCTAATTCACTTTCCTGTATTCATTGACAGTTTTACCATCTTGTATCTCTTATTCACTTCACTCCACTCCCTCATCTCTTACTATCATCCTGAGAGACTTCTATGTGGTCAATATATCCATCTTTAATATTAAATCAAATGGAATTTTCATTTTGATTCTGCTTCATAAATTCATCGCCGTGGCTCAAGAATGACTCTTCATTTTGCCAAGGTATTTCCCTACCAAAATAATAAATTTCAATATACTGTCTTGTGATCTCAATTTTGTATCCTTCCACTTTTGTTCTTCTATTTTTCCCCACTCAATGAGATTTCAAATATGTTAGGGCTTCCAGTTCGTTTCTCTGATTATTTTGGGCCCACCCTGAAATATGATTCCTTGTTTGCTATGTCCAAACTTTATGATTAGTCACTTCATTCCTCACCTATAGCCTCAGCTCCTTTCACCTTTCACTAATCCTGTCCCAGAAATCTTTAGTCATATCCACAGTGTAGTTACATCCTTCTCATATTAGGACCACTGAATGTTGTTGGAGAGTAATGTAACATGACTTTGTAAATTATTGCCAGTATGAATATTTGTATCCAATATGTCTTCTATGCTGCTCAAATTCTTAGGGAGCCAATGACTTTTAAAGTCTTACTATTGTTGGCAAATTAACTTCCTATTTCAGGTACCTTTTCCACTTAAGGCCAGAGCCTTACCTTTTCCAACCATTAACTTTGCCCCAGATACACTACAGTGATCTTCTCTACATGGGCTTGTTCCAAGTAGAGCTTCACTTACTATCTGCATGTGGGCACAGTAACTCACCTTCCATCCTGGGGCTTCCCTGAGAAAATGCAAGGCACCCAGATATTAGAAAATTAGCAGTGCAGACTTGATGCTTTCTGGGGCAAAACTTTGACCAGTAGAGATAGGAGCTACTGGAAAAATTCTTCTCCATTCTCACTCCTTCCCTGGACTGTCCTGCAGTCTTTCACAAAGCTTTCTTCATATGTACCTCTGTTAAAAAGATCTACTTCAGTTAAAAAAAAAGCAAGAGAATCTGGTAAGGCCATGGTTTTCAAAGTGTGGTTTCTGGTCCCTTGGGAATCCCTGAGACTCTCCCAGGGTGTCCATAAGAGCAAATGTACTTTCATAATAACATTAAAGCGTTATTTGTTTTTCTAACAAATTGATATTTGCACTAATGATGCTAAAGCAACAGTGGACAAACACCTTGATGCTTTAAAATGAATCGAGACATTGACACTAAACTGGTACTTGTTGGATTCTTCACTTCCTCCTGTTCACAGTAAAGAACATTTCAAGATCCTTGAGAATGTCCTTTTTGAAATAATAAAAATTATTAATTTTAAATCTCAGTCCTTCAGTGTAGGTCTTTTTAATAGTCTGTGTGACCACATGAGAAGTAAACATAAAATACTGAAATATAGTTTTTATCTTTAGGAAATTGTATAATTATTGTGTGATTTCTCCTTTTGTGTCTGTTAGGGGGCTTCCCTGGTGGCTCAGAGATAAAGAATCTGCCTGCAGTGCAGGAAACACAGGAGACATGGGTTTGATCCCTGGGTTGGGAAGATCCTCTGGGGGAGGAAATGGCAACCCATTTCAGTATTCTTGCTGGGAAAATTCCGTGGACAGAGGAGCCTGGTGGGCTACAGGCCATAGAGTTGCAAAGAGTCAGACATGACTGAGGCAACTTAGCACACACACACGCATGATTGTTTTAAGTGGGGAGGGTCTCTTAGCTTCAAACGCATTTTTAAAACCCAGCATTTGTACTCTCCTCTCCTCATCGTTAGTATTCTTGATGTCGTATCTTACGTCTGTTTGTTTTGTGTATCTCTTAACTACTTATTGCAGATACAGGTGATTTTACCACTTTTGTCTTTTAACCTCCCTACTAACTTTGTGTGTGGATGATCTCCTACCTTTACTATATGTTTGCCTTTGCCAGTGAGCTTTATTCACTTTGTAATTGTCTTGTTTCTGGTTCTAGCTTTTTCACCTGGAGAATTTCCATTAGCATTTATTGTAAATCTGGTTGGGTGCTGAATTCTTTTAGATTTTGTTTGTCTGCAAAGCTTTTTATTTCTCCATCAAAATCTGAATAAGAGCCTTGTTGGGTAGGGTATTCTTGGTTGTAGGTTTTTCCCTTTAATCACTTTAAATATATCATGCCATACATTTCTGGCTTGCAGAGTTTCTGCTGAAAAATCAGCTGATAGCTTTATGGGAGTTCCCTTGTTTGCTATTTGTTGCTTTTCCCTTCCTGATTTTAATATTCTCTCTTCATCTTTAATTTTTATCATTTGAGTTCATCTTGTATGGGATTCTGTGTGCTTTCTGGACAAATATTTTCTCACCCTGACTCTTCTCCTTCTTGAACCCCTATAATTCAAATAGTAGTCCGCTTGATGTTGTCCTAGAGGTCTCTTAAATGTCCTTATTTCTTCATAGTTTTTTCTTTCTGTTCAGCAGCAGTGATTTTCATTACTCTGTCTTCCAGCTCACTGACTCATTCTTCTGAATCATTTAGTCTACTATTGACTGGGAAACTACTGCCTGAAACTACTATTGACTGGGAAACACTAGCCTTCTAGTGTTTTTTTCATTTCAGGTATGTTATTCTTCATCTCTATTTGGTTGCTCTTTATATTTTCTAACTCTGTTAAAAACTTCTATCTTCTTGCTCTGTGCTTCTATTCTTCTCCCAAGTTTTGTGATCATCTGAACTCCTTCTCAAGTAGATTGCCTGTCTCCATGTCACTTAGTTCTACTGGGATTTTATCTTGTTCCTTCATTTGAAATGTGTTCTTCTCCAGCCTCACTTTGTCTA
This sequence comes from Oryx dammah, assembly GCF_014754425.2. Taxonomy (NCBI): domain Eukaryota; kingdom Metazoa; phylum Chordata; class Mammalia; order Artiodactyla; family Bovidae; genus Oryx; species Oryx dammah. The sequence continues at coordinate 50,896,371 of NW_024070185.1, forward strand.
AGTTTCTGTTTGCATGTTTATGTATGTGGTCGGTTAGTTACATTTCTTGACCTTGGAGAAGTAGCTTTCTGTAGGAGATGCCCTGTGTCCCAGCAATGTTTTCCCTTCTCATCACCCAAGTTTTAAGGTCTTAGGGTTCTCCCTAAGAAGGCTGCATTGGTCCTTCTGTTGTGGTAGGCTAACTATGTGGGCAGTCTGGTAAGCTTTGTTTGTCCCCCAGTCTGGTTGATGGTTGCCAGGCTCTGCCTTGTGTGGATGCTGCTGGCTGCTGTTTAATGGGGCCTAATCATGAAGCAGCAGGCTGCACAACCCCAGGGGGATCTGGGGTTACCACTGGCTCATTGGTGGATGGAGTCAGGGTCCCAAAGACTCTGGAGCTGCTGCCCACCCACTGGCAGGTGAAGTGAGGTCTTGGGGTTAGTGCTGGACTACTGGTAGACAGGTCTGGGTCCTGGAACCTGGGTGTAGGGCCCAGGTATCCTAGAGCTCATTTAAGATCACTGGTGGGGAGGCTGGTTCCTGGCACAGTTGGGTTTGGGGTTCAGGGTATTTTGAAGCTTGTGTTGACCTGGTAGTGGACAGGGCCAGGGCCAGCTGGTCCCATGGTAGGGTCTGGCTTGCTATCTGTGGACTTGGTCCGCAGGCTGTGGGATCATAGTTTTCTTGCTTTTGGTATCTTCCCCCATGTTGGATGAGGCTGGTCTAGGGATTAGTGCAGGCTTCCTGGAGGGAGAGGTCACTGCCTGCTCACTGGTGATGGAACTGGGTCTCTGCCCTCAGGTGGGCAAGATTGTGCCTTAGGGAGTATCTAGAGGTGGCTGAGTGCACAGGAAGTCTTTAGGTAGTCTGTCTGATGTTGGGTGGACCTTTGTCCCCATCCAGTTAGTTGTTTGGCCAGAGGCATCCCAGCACTGGTATCTACAGACTGTTGGGTGGGGCCAGATCTTGGTGCTAATGAGCCAAGATGCTCATTGCCACCAGTCTCAGTGTTGACAAAGTAGAATGTTCCCAAATATGTCTGAAACCAGTGTCTGTTTCCCCAAGGTAAGCTACAGTTGCCCCCCATCTCTCCAGGAGACTATCCAAGACCAGCAGGTAAGTGTGGCCCAGGCTTCTATCAGATTATTGCTTTTTCCCTGCATCCCAGTGCATGAGAGATTTTGTGTGTACCCTTTAAAAATACAGTCTCTTTCTTCTCAAGCTGGCTTGAAACTCAATGTTGAAAAAAACTAAAATTATGGCATCCAGTCCCATTACTTCATGGCAAGTAGAAGGAGAAAAAGTTGAAGCAGTGATGGATTTTATTTTGGAGGGTTCCAAAATCACTGCTGACAGTGACTGCAGCCATGAAATTAAAAGACACTTGCTCCTTGGAAGGAAAGCTATGACAAACCTAGACAGCGTATTAAAAAGCAGAGACATCACTTTTCTGACAAGGTTGGTATAATCAAAGCTACCTTTTTCCCAGTAGTCATGTATGGATGTAAGAGTTGGACCATAAAGAAGGCTGAGCACTGAAAAATTGATGCTTTCTAACTGTGGTTCTGGAGAAGACTCTTGAGATCTCTTGGGTTGGAAAGAGATCAAACTAGTCAATCCTAAAGGAAATCAACCCTAAATATTCATTGGAAGGACTGGTGCTGAAGTTAATGCTCCAATACTTTTGGCCACCTATTACAAAGAACCTCCTCACTGGAAAAGACCCTGATGCTGGGAAAGATTGAAGGCGAGAGGAGAAGGGGATGGCAGAGGATGAGACGGTTAGATAGCATCACTGACTCAATGGACATAAATCTGAGCAAACTCCAGGAGATGGTAGAGGACAGAGGAATCTGGTGAGCTACAGCCCATGGGGTCACAAAGAGTCAGATATGACTTATGACTGACCAACAATAAGTCTTTTTCCCATAGTCCTTTGGGGCTCCCCAAATTAAGTCCTCCTGCACACAAAGCCAAGTACTTTGGGAACTCAACTTCCCAGTGTAGGACACCCAGCCTGGAGAGCCTGATAAGGGATTCAGAACTCTCACTCCTGTGGGTGAACCTCTGCATTACAATTGTTCTCCAGTTTGTGGGTTACCCACCAGAAGTATGGGATTTGATTATATCTCCAGTCTTCCCCTTTGGTTGTAGATCTTTTCTGGTAAGTTCTGGTCTTTTCACTGATGTTTGTTCTGCAAATAGTTGTGATTTTGGTGTTCTCGTTACTGAAGATGAGCTCAGGGTCTTTCTGCTCCACCATCAAAGTCACTCTCTATTGTGCAGTTGTTGAACTATAAGCTAGACTAGTTGCTATTTGTGAAATGCCATTTTTACTGGAATTTCTGATGAACAGGCTGCACCAGGAAAGCCAGATGTAGACTTAAGTATCTGGTAAATATTTCCTAAAAATGAGGGAATGAGCCTGTCACAGAAAATAACTGAGTGTATCTGTTGCTAATGGTAAAATTCAAGCTTACAGGTGAAAATTAGGATTTTGGAAAACATATCCACCTGTAAAATTTGAAAGCTTCCTCATATTTAAGGTTTTTTTGAGATTGACTGTGATATTAGCAATGTAATTTTTAAAAATATGCATTATGGGATGTGTCAACATTTGGAAGATCTGCATGATTTTGTGAACCAATGTTTTCCCAATAATGAATGCCTGATGTTAGAAAGTCATGCATAAATAAAAGATCCTTTCAAAATGAAAGATCAATTAATTTATAATTTAACAGAGTATGTAAAGTTCATTGAAGTGGTTTTAGATCCCATATTGCAACTAACCTTTAAGAAGCTACAACTTGGCAAATTTTGATACAGTATTAATAAGAATATACACAATTATCTGAAAAGGATATTAAAATACTCCTCACTCTTCCAACTAAATATCTCTGTGAGGTCACATTTTCTTCATATACTTCAACTAAAACAACATAACTACAGGAGATTAAAGGTAGATATGGGAAACCAGCTGTCTTCTATTATGTTAGACATTTAAAAGATTTGTAAAAGTGCAAAACAACTCTACTTTTCTTACCAGTTTGTTATAAAAAAATACACTTTGTTAAAAGATAATTTTTTTTAAGTGCAAGTTAAATCATGACTTTCATACAGGCATAAAAATGAACACAGGTTAAAGATTTTACTCTACTTGCTAATTGGTAAGGGAATCAGGCAGATACTATAAACAGTTCAAAAAAATAAGTTAAATTCAAATTTATATGGAGTGAAGGTATATTAGTCAATTGTAAGTGAAGGCAAAATGGGTTTTCCAGTCTAACCTTTATCAGACAGGATATAATTTGCAAGTTTATTAGTCATCTATAATTATAGAGTTATAAAATGGCTCATACAAAAGGACAAGTTTAGAGTTTGGTAACCCGGAAAGGGTGTCTTCTACACAATACATAGTTTCACACTGAAATAAAATTTTCTCAACGAATTAATTTTTATGAAAAAAATTAGTTGTGTTAACAAGAAATAGTATCATTTTGGATTAAAAACACTTTCCATTACCTGACTTTTTTAACTTTAATGGCTTCTACTCCATTTTCATGATCAGACCCTAAAACTTGTCATTACCAGGAACTCCTTCCCTCCATCCACATCTCACATTTCTTGACACAGTCACATGTTCCCTCAGTTCCCTCAATCTCACCGTGTCTGCTTTCCAGTCCCTTTATGAGCTCTGCTCCCTCTTTCCTTCAGCTGTTCTCACATCATCTTCAATCCCATCATGACTATAAGGCAAGTTTCCTAAGTCACCCTCTTGCCAAAGTCTTCAATTCTCTGTCTGCCTTTCATCTCCTACATCCGACAAACTCCTAATTTTATAGATCTCCGGTTGATTGCCTTTTCTGCCTCTACTCACAGGCTTCTCAGTGATACACATGAAGCTTGGTGCTCCTACAAATTCACCTTCTCTAATTCTGTGCAGTCTTCAAAGATGCCTTGAATTTATACATGTTATGAGTCATCTCTCTCCAGCTTTTTCCACACCTCTCGAGCCCACTCCACCACTCCTTTCTCCTCCTGTGTATCAGGAATGCATTTACCTCCTTCCTCATAAACATACAATAAAAGGATGCCCTCTGGTGAGAACTCCCAACTTCCTGTCACTCCACCCCGAGGCTGCATTCAAAAGTAGCTTTGCTTCCTACTCTCAGGTCGCAGTGCCAGAGTCAGGAAGTGTCCTTTCTAAAGCTAATCCCTGTGCTTACAAGATGAAACAGACAGGAACTGTGCCCCTAGTTGAAGAACGTTGCCAAATTCCAGGGGCCCCACAGAGAGGGACTCAGGAAAAAAATACCTCGGTCTCACTTACTTTCTGTCTTTTTCTCTTGCAGTGCTTCCCATTGACTGAATCCAATTGGAAGGAAGAGAGTAAGGGAGCCCACTGATACAATCCATAAAAAATTTCAACCTCCCAGGACCCAGGGTAGAGGGGACACGGTGGAGAGTAGATCTAGAAGCCGAAAGAAAATGTCCTCCTTTTTCAGAGCTGGGAACCGAGAAGGATCTTTTAGCATTTTTTTTACTCCATTGGAATACAATCTCCATGGCACACCCAGAGTTCCCAGTCATTTAATGTGTATGTGTGGCAGCGGGAGAAGGGGCAGGCAGAGCAGATTGGAGTGGACTCGGACCCCTCTTCTGTATTCTGCTGTACATCAGGTCCTTTAGCTGGAAAAGAGCTCACCATTCTATCAGTAATACCCCTAAGAGAGTGGCAGCAACCTCACACCTTTCCCCTCATGTACCTGCTCAAAGAGCATCCTGTGGTGGACATTCTGTGGCTACATCATATGTCCCTTTTCCCTAACTCCATTCTCAGTTTTTGGAGACATCTCCACTCCTCCACATGAAAAAATAACCCAGAGGACATCTCTCATGGTTTAGAAAACTCAAGCCAGGAGTTAAGTCAAAAATTAATTACCTAAGGGCCCTTGTTGAGATCACCTCTTCCTGTCACCTGCAGTGGGGAGCTGGGCTGAATGCACAACAGATGAGTTCAGAGAGAAGTATGATGACCATTTGCCATACTTTCCTATGTGGCTGACTTCGCTCCTCCTAGCTCTTCCATACTTCAGATCCCTTTAAACAAAGCCAACTGTTGTAGCAAGAAATTGCTTTTGATATTAAGCATGTATTGGGCATAAAAGTTAATCTGTGTTCAGTCACTGTGTATAAGAAATTAAACCAGAAGATTTTCCTAGGTCTGAGCCTTGTCGCAAATAAATATGTGCAAGCTATGTTAATGCCATGCTTAAACACACTGTAATAGAAGGAGGAAGATGAATATCTGCCCTTCTGCTTTAGATTTGAGGGCAGATTGGATGGGTCTGTGCCAGAGCTATCCCGATCAAGACTGCAAACAAATCACCTTTGCTGAGATCAGACCTGATAATGGAAATGAATTCACCGAGCTAAAATGTGTTGAGCCTTACAACGGATTTCCTGATGCTCCTGTTTATATAGGCAGATTCTCCAACCCCATGGTTCCTAGTCCACTGCACTTGCCGAGCCTCTGCCTGCTATTTTTGAACCACCGATTTATCACAATGAGAGTTTTATTTAAAAGGTACCCTCTGCTCTTCAGAGAACAAATATGAAAATCTGGTTTCTGAAGATATCAGAACCATTTATTTTTGAAGTTGGCAGCATCAGCTGTGCACTGCTCCAGGATGGATCTCTTCTGTGGAAGGAGGAGTTATGTATTTTTCAGAACAAGGTTTTCTCCTTTCATCCACAAGAAACAATGAAAAATTAAATATGGTATAAAAAATTAAAGCATTTTGAAAGGGAAAGAGCAGGCAAATCACATACCCTTGACTGGCAACCACTGCAGGGAGCCTCCCTGACAATAGGGGAGAGAAAGTGGTTGGCACCAGGGCTCTCTGATCCTTGCCTCTGTTCCCCAGCTTCCTGCAGATCAGGCTGCCCCATGCTGGGTGACAACACTGGCTTCTTCCTGGCCATAATGGGGACAGGAACAGATGGGACATCTTTGAGGTGGCTGTCCAAGCCCAGCCAAGACCCACTATTGGAACACTAGAACAAATCATTGAAAAGTGAGAAAGTCAAGTGGCTAGCTCATCAACTGCTTCCTATTCACAAGTAGGAAGAGATGGCCTGGAATGAGAAAGAGTTGTTTAGGATTTGTAATTCAACCATTTACTCACTACCTGATCTTGGAAAAATTACTTATGTCCTCAGAAGTCCATTTCCTTTTCAAGGAAAAGAGAGACAATATACACCACCTACCTGGAGGAATCGATTGCAATCACTAATGTAAAGCACCTGGATTGGAGTAGGAATTTACCACAGTCATGGTAGCTGACACTTACACAGCACTGTTCCTGTGCCAGGCTCTCTCTCAAGCTCTTTATAGGTTAGCTCATTTAATCCTATAACATCTGTATGATACAGGTACAAAAGTTGTATAGATACAACGTTTTTTTTAATTGGAGAATAATTACTTTACAATACTGTGATTATTTTGTTATACATCAGTATAACTTAGTGATAGGTGTCCCCTCCATCCTGAACCCCCGTCCACCTCCCTCCCCACCCCATCCATCCAGGTTGTCACAAAACACCGACCTTGGGTGCCCTGTGTCATGCATAAAACTCACACTGGTTATCTATTTTACATATGGTAATGTTTCAGTGCTGTTTTCTCAAATCATCCCATGCTGTCCTCCCAACAAGTCCAAAAGTATGTTCTTAGGTCTGTATCTCCTTTGCTGCCCCATGTGTAGGATTGTTGTTACCATATTTCTAAATCCTGTATATATGTATTAATATACAATATTTGTCTTTCTCTTTCTGACTTACTTCACTCTGTATAATAGACTCCAGGTTCATCCACCTCATTAGAACTAACTCAAATGTATTCCTTTTTACAGTTGAGTAATATTCCATTGTGTATATGTACCACAACTTCCTTATCCATTTATCTGCTGATGGACATCTAGGTTACTTCCATGTCTTAGCTATTAAATAGTGCTGCAATGAACATTGGGGTACATGTGCCTTTTTCAATTCTGGTTTCCTCAGAGTATATGCCCAGTACTGGGATTGCTATGTTGTATGGTAGTTTTACTCCTAGTTTTTAAAGTAATCTCCATACTGTTCTCCATAGTGGTTGTATCAGTTTGCATTCCCACCAACAGTGTAAGAGGGTTCCCTTTTCTCCATACCCTCTCCTGCATTTATTGTTTGTAGACTTTTTGATGATGGCCATTCTGACTGGTGTGAGATGATATCTCATTGTAGTTTTGATTTCCATTTCTCTATTAATGAGTAATGTTGCACATCTTTTCAAATGTTTATTAGCAATCTGTATGTCTTTGGAGAAATGTTTGTTTAGATCTTCTGCCCACTTTTTGATTGGGTTGTTCATTTTTTTGGTATTGAGCTGCATGAGCTGCTTATATATTTTGGAGATTAATTCTTTGTCAGTTGTTTCATTTGCTATTATTTTATCCCATTCTGAGAGCTGTCTTTCACTTTGCTTGTAGTTTCCTTCATTGTGCAAAAGCTTTTAAGTTTAATTAGGTCCCATTTGTTTATTTTTATTTTCACTACTGGGAGGTGGATCATAGAGGATCTTGCTGTGATTTATGTCAGAGTGTTCTCCCTATGTTTTCCTCTAAGAGTTTTATAGTTTCTGGTCTTACATTTAGGTCTTTAATCCATTTCAGTTTATTTTTGTGCATGATGTTAGAAGGCATTCTAGTTTTTTTTCTTTTATGTGTAGGTGACCAGTTTTCCCAGCACCCCATTAGATACAACTTAATCTCCATTTTACAGATAAAGAAATTGAGGCACAGCAAGTTTAAGTAACTTGCCCTAAAACATACATTTGCTTATAAGATACAAACCCAGGCAGTCTGATCATGGTTCTTAATCTCTAGATTTGTGCTCTCCACTTTAGAAGAGCCTTATATGGATTAATGTTAATGTCCCCCTACCCATAGTAATAGGCTTCCCTGATGGCTCAGTGGTAAAGAATCCACCTGCCAATGCAGGAGATGCGGGTTTGATCCCTGGGTCAGGAATATTCCTGGAGAAGGAAATGGCAACACACTCCAGTATTCTTACCTGGGAAATCCCATGGACAGAGGAGCCTGGCAGGCTACAGTCCACGGGGTGGCAAAGAGTCAGACACAACTTAGCAGCTCAACAACAACAACAACATAAAATGAATTTTGTTTCTGTTATTTTTGTTTAGACATGGCTCCCATGAATTTGAGAGGATATCATAGGACTTTGCACTTCTTTTTTGCAGTGAATGGCCTCTCTTTTCACTGTTTAAGAAATCCAGTACATGTCAGGTTGAGACTATTCAGTTTAAGCCTATGATGTTCCAAGAGAAGCCCACTGATTCAGTTACAATGATGTACAACAGACAAGTGACTGGGTATTTAGGTAGTTTTAATTTTCATCAGGTTGTCAGGGAATTGTGGCAATGGTATAAAGCTGGAGAATCCAGACCATCAAGATGCAATCCTAAAGTTATGATTTTGATGATAAACTGAGACATCAATTGCCAATCAGTAAGCTTTACTTACTGAAAGAGATGGGAATACCAGACCACCTAACCTGCCTCTTGAGAAATCTGTATGCAGGTCAGGAAGCAACAGTTAGAACTGGACATGGAACAACAGACTGGTTCCAAATAGGAAAAGGAGTACGTCAAGGCTGTATATTGTCACCCTGCTTATTTAACTTCTATGCAGAGGACATCATGAGAAATGCTGGACTGGAAGAAACACAAGCTGGAATCAAGATTGCCGGGAGAAATATCAATAACTTCAGATATGCAGATGACACCACCCTTATGGCAGAAAGTGAAGAGGAACTAAAAAGCCTCTTGATGAAAGTGAAAGAGGAGAGTGAAAAAGTTGGCTTAAAGCTCAACATTCAGAAAACAAAGATCATGGCATCTGGTCCCATCACTTCATGGGGAATAGATGGGGAAACAGTAGAAACAGCATCAGACTTTATTTTTTTGGGCTCCAAAATCACTGTAGATGGTGACTGCAGCCATGAAATTAAAAGACGCTTGGAAGAAAAGTTATGATCAACTTAGATAGTATATTCAAAAGCAGAGACATTACTTTGCCGACTAAGGTCCGTCTAGTCAAGGCTATGGTTTTTCCAGTAGTCATGTATGGATGTGAGAGTTGGACTGTGAAGAAGGCTGAGCACCGAAGAATTGATGCTTTTGAACTGTGGTGTTAGAGAAGACTCTTGAGAGTCCCTTGGACTGCAAGGAGATCCAACCAGTCCATTCTGAAGGAAATCAGCCCTGGGATTTCTTTGGAAGGAATGATGCTAAAGCTGAAGCTCCAGTACTTTGGCCACCTCATGCGAAGAGTTGACTCATTGGGAAAAACTCTGATGCTGGGAGGGATTGGGGGCAGGAGGAGAAGGGGACGACCGAGGATGAGATGGCTGGATGGCATCACAGACTCGATGGACATGAGTCTGAGTGAACTCCGGGAGTTGGTGATGAACAGGGAGGCCTGGCATGCTGCGATTCATGGGGTCGCAAAGAGTCGGACATGACTGAGCTACTGAACTGAACTGAAGTTTTACTTAGCAAAAATGAGTCACTGTCAATTTTATATATGAAAAAAAAGGATACCATGTTAAATCAGGATCTTGGCCTGTCCTGATTTATGTCTTAGTCTTGTTCTACATTAACTGATGTGTTTTTGTTTATGTGAGTATGGAAGTCATCAATAGATATTTTTATCACTGATTGAGTTAACCTCAAGTCAATTTCCCAGGTGGCCAGTGCAGGAGTTGCAAGAGACACGGGTTCAATCCCTGGTCAGGAAGATCCCCTGGAGGAGGAAACGGCAACCCGCTCCAGTATTCTTGCCTGGAAAATCCCATGTCCAGAGGAGCTTGGTGGGCTACAGTCCCAGGGGTTGCAGAGTCAGACACGACTAAGCGACTTAGCATGCATGCACACTAGTACTGCATGTATTGTGCAGATTCTGATTTTTTAAAAAACAGAAAGTTGAACTGCAAAAAAAAAAAAGTACATGGAGAATAAATTTTGTAAACAAATTTTACATTAATAAGAAATGTACTGTTTTTTTTAAAAACCATTTCATGAAATGAAAGCCTCCTCTGTGATGGAAATGTTTGGGTTAATGTATGTGTTCAATAATTCAAGTTTTGGTATGGTGAGATTTCTAAATGTGAAATTATGTATGTGTGTGTAAATGTGTATATAATCAGCAACACTGACACAGAACATAATCCTGAGCCCTTAAAGGGCATTGAGGTTTGAGAATGGGGTTCCCATGGGCGCCATGTTTGGTTTTTCCTTCAATATACACCTATAAGTTGTTGGCAGTAATTCAACAGTAATCAGACACCATGTGTGATTTCCTCTCTGTTTAATATCAAAATCTCACCAAATATAAATACCCTCCTTCCTTCCATCACCATGCCTCTCTCTGCCTGCCGCAACCCCCACCAAATCCTCCCAACAGACTTCAGGGCTGCTGTCTAATCAGTTTATTTTCAGTGAAAGAGGCACACAAGTTACAAAATAATGGCAAGATGAATTTTCCAAATGTCTTAGTGTAAATCTTACAGTCATCTATCAGTAGTGATATGAGCATGAACTAAAGCATAAAAACATTAAATTCCTAAACTAGGTTTATCAGCAGTTCAGCCTGATAACAATTTTATGTTTCTAATTATAGCTGATGATGCAAACATCAGACTAACACTAAAAATACGTAAGTTCAATGGTATTTGAGGGAGTATGAAGGGGATTTCTACCCACATATACTACAGCTTTCAGAAGATCTGGACTTTATCTAATGTGATCATTCAGATAGTATATGCACTTGTAGTGTCTTATTTTCATAAAAGAAGGAAAGAGATGAGATGGGGCTGGGACTTTATCAAAATGACTGCAAAGTAGGACAGACTGAAATTGGTCTGCTGGACTTGAAACTAGTTTGGGGTCTAAGAATATGTGCATCTGGCACCCAACTCTTAGAAAATGTTTATAAATTCTTCTCTGTAACAAATACAATTTATTTCCTTTAAATGTTGACTAGGTACACATTTTTCTGCTCAGTTGCAGTATCAACTGTGCACATCTGTATGAAGGAAAAGATAGTCCTTGGTGTTAAGTGATGACTCCTTTGCCTTTCTCCTGGCAAAGATGCAGCCAATGTACCCATTACTGCTTTTAGTCCCCTTTATTTTCTAGGCCCAAGGTAAGCTAAAGGAGAGCATTCACTCCAAACAAAGAATAAAATAGAAAGGAAGAACAGAGAGGATTTGAGTGTTTATTACCAACGAAGAAACAAAGCAAAGAAAGGCCGAAGACTTACGTGAAATGTTCAGGATGTGGGAAGAGCCTGCAGAATGATTGAGTGGGCCTATACTGTTGGGAAAGAAGGTCTTCATGGGGAGGGAGGCAGTAAGTATAGGCTTGGATTGGTATAAATTAGGTAAAGGAAGACAGAGAAGTGGGAATTATCAGCAAGCACATGCAGATATGGAAAGATACTGAGTCTAGACTTGAGAAGTATCTGCACTGAAGGGTCACTTGATGCCTTAAAAAATGAGTTTGCTTTGGTAATATCTTTAACTCATTATATTTAACATCTTATTGTGTTTTTCTAAATAGATTAATGTACTTTGGGGGAAAAAAGGAAAGAATGTATATTCTAATTCAAGATACATTGAACATACATATTCACCTCCTCTCCTGTAGAGACTACCTTGAAGTGAAGCCGCTCAGTCATGTCCGACTCTTTGCAACACCATGGACTGTAGCCTACCAAGCTCCTCTGTCCCTGGGATTCTCCATGCAGGAATACTGGAGTGGGTTGCCATTTCCTTCTCCAGGAGATCTTCCCAACCCAGGGATCAAAGCTGGGTCTCCTGTATTGCAGGCAGACGCTTTACTATCTGAGCCACCAGGGAAGCTCTACATTGCAATGATAATAAAAGTTTTTAAAGGAGTGGAAAGAGTGTAGAGAGGAGGAAATGAGTAGATGAGGGACTTCAAGAAACTTGTAGACAATAGTGGTTGAAGTATTTAGGCAGATGAAACAAGAGTAGAAAAACCATATCCTAGAATGTGCTATGATGGTCTGAAGTACAGAAGAGCACTCACCTGTCTGGACGGGCTAAAGACTTGAAGGCACAGGAATGATAAGAAAGATGGGGTGAACAGAACATGTAAACGGGGAGGTTGTTTGAAAGTCTGTGTCTGGCAGCTCTGCCTGCTCCCTGACCACCACAGCAGAGCTGCAGGCCACCTGGCCATTGTCTCCAGGATCCTTCTCCAAAGATACTAAGCCTGGGAAAGCCATGACCTCTTTTGAGAGTTTTGACTGTTCAACCAAAGACATTCTTCCTTCTGGTCTTTGTATACCACTGAACTCTCAGGGAGCTCCATACTTACTTACCATAAAGTTGGTCTTTCCAATCCCCTTACCTTCTACACAGATCTTCCAAGAAGACCCCCAAGCAAGAAAAAAAATATTTCTACTAAACAGAGAAGGAAACATACACCTTCATTATTATACTAATAATAATATCTTCTCAGGAGGATCAAACACAAGGAAAACAAGTAGCCTGAAAGAGAAAGACCACAATTATCAGAGAAAATAGATATAATTCAGAAAATAGAGAGGGACTTGTTCAAAATCCTCTGGTATTCTCAAAGAGAGGTTAGAAGCTATTGTATCCTAAAATCAAATCAAATTGTTATGAAACAGGAACACAGGATAAGTAAGAGTGCTCAGAAATTAAACATAATTGCTGTAAGATAAAGCAGACAGAAATCTATAAAACAAAGCAAAAGGACAAAGAAATTATACAAAAATGAAAGTAAGAGACATTGCAGCTTAATTTAAAAAGTCCATCTTCTGACTCACTGAGGTTTAAGAACAGTAGATTTTAATAAAAGGAAGAGGTGAAAATTCTTTTAAAAATTAAGAGAAAAATGACCCACAGATAAAGATAGACATGAGTATTCAAATTGAAAAGTCATACTGAGGGGCATATGGGATGAATACAAAAAGAACTCCTATCTGGAGACATCCTCATGGAACTACAGAAAATGAAGGTTAAAGAAAAGTTCTTAAAACTTCCAGAGAAAATAAATTTAAACTTCAAAGGAGTGAGAATCAGACTGGCACAAGACTTCTTATCATTACCTGTGGATGTTAGAGATAATGAGGAAAAGTTTTCAAAGTACTAAAGGAAGGTGGTTTTCAACCTAGATATTTTTCTTTTTTTAAATAGTTGAGGTATAGTACCCATGGTGGGAGAAGGCAATGGCACCCCACTCCAGTACTCTTGTCTGGAAAATCCCATGGGCGGAGGAGCCTGGTGGGCTGCAGTCCATGAGGTCGCGAAGAGTCGGACATGACTGAGCGACTTCACTTTTCACTTTCACGCATTGGAGAAGGAAAAGGCAACCCACTCCAGTGTTCTTGCCTGGAGAATCCCAGGGACGGGGGAGCCTGGTGGGCTGCCGGCTATGGGGTCGCACAGAGTCGGACACGACGGAAGCGGCTTAGCAGTAGTAGCAGTACCCACGGTGAGATGCACAGACCTTAAGTGTAGTGCAGGTGTGCTACGTCGCTTCAGTCATGTCCAACTCTTTGTGACTCTATGGACTGCTGCCTGGCAGGCTCTCCTGTCCATTGGATTCTCCAGGCAAGGGTACTAGAATGGGTTGCCATGCCCTCCTCCAGGGGAATCTTCCTGACCCTTAAATCAAACCTGCATATCTTATGTCTCCTGAATTGGCAGGCAGGTTCTTTACCATTAGTGCCACCTGGGAAGTCCAGGTGTGGAGCCTGATAAATAACTGCACCATCCAGCTCAAGATGTAGACTATTTCCTTCACCCCAGAAAGCTCCCTCATGTCTTCTCTCAATCAATACACATTACCTTCTCCCTCAAATAATCAATATTTGAATTCTAGCCCTGTATATTTGTTTCTGAGCTTTCTATGACTTTACTCATAGAGGATATACAGGTATGTTTAGCTTCTTTTGACTGATATAATTGTTTTAATATTGTCCAAGTTGTTGGGTGTGGTAGTGGTTCGTTCTTTTCTAATCCTGAGAAGTCTTCTATTGCATTATTATGGTATGGTTTCTTTCTCCATTCTCCTTTTGGTAGGCATGGAGTTGTTTCTACTTTGAAGCTATTTTAATTACAGCTACTGCAATCATTCTTATGAAGTTTTCGTGAATTGACAATTTCTTTCAGGTGAATTTGAATTGCTGGGTTGGTAATATGTGTTTAATTTATTAGAAACTGCTATAAAGTATTTCAAAGAGTTTTACCCTCTGATAAGCAATGTATTCTGAAATTTCTGTTTAATTTATTTCTATTATTATTATTTAATAATAATTATTATTTAAATTTTATTATTTTATTTATATTTATTTATTTCTATTCAATGTAGTCTGTAGTTTGTCTACATCTTAGCCAGTACTTGGTATTATAAATCTTTTTAACCTAAGCCATGTTGGTCAATGCAAAGTGATAGCTCACTATGAGTTTAATTTGATTTTCCCAGATGAGCATTAATACACAGCAATTTATCATATACTTTTAGCCATTTGGTTATTTTATTTTATTTTTTTATTGAAGGATAATTGCTTTATGGAATTTTGTTGTTTTCTGTCAAACCTCAACAAGAATCAGCCATAGGTATACATATATCCCCTCCCTTTTGAAACCCCCTCCCATCTACCTCCCATCCCACCCCTCTAGGTTGATACAGAGTCCCTGTTTGAGTTTCCTGAGCCATATAGAAATTCCCGTTGGCTATCTATTTTACATATGGCAATGTAATTTTCCATGTTACTCTTTCCATACATCTCACCCTCTGCTACCCTCTCCCCATGACCATAAGTCTATTCTCTATGTCTGCTTCTCCATTGCTGCCCTATAAATAAATTCTTCAATACCATTTTTCTAGATTCCATATATGTGTGTTAGAATACGACATTTATCTTTCTCTCTCTGACTCACTTCACTTTGTATGATAGGTTCTAGGTTCATCTACCTCATCAGAACAGAATCAAATACATTCCCTTTTATAGCTGAGTAATAATCCATTGTGTATATGTACCACTACTTCTTTATCCATTCATCTGTCGATGGACATCTAGCTTGCTTCCATTTTCTAGCTATTCTAAATAATGCTGCAATGAACAATGAGATACATCTGTCTTTTTCAATTTTGGTTTCCCCAGGGTATATATCTAGGATTGGAATTGCTGGGTCATATGGTGGTTTTATTCCTAGTTTTTTAAGGGCTCTCCACAACATCTTCCATAGTGGCAGTATCAATTTTTATCCCCAACAAGAGTGCAAGGATGCTCCCTTTTCTCCACATCCTCTCCAGCATTTATTATTTGTAGGCTTTTTGAGGATGGCCATTCTGACAGGTGTGAGGTGATATCTCATTGGGGTTTTGATTTGCATTTCTCTAGTAATGAGCAAGGTTGAGCATCTTTTCATGTGTTTGTTAGCCATCTGTACGTCTTCTTTGGAGAAATGTCTGTTTAGGTCTTTTTTCCACTTTTTGATTGGGTTGTCTGTTTTTCTGGCATTGAGTCATATGAGCTGCTTCTGTAATTTGAAAATTAACCCTTTGTCAGTTGTTTTATTTGCTATTATTTTCTCCCATTCTGAGGGTTGTCTTTTCACCTTGCTTATGGTTTTGTTTGCTACACAAAAGCTTTTAAGTTTAATCAGGTCCCACTTGTTTACTTTTCTTTTTATTTGTTACTCTAGGAGATGGGTCATAGAGAATCTTGCTTCGATTTATGTCATCAAGGGTTCTGCCAATGTTTTCCTCTAAGAGTTTTATAGTTTCTGGTCTTACATTTAGGTCTTCAACCCATTTTGAGTTTATCTTTGTGTATGGTGTTGGCAAGTGTTCTAATTTCATTCTTTTACATGTAGCTGTCCAGTTTCCCCAGCACCATTTGTTGAAGAGGCTATCTTTGCCCCCACTGAATATTCTTGCTTCCTTTGTCAAAAATAAGGTACTCATAGATGCATAGGTTTATATCTGGGCTTTTTATCTTGTTCCATTGGTCTATATTTCTACTTTAATGCCAGTACCATACTGTCTTGATGACTGTAGCTTTGTAATATAATCTGAAGTCAGGAAGGTTGATTCCTCCAGCTCCATTCTTTTTTCTCAAGACTGCTTTGGCTATTCGAGGTCTTTTGTGTTTCCATGTGAATTGTGAAATGTGAATTGTGTTTTTGTTCTAGTTCTGTGAAAAACGCCCTTGGTAATTTGATAAGGATCTCATTGAATCTGTAGATTGCATTTAATAGTATAGTCGTTTTCACAGTATTGATTCTTCAGATCCAGGAACAAGGAATATCTCTTTGTCTGTTTATGTGATCCTTGATTTCATTCATTACTGTCTTATAATTTTCTGTGTACAGTTATTTTGTCTCCTTAGGCAAGTTTATTCCTAGAGATTTAATCCTTTTTGTTGCAGTGATGAAAGGGGTTGATTTCTTAATTTCTCTTTCTGATTTTTCATTGTTACTATAGAGAAATGCAAGTGATTTCTGTCTATTGATTTTGTATCCTATATCTTTCCTACATTCACTGAAGAGCTCTAGTAATTTTATGATACTATCCTTAGGGTTTTCTATGCACAGTATCATGTTATCTGCAAACAGTGAGAGCTTTACTTCTTCATTTCCAATTTGGATTCCATGTATTTCTTTTTCTTCTCTGATTGCTGTAGCTAAGATTTCCAGAACTATGTTAAATAATAGTGGTGAAAGTGGATACCCTTGTCTTGTTCCTGATCTTAGCGGGGGGATGCTTTCAGTTTCTCAGCATTGAGAATAATGTTTGCTGTAGGCTTATCATATATGGCCTTTACTATATTGAAGTTGGTTCCTTCTATGCCCATTTTTTGGAGAAGGCAATGGCACCTCACTCCAGTACTCTTGCCTGGAAAATCCCATGGATGGAGGAGCCTGGTAAGCTGCAGTCCATGGGGTCGCTAAGAGTCAGACACCACTGAGAGATTTCACTTTCACTTCTAACTTTCATGCATTGGAGAAGGAAATGGCAACCCACTCCATTGTTCTTGCCTGGAGAATCCCAGGGACAGGGGAGCCTGGTGGGCTGCCATCTATGGGGTCGCACAGAGTTGGACACGACTGAAGCGACTTAGCAGCAGCAGCATGCCCATTTTTTGAAGAGTTTTAATCATAAATAGGTGTTGAATTTTGTCAAAGACTTTCTCTGCATCTATTGAGATGATCATATGGTTTTTATCTTTCAATTTGTTAATATGGTGTATCACATTGATTGATTTCCTATATTGAAGAATCCTTGCATCCCTGGAATATGAGCTTTTTGATGTGTTGCTGAATCCTGTTTGCTAAAATTTTGTTGAGGATTTTTGCATCTATGTTCATCAGTGATATTGACCTGTAGTTTTCTTTTTTGGTGTTGTCTTTGTCCGGTTTTGGTATCAGGGTGATTGTGGCCTTGTAGAATGAGTTTGGAAGTGTTCCTTCTACTGCCATTTTTAAAAGAGTTTTAGAAAGATAGGCATTAGCTCTTCTCTAAATGTTTGATAGAATTCACCTGTGAAGCCATCTGGTCCTGGGCTTTTGTTTGGGGGGCGATTTTTGATCACAGCTTCAATTTCAGTACTTGTAATTGGGTTGTTCATAATTTCTATTTCTTCTTGGTTCAGTTTTGGAAGATTGAACTTTTCTAAGAATCTGTCCATTTCTTCCAGGTTATTTGTTTTATTGCCAGATAGTTGTTCATAATAGTCTCTTATAATCCTTTGTGTTTCTGCATTGTTTGTTGTAACCTCTCATTTTTCAATTCCAACTTTATTGATTTATCTCTTTTATTCTTGATGGGTCTGGTTAAAGGTTTGTCAATTTTGTTTATCTTCTCAAAGAACCAGTTTTTACTTTTATTAATCTTTACTATTGTTTCTTTCATTTCTCTTTCATTTATTTCTGCTCGGATCTGTGTGATTTCTTTCCTTCTACTAATTTTGGGGTTCTTTTGTTCTTCTTTTTCCAGTTGTTTTAGGTGTAAAGTTAGGTTGTCTATTCAATTTTTTTCTTGTTTCTTGAGGTAGGATTGTGTTGCTATAAACTTCCCTCTTAGGACTGCTTTTGCTGCATCCCACAGGTTTTGAGTTGTGTTTTCATTGTCATTTGTTTCTAGAAATTTTTTGATTTCCCTTTTTATTTCTTTAGTAACCTGTTGGTTATTTAGAAACCTGTAGTTTAATCTTCATATGTTCATGTTTCTTACAGTATTTTTCTTGTAATTGATATTTAGTCTCATAACATTGTAGTCGGAGAAGATGCTTGATACGACTCCAATTTATCAAATTTACTGGGGTTTGATTTGTGACCCAAGATGTGGTCTATCCTGGAGAATGTCCCATGTGCACTTGAGAAGGTGTATTCTTCTGCATTTGGATGGAATCTCCTGAAGATATCAATGAGATCCATCTCATCTAATGTATCATTTAAGACTTGTGTTTCCTTATTAATTTTCTGTTTTGATGATCTGTCCATTGGTATGAGTAGGGTGTTAAAGTCTCCTACAATTATTGCGTTACTGTCAATTTCTCCTTTTATGTCTGTTAGTGTTTCTCTTACATATTGAGGTGTTCCTCTGTTAGGTGCATAGATATTACAATTTTTATGTCTTCCTCTTGGATTGATCCCTTTATCATTATGTAGTGTCCTTCCTTATCGCTTGTAATTTTCTTCATTTTAAGGTCTATTTTGTGTGATATGAGGATTGCTACTCCAGCATTCTATTGCTTCCCATTTGCATGGAATACATTTTCCCATCCTCTCAGTTTCAGTATTTGTGTTTAGGTCTGAAGTGGGTTTCTTGTAGACAGCATATATATGGGTCTTGTTTTTGTATCCATTCAGCCAGTCTGTGTCTTTTGGTTGAAGCATTTAATTCATTTACATTTAAAGTAATTATTGATGTATATGTTCCTATTGCCATTTTCTTAATTGTTTGGGGTTGATTTTGTAGATCTTTTTCTTCTCGTGTATTTCTTGACTGTATAAGTATTTAACATTTGTTGTAAAGCTGGTTTGGTGGTACTGAATTCTCTTAACATTTATTTGTCTGAAAAGCTTTTCATTTCTCCATCAATTTTGAATGAGATCCTTTCTGGGCCCAGTAATCTTGGTTGTAGATTTTCCCTTTAAGTACTTTAAATATATCCAGTCATTCCCTTCTGGGCTGCAGAGTGTCTGCTGAAGGATCAGCTGTTAAGCGTATGGGGTTTCCTTTGTATGTTACTTGTTGCTTCTCCCTTGTGGCTTTTAATATTCTTTCTTTGTGTTTAGTCTTTGTTAGTTTGATTAGTATGTGTCTTGGTGTGTTTCTCCTTGGGTTTATCCTGTATGGGACTTTTTGTGCCTCTTGGACTTGATTGGCTGTTTCCTTTTCCATGTTGGGGAAATTTTCAACTATAATCTCTTCAAAAAATGTCTCATACCCTTTCTTTTTCTTTTCTTCTTCTGGGACACCTATAATTCAAATGTTGGTGTGTTTGATATTGTCCCAGAGGTCTCTGAGACAATCCTCAGTTCTTTTCATTCTTTTTACTTTATTCTGCTCTTCAGAAGTTATTTCCACCATTTTATCTTCCAGCTCACTGATTTGTTCTTCTGTTTCAGATATTCTACTACTGATTCCTTCTAGAGTGTTTTTAATTTCACTAATTGTGTTGTTTGTCTGTATGCTTATTCTTTAATTCTTCTAAGTCTTTGTTAATTGATTTTTGCATTTACTCTGTTTTGTTTTCAAGATTTTTGATCATCTTTTCTATCATTATTCTAAATTCTTTTACAGGTAGTTTGCCTATTTTCATTTATTTGGACTTCTGTGTTTCTAGTTTGTTCCTTCATTTGTGTAGTATTTCTATGCCTTTTTATTATTTTTTATTTTTTACTTATTGTGTTTGACACTCACTTTTCCCAGGCTTCAATGTTGAATTCTTTCTTCCTTTTGATTTCTGCCCTCCTATGATTTGTCCAGTGGTTTGTGTAAGCTTCATATAGTGTGAGATTTGTGCTGAGTTTTGTTTTTTCTCTGATGGGCAAGGCTGAGTGAGGTGGTAATCCTGTCTGCTGATGATTGGGTTTGTATTTTTGTTTTGTTGGTTGTTTAGATGAGGCTTCCTGCACAGGGTGCTACTAGTGGTTGGGTGATGCCATATCTTCTATTCTAGTGGTTTCCTTTGTGTGAGTTCTCACTATTTGCTACTGCCTAGGGTTAGTTCTCTGGTAGTCTAGGGTCTTGGAGTCAGTGCTCCCATTCCAAAGGCTTAGGGCTTGATCTCTGGTCAGGAATGAAGTTCCACAAATGGTTTGTTATAGTGTTAAGTGAAATTAAAACAAATATCCAAAAATGAGAAACCAAAGATAACCCCCAGACAAATGGCCATACAAAATCAGGCAAATAATAATCAAAATAATGGAATATACATATATACATATACACCCATGAACAAAGTCAAAGCAGCCCAACAAAAATAAATTACAATAGGTTGGCCAGGCTAACAAAGGAAATAAAAAATTATATTTACCCATTAAGAGCAAAACTAACTAAAGCACAAACTAGAAAACAAAACTAAAGCAAAGTGCCAAGTGGGGAATAAAGCACAAACATGAAAACAAAACTAACAAATATGTTGAGAGGAAAGGAAAGAAAGAAAAGGAAAGAATAGATATGCAGAGTTAAATAGAGGTAAATGAAGATTTATATACATTAAAGATTAACTGCAAGGGCAAAAGAGCAGTAGGAAAGGCAAAGAAAAGAATAAATGTAGAAAAAATACAATAGATTTTAAAATTAAAAGTTAAAATTTTGAAAAAGAAAAAAGAAAAAGTAGAAGAAAAAAGAAAAAAGGAACAAAAACAAAAACTCCACAGAACTGCAAAAGCCCAACAGAGATGCAGAGGTTTATAACAACAATAAAAAGTGTGACTGAATATACACATATACATATACACCCATAAGCAAAATTAAAACAGTCCAGCCAAAGTAAAGTATAATAGATTGACCCAGCGAACAAAGGACACCAAAAACTCTATCTACCAGTCAAAACTAACTAAAACACAAACTGGAAAACAAAACTAAAGCAAGATCCCAATTGGGGAATAAAGCAATTAAAATAAAACTAACAAATATGTTGAGAGGAAAGGAAATAAAGAAAAGAAAGAAAGAATAAATATGCAAAGTTAAAGAGAGGTAGATGAAGATTTATATACATTAAAGATTAGCTGCAAGGGGAAAAGAACAGTAGGAAAGGCAAAAAAAAAAGGAATAAGTGTAGAAAAAATATTATAGGTTTAAAAAAATTAAAATTATAAAAAAGAGAAAAGAAAGAAAACAGAAGAAAGAAAAAAGGAAAAAAGGGAAAACTCCACAGAACTGCAAAGTCCCAACATAGAGGCAGAGGTTTATAACAACAGTAAAAAGTGTGCCTGAATATACACATATACATATACACCCATAAACAAAATGAAAACAGTCTAACAAAAGTAAAGTACAATAGATTGACCCAGCAAACAAAGGACACCAAAAACTTATCTACCAGAACAAAACTAACTAAAACACAAACTGGAAAACAAAACTAAAGCAAGGTGCCAAGTGGGGAATAAAGCAATGAAATTAAAACTAACAAATATGTTGAGACAAAAGGAAGGAAAGAAAAGAAAGAAAGAATAGATATGCAAAGTTAAATAGAGATAGATAAAGAAGATTTATATATATTAAAGATTAACTGCAAGGGGAAAAGAAGAATAGGAAAAGCAAGCAAAGGAATAAATGTAGAAGAATAATAATAGGTTTTAAAAAATTAAAATAAGAGAAAGGAAAACTCCCCAGAACTGCAAAAGCCCAACATAGAGGCAGGGGTTTATAACAATAAAAAATGTGACTGAGAAAATAAAAGAGAAAAATCTCAAAAGCTTAATTAGATTTCATATTATAAATAAAATTGACAACTAAAACAGGGGAGAGAAAAAGAAAAAAAAATCCAAAAGAATCTACAGAACAAGTCAAAACAAAAATAATTGCTTTTCTTGAGTCATTACTGTCAGAGTCCTTTCCCTTGCTGAGAGCCATGGTTAACCTCACCTCCCTAAGATGCTACATAATACCGTGCTGATCTCTGGACCTGCTGTGGGGGCAGCTCGGATTCTACTCTGGTCCTGCTCCTGTGTGTTCTTGCCTCCAATGTCCACAGCTATCACAACTAGTGTGTTTTCTTTTGTGGGAGCTCTCAGTGACCTTTTATATATTCCATAGACACAGAGTCTGCCTAGTTGATCATGTGGATTTAATCTGCTGCTTGGACAGCTGGTGGGAAGGTTTTGGGTCTTCTTCCTTAGGCACACTGCCCCTGGGTTTCAACTGTGGTTTTATTTCCACCTCTGCATGTGGGTCATCCACTGGGGTTTGCTCCTGAGGCTGCCCTGGAGGACTTGGGTTTGCCCCTGTGAGGTCCAGATGTGGAGGTGGTGCAGCTGCTTGGGTCTGGCAGCACCAGGTACTCAGGTGAGTTGGCAGCTAGGGCAGCAGGAAATACCATGCTCTAGAAGGGTATGGCAACCAGTATTGGCCAATATGCTCCAGTATTCTTGCCTGGAGAAGCCCCCTCCCTGATAGAGAAGCCTGGCAGGCCACAGTCTACAGAGACACTACCGAAGAGACCCTGCATGCACAGACGGAAGACTTTTTTGCCTGTGGCAGCTCTTCCCCAGTGAGAGTTGAGCATGAAGGTGGTGCAGCTGCTTGGCTCGCGGGGACCCTGGCGGCACCAAGTGTGCAGGGACATGGACTGCCTCCACCGCAGGAGTTATTGCCCTATCAGAGTCTTTTTTTGAGCCTCTTGTAGCTGGCGATCAGAATGCCTCTTTGGCCAGTCTTTTTCCGTAGCTCCGCCCATTCAAACACTTAGAGGGCTCCCTTGCCTTTGATCCTTTTCTGTTTGGCACCTCAGGCACAAAGAGGGGCTGCCCCGACTGGGGTCCTACTCTGTTGGTCAGTGCCTCAGACGTTTGATGGGCCTATTGTTCAGCTGCCAATGCTGGCCTGTGTGGGATGGGGGACGGGGAGAGGCTATGGTGATGGCTCTACACCTACGCATGACTCAGCAGTATTGCCTTGCTTTTCCCACCACAGTCTCCTCCCTCACATCCCCTCAGTCTGTCTCTCTGCAGTCAAAAGCAGCCCTCGCCAGGGGATTGCTCCACAATCCCTAAACTCCAGCTCCCAGCTGCTGCAGTCTGGGGTATGTATGGCTGCGGCAAGGACATCTGATTCTCATTCCATTTAGGCTGCCACAGATCAGCTGTTTCACTTTCAGCCTTAAATGTTTCTCCTCTGACTCAGACAGTTGCCCCATGTGGTAATCGCTCGTTTTTCCCCCTAGTTCCTTCCTCCTACCAAATTTTGCATGGGCCTATATATTCTTTTCCGCTGGTCAGGTACTCCTGTCTGCTCTCAGCTGGTGTTCTGCATGCACTTCTGTGTCTGAAGGTGTAGTCCTGATGTATCCACGGAGAGAGATTTACTCCATGTCCACCTACTCTGTCATTTGTTTGCTCCTCTATTTTCTTTTGCAAAGTTCCTATGCAGGTATTGGCCCATTTTAAAAAATTGGGTTGTTTAATTTTTCTTATTGACTTTTAGAAATTCTTTATAAATTCTAGATCCTGGCTTTTGTCAGGTATGTGTATTGCAAATATTTTCTCCTAGTCCGTAGCTCACCTTTTTAATTCTTTATTTATCCTACAATTCTGCACTTGGTCAAATTGTCCACTGAATACGATAGTAAAAATAAAGACTTTTTTAAAGGTATATATGTCCCATTATCCCCTAATAGCCTTTCTTAGTAAGCTATTTTGGGATATCCTCTAAGAAGACAGGGGTGAAAAATAAAGAGGAATAGATAAGATCCAAGAAAAAATGAGGATAAAAGCTATACAATGGGCTTAAGCATCAGTACTCCTGAATGGAGCAGGAGAATGCAGAGATGAGGGAATTCACTTTTTCCCCCAGAGTTCCCCCAGAATTTTCCCTGGGGGAAAAAGTGAACTCCATACACTGAACAGCATGACTGATAGTCTAGATAATCCTGAGGATAACGTGAAGGTGAGTTATTCTTCTATGAATAAGAAAAGAGAAAGCAATTACTTACTTTAGGAAAAACAAAAATCTAAGTAGGAAATTCTAGGTCAGATATTATAAAATAAAGTAAAATGTGTCATGATTTTTTTGGATGTGGGATGCCATGATTTTTAGCATTTAATTGATTTGTCATAAGAGTGGGAAATTTGTTTGATTTGAGTTATTAGGATATAAATATTCTCCTTTAAATTGCTCAGGGTTATGTCATTAGACCTTTTAGAAAAAATATATAAGTCTAGCTTATTGTCTTTGCAGTCACATGTACATAGTTATGATAATGTAAATCTATTAATAGATTTTTGACTTTTAGAATCAACCTATTTATGTTTGAAAATAAGAATGGAAACATTAAAAATCCTGATAATATGCAAAATATAAGTTCAGCTATAAAAGAATTGGGCACCATTAGGCTGGATGACATCTCTGACTCGATGGATGAGTCTGAGTGAACTCCAGGAGTTGGTGATGGACAGGGAGGCCTGGCGTGCTGCAGTTCATGGGGTCGCAAAGAGTCGGACACAACTGAGTGACTGAACTGAACTGAGCCTCATGTTAAAAATAAGGAGTTAGTTGAACAATGAAAAGCCTGTGCACTGTGCTAGAGAGTAGACCATGCTAGCCACAACTAGAGAAAGTCCTCAAGGAGCAATGAAGACCCAGTGCAGCCAAAAATAAATAGATAATAAAATTTTTAAAAAAATAAAGAGTTAGTTGAGACACTAATTAGGTGATAGAGCAGAAGTAGGAGACACTGTTGTATTTCTGGCACCTAGAACAATGCTCAATACATAATTTGCCCTTAACATAAATGTGTTGAGTAAAACACATATTCAATGTCACAATTAGAAGAACAAAATATATGCAGCCTGCTACTTGATTTCCACCTCTTAATTCTTTCCTTAAAAAGGCCAATTTGCGGTTCCTGATCTCAGCCTCACCCCTGGAAAGAATATTTCACATGTCTCTTAGTTTCTGTCACTGCAGCCCACTGTCCTTTCTATCTTAGGTTCTCGCATACAGCCCAGTTCAATTCAGGCTGGTTGGTAAGCAAAAGCTGGACAGATGTCACTGGCCTACTCCAGTTCTGTTTCCAAAGAGTTCAGGGGTAGTATCCAGGGGCTGGAAATATGCCCAGTGGGAAGCACAGGAGAATAGGGGGCTGCCATGTGCATGCAGGATGGAACATACACTTCTAAGGGACTAATGCTGAAAGGGTTTATATGACTGAATGAAACAAAGAAGACAACATCAGTTAAACCCATATCTTTGAGGGGCCAAACTATTTGCTGTCAAGAGTTAGGAAATGTATTAAATTGGATTGCCTTCAGTTTAGTTGCTCAGTCGTGTATGACTTTTTGTGACCCCATGGAATGCAGCATGCCAGGCTTCCCTGTCCATCACCAACTCCTAGAGCTTGTTGAAACTCATGTCCATCAAATTGCTGATGCCATCCAACCATCTTATCTTCTGTCATGCCCTTCTCTTGCCTTCATTCTTTCCCAGCATTAGGGTTTTTCTAATGAGTCAGTTCTTCGCATCACCTGATGCGAAGTTTCAACTTCAGCATCTGACCTTACAATGAATATTCAGGACTGACTTCCTTTAGGATTGACTAGTTTGATCTCCTTACAGTCCAAAGAACTCTCAGAGTCTTCTCCAACACCTCCATTCAAAAGCATCAATTCTTCAGTGCTCAGCCATCTTTATGGCCCAGCTCTCACATACGTACATGACTACTGGAAAAACCATAGCTTTGACTATACAAACCTTTGTTGGCAAAGTAATGTTTCTACTTTTTAATATGCTGTCTACATTTGTCATAGCTTTTCTTCCAAGGAGCAAGCGTCTTTTAATTTCATGGCTGCAGTCACCATCTGCAGTGATTTTGGAGCCCAAGAAAATAAAGTCTCTCACCATTTCCATTGTTTCCCCATCTATTTGCCATGAAGTGATGGGACCAGATGCCATGATCTTAGTTTTTTGAATGTTGAGTTTTAAAGCAACTTTTTCACTGTCCTCTTTCATTTTCATCAAGAGGCTCTTTAGTTCCTCTTTGCTTTCTGCCATAAGAGTGGTTTCATCTGCGTATTTGAGGTTATTGATGTTTCAAAATACAAATTTTTGATTTGTACACATTTTTTATTGCCTTAACAAAATACAATAGACTGAGTGGCTCAAACAGCAGCATTCTCTGTTAAAAGAGAACTCTTCTTTTAAGGGGTACCTGAACTGAACTGAACTGAATCCCACCTTGGGGGTCCCACACTCACGACCTCATCTAAACCTCCCAAAGGCATCAGCTCCAAATACCATCATCTTTGGAGGTTAGGCAGAGAAGGCAATGGCACCCCACTCCAGTACTCTTGCCTGGAAAATCCCATGGATGGAGGAGCCTGGTAGGCTGCAGTCCATGGGGTCGCTAAGAGTCAGACACGACTGAGTGACTTCACTTTCACTTTTCACTTTCATGCATTGGAGAAGGAAATGGCAACGCACTCCAGTGTTCTTGCTTGGAGAATCCCAGGGATGGGGGAGCCTGGTGGGCTGCCGTCTATGGGGTCACACAGAGTTGGACACAACTGAAGTGACTTAGTAGTAGTAGTAGTAGCAGTAGTAGTAGTAGTTGGAGGTTAGGACTTAAACACAGGACTCTTTAGAGGGACACAGATTTTCAGGCCATAACACCTAGTAAATTTCAGTTTGATTTGGTTTTTGGTGCTCTTCATTTTCATTTTAATTTGAGAAAAGGAAGTTTGTTACACTGATCAATTTGGGACTTTAAGGACTGGATACATAAGGACAAAACACTAGAAAGTGTCAGAGAAATACAATGTTTAGGCAGGAAATCTCTAATTGTGATTTCCCTTCATTTATAGAAGAAAAAAGAAATAGGATTTTCGAGCGATTTTAAGACTTGATAGAAATCTGGATGCTAATATGGTTAGAGAGAAAGATCAGAATCCACTTAAATCTCAGCCAGTGTCTTCCTACAGTGTAACACTACTTCTCTCATTCTTGCCAGTGATTGGCCATCTGTGGCCAGCAGTAAGGCATTTGATTTCTGTTGGCTAATTTTAAAAATCATGGCTTTCATCATCTCCATCTAGAAAACCTTGAAAAATTATTTTTAGAATTTTAAGGAATGGCTGAGATAAATGAGCATCAGTGAGAATGTTTAGAGATCATAATAAACTGGAGTAAGAGGAAAACTTCCCTTGATGAAAGATACAATCCCATAAACAGTAAAAGGAACAAGAGAAAGTCTCCCACTGGAATTCATCTTTTGTGAATATTGGATACATACATTGTTTCTTAAATCACTTTTAGTTTGGGGAGTCATTTAATAACATGCTACTACTTTTTAAATGTCTGGTTGAATCTAGTAAAATAACCATTTCATCAAGTTGTGTAAAAATTATTCATTTCATCAAATGCATTATCTTTTTTTAATTTAAGCTTTTTGGGTGAACCAAAAAAAAAAAAAAAGGCCATATAAGAAGCAAAATAAAAGGTTTATATAGGATATGCTTGAATATGCCTTAGGATTCTGGAAGAGTCTGCAAGAAAAAGGTAACAAGAACTGCCTCTAGGAGGGGCAGTAGACTGGAGAGAATGTTGGCGAGATCTACACTTCAGCACAAACTTTTTGCAGCTTTTGAATTTTGCACCATGTGCATAAATTACCATTTAAAAGCTTTAAGCATCAAATTTGCTTTTAAAAAATAAAGGCATTTGAGTTTTTACAAGTTAAATTTGGAGAACACAAGGAGCTGTCTTGCTGCTGCTTGGAATACAATGTCCTGAAATATCCTGGCCGAATTTCTAGAGTCATTTTGTCTGAGTAGTTCAGGAGGGCCGTGGCCTCCATGGTCACTGTACTGTTTTCGTTATTTACTGTAGCTGTGACGAGGTGGTGTGCAGAGCCCCAGAAGAGAAGCCTGCACCTTAGTCACTGGCAAAGTGCTGACTGGAGAAGTTTTATTCTCTATCATGTTTTTTCAATAAAAACTGGCTGCATGCTCCACTATCTTTTTTGTTTGTTTGTTTTTCCTAAGTCCATACAAATGTCAAAATTGCATTCACATTTCCAACTGTAAAGTTAACATGACCAGCAAAAGGGAAACTGTCCGCTTCCAGGACTTGACTTTACTAGGGATTTTTCAAGCATGAAGTTTTTAATAAGCCCTCTGCATGCAGTATTTCATTTCCTTCAGACGAGACACTACCTCACGGCCTCCACACGGCCTCCCCTTGGCTCTCAGCAGCTGCTCTCTGTGTGTAACCTGCCCAGGGGGCTGTCCAGCCTCCTCCCATGGAACATGGTATGTTTCTAAAGAGATATGGCAGTTAAAAAAATTTTTAAGAGGTTTGTGTAGCTACTTCACTCTAAAATCATGAAGTTGCATGTTTATGTGGTTATGGAGAGTACTAGGGACCTGGGCAAAAGCCACCAGTGCTTCAGGGACTACAGGTTTTTTGAAGAATGCTGATGGAGGGAATTGTGAAGCTTTGGGACTTGCCACTCCTGGAATATCAAATATTTTCTCTTTCTTGCTTTCCTTTTTTTGGACCCCCAAAACAACATATATTTTTTTCTTCTTGGAATAAATATGGAATTTAGAGATGAACCTATAACCCTTTGGACATCAGTTTTTTATTAAGTGTTGAGTGGAGTAAGGTCAGCATTTCCAGAGACAACTCGCCAAGAAAGGTGGTAAATCAGCATTTTTACAATCTACCATGAGAGTCTGAAAAAGCAAGAACTTAAATGATACTGCTGGGAATTACAGACTCTGCTATAATTGCACACTGGGGCACATCCATATGGGAGGGAAGTTTTTATTTATTCTTCTAGTCATCTTTCCTCTGGTTGGTTGGGCTGAAACTGGGCTGTGTGCTGCCTGTATAACATCTAGGACTGATGCTCTCAAATGTACCATCCATGGAGTGAGGTCAAAGGCTATCATTTATACCCCCACTGGTACTGCTTCTCACTGTTTGATGGAGAAGTGGAGGATGAGAAGAATTTAGAAGCCATGGAGAGATGGGCTCACTTGGGTGGGAACAATGAAGAAAATGTAGAGATGGTAGACCTAATATGGGCACTTTTATGTGTATTTTCGGAAAAGGCAATGGCGACCCACTCCAATACTCTTGCCTGGAGAATCGCAGGGATGGAGGAGCCTGGTGGTCTGCCATCTATGGGGTCGCACAGAGCGACTTAGCAGCAGCAGCAGCATGTGTATTTTTGGCCTTTGCCAAAATATCAGGCTTGGTGTCCACTTGGATGAGATCTAATTTTGGTTCTTTAAAATAAGCAACAAAATAGAAAGTTCAGGACATGGAGAACCTTAGCAGAGACCCTCTGACTATCCAGAGAGTTACCTACTTCTCTTTAATGGTTTATCTCTGTGCTCACAAGATTCTTTTCTTTGGTACCATTATTTTCCTTTTATTTTTGATTGTCTAAGATGTGAGCCAACAACCTTCTTTTGAGGGAAGAGAGGATTATTTTTCAGCAAACTCATGTTTGCTTCAAAGTGAGGGTAAGTAAGAACAGAGGCTTATATGCTTATATTTTATATGCTTATATCTTTCTGGGGTGGGGAATGTGGAAGGCAAAATTGATTGGCAGTGCTGTCAAAAGCATATTGACTCTTTTTAATGTGGCTTCCCTGGGCAACATTAAACAATAACAAAATCTTAGTGTGAATAGAAAAACTTCTCTAGGGGAATTTGTAAGCATCATGTGTTCTGTTTATTGCAACAGTGTAAAATTTATCTTTCTGAGAAAGGTACATGAAGATCTCCATGTGCTTTTACTTTAGTAAAAGAGATAACAGTTACAATTTGCTAATCCCATTTGTTTCCCAAAAGAGGGAAAAAATCACTAATTTTACAGCAAATATCCCATATTTTATGGAATATAATGTCACTGACTGCAAGAACCCCTGTTATTTTACAGATTGCTGAAGAAAGAAAAAATACTATCAATTAAATTTACATAACATTTTTGTCTCACTTAGAGTTTTTATTTCCTTCTTATTGAATGAGCTGTTTTAGAGTTATTTAGACATAGATTATTATAATATAGAACTCTTAGGCTTTTTTTTTTTCAGAAGAAAAACAAATTAAATTGGTTGAGATATTCCAAAAACTTCTTCACATTTCAATGTTGTCTCTTCTACAAACTTTTTCACTCAAAGCAGTAGATACTGTGATTTTCCACATACTATTGCTACTGACCTGGGTCTTAGACTCTTTAATCAATAGAAATTGATAAGAAGTCAGATGAGAGATTCAGGCAAGGCTTTATTAGGACTGAGGCTGCAACACGGTGTGAAAACAAATGACAGGTGCCCTTGCTCACTCCCTAAGCAGCGGCGAGTTTTTCCTTGAATGGGGTAAGTGTAGGGGTGAGTCTGTGGGTTGGGTGGAGGGGTGGCTTGGGTGGTCTTCCCACCCCCTTGGTGATGCTGCATGCAGGGATCATGTACAGTCCCCTGTTGTGCTCCCAACATATCAGAAGTGGCAGTTAGACTTTTGGTCTTTTTGCATCATGTTGTTCATAATTTGCCCTAACTGCTCATGCGTGCATTTGTGTTTAGCCCCTGATATGTGTGTTTGTTAGTCACTCAGTCGTGTCTGACTCTTTGCGACCCCACGGACTGTAGCCGTCTAGGCTCCTCTGTCCATGAAACTCTCCAGGCAAGAATACTGGAGTGGGTTGCCATTTCCTTCTCCAGGGGATCATCCCGACCCAGGGATCAAATCCAGGTCTCCTGCATTGCAGGCAGATACTTTACCTTCTGAGCTACAAGGGAAACCCTAGCCCCTGATAGTTTCTTTGTATTCTGTTGCTTGAGGAGATGTTTTTCCAGGTACAAGAACTGCAGCAAAGGGTTCCAGGTCCCAGGTCCCAGCCTATCTCACTGTTATTTTCCATGGTGTCAGGAGCGTTGGTGATGTCATATTTCTTTAAAACCATCCTTCCACAAATTCCTTCAAAACCACTGATACCCACCTTACTACTTTGGATGTATTGTAACAACACACTGTGACAACCATATCCTGACTCTGCCTGTCCAACAGGGCTTAGGAGATGCCTCACTGTTGCAGAGAAGTAAAACATGCAGGAAAAAAAAACTGTGATGTAGAACTGACACCTCGCCCTACAAATTGGAGTTTGTTGGAGGTCTTCTGAGTACACATGATACTTTGTGAAGGACATGTAATGATCTTTTACATTTATATGCCATGATACCCCAGTCCAGTTGTAGGATTCATTCATTTATTCAACCATCCACACATCCATCCATCAATCTATGTACTCAGTCATACAATACATTTATTGAAGGCCCAGGCATAACGCTTTATGCTGACAATACAATGATAATTAATATAGTAGAGTCCTGAACCTTAAGAAACTTGCAGAAAAATTCAGAAATAGACTTAAACACAATAGTTACAATATGATACTATTTGTGAAGCAACAGAAATATATGGCATCTGGTCCCATCACTTCATGGGAAATAGATGGGGAAACAGTGGAAACAGTGTCAGACTTTATTTTTGGAGGGCTCCAAAATCACTGCAGATAGTGACTGCAGCCATGAAATTAAAAGACGCTTACTCCTTGGAAGGAAAGTTTTGACCAACCTAGATAGCATATTCAAAAGCAGAGACATTACTTGCCACCAAAGTCCATCTAGTCAAGGCAATGGTTTTTCCAGTAGTCACGTGTGGATATGAGAGTTGAACGGTGAAGAAAGCTGAGCTCCAAAGAATTGATGCTTTTGAACTGTGGTATTGGAGAAGACTCTTGAGAGTCCCTTGGACTGCAAGAAGATCCATCCTAAAGGAGATCCTAAAGGAAATCAGTCCTGGGTGTTCATTGGAGGGACTGATGTTGAAGCTGAAACTCCAATACTTTGGCCACCTCATGCGAAGAGTTGACTCATTGCAAAAGACCCTGATGGAGAAGAAGGGGCCGACAGAGGATGAGATGGCTGGATGGCATCATCGACTTGATGGACATGGGTTTGGTTAGACTCTGGGAGTTGGTGATGGACAGGGGGGCCTGGCGTGCTGCGATTCATGGGGTTGCAAAGAGTCCAACATGACTAAGCAACTGAACTGAACTGGTTACAAAAAAAATAAACAAACAAACTTCTTTGCTAGGGAAGGCTGAACAGCCCTAGACCTGCTGTTTAGATGGAGCAGGGATATTTCTGGTCCCCAAAGTAGCCTCACACATTTTTTAGCCATACTACACTCAAGCAGAGAGCGTTGTAAATGAAAAGCACTGCTGTCCACCTCTGACTGCTGTTGGGCTGTTTACAGTGTAAATGCCTATCACTCCATGGGCCTCTCAGGATTGGAGAGCTGTAGTCTTAGACAGGACGTGTGCTATAACTTCAGTAGCACACTAGTAATTGGAGAGGAAGTTGGAAACATGTGGGCCCGAGCCAACAGGGCTAACCCAGGTGTGCAGCTGGCCGCAAAGAAGCTAACCCATAGTCCACATGACGCTAAACCAGGGCTGCGGTCAACTTGGGGCTGATACTCAAGAGATGATCCTAACATTTCCTGGCAGACAACACTGTTATGACTAGCCAGCTGGCAATGTTTTCTTTGCAGTAAGAGCCAATCAACTACTGCAATGGAAAAATAGGTTCTTCTGTTGAGCCAGGGAAGGAGTCACACTGCAGTTATAGAGGTTTCAACCTGGGAAAACTGGAACATGCTTACAAGATCAGGGTAGAAGCCAGTCTTGGGAAATCACAGGAAGATTTAGAGAGAAATGTTTTTCAATGGGCCTCTGAACTCAATAGCTTACCCCAGGCACACAGACTTTATGCTGTAAGACTTATTCTACACTTTTTTCTCTGCATCCTGCCTCTTCCTTCCGGGGATAAGAGACCTCTAAGAGATTCCTCGAGCTACTCAAGATTGGCCCAGAAAATTCCTTGGATAAACCAACAGGGAGAAGGCCTTTATCACAGCTAATGTGGTATGACACCCACATTTTTTCAGAGGGAATTGAGATTTCTAGGTGATAAAGAACTGCCAACATTTATCCAGCTAGGAGGTGGTGAAGGTGACAGCCTTTGCCTTGAACACAAGCTTTCTGTTTCCAAAGTCCCTGAGGGGCATGTGGATAACCTAATAGGAATGGAGAGTCCTTCTACCCTGGGCTTAACCTCTGCACAAAGGAAAACGATTCCTGCCCATGCATCTTTTCCCCAGTTAGAGGACTCCAGAAGGAAATGTTAGTGGTTGCAACCGGATTTCCTTACCTGAGAGAAGGATTTCCTCTTTTTGTCCAAGCCTGACTTTCATTTGGTCACAGTTCACTGATGGGTGGGATCATCACATTGAGAGCAGACAAGCAGCTCCCGCTCACAATGGCAGTTTTCTCAGAGCAAACCCCTAGCTCACACTTCTGCTTCCTGCATTCTTCCCTTGGGCCTTCTGTTCTCACACAGGAGGGCCACTTGGGCAGAACTCTTGACCCACCTTGCAGAGGCAGGCTCTACCAGGACCCTTTCTCCCCAGAGGAAGCCAAGGCCTCTTTTCGTTTGCTCTCTTTCGTCTCATCTAACAGCTTCCTATCAGTTTGAGAGCCCAGATAGTGGGGTCTGGGGAGCCTAGGCAGCTCAACAGTATGCACTGGCGATAACTACATGATTTTTTTTAACTTCTTTCTTGTTTCCTTATTACTGGCACTGTGAGTGTGTTTTGAATTGACTTTCCAATGTGGTGGAAGTTACTAGGTGTTAAGAGACTGAGACTTACTTAAACCTCTTGGTCTTAGCCCTGCTACAGAGCCTTTTCTAGAAGGGTCTTGATTACTGAGTATTTTCTAAGATATTTGACCTTTCTCACTTCTGTGTTCTGTGTTTAATACTTTTAGCATATAACCTGGAGAATAAAAGAAGTGAGAAACAGGATTTGAGCCCTAAAACCCAAATTCCACATTGAACTCACAACAACAGCTTTGTCCATGATCAATGATAGGTATCAGTCAGTGATACGTGCTCAGTAAATGTTTAATTTTATAGAGAAATCAAGTGTCTGTGCATCATTAGTGTGCTTCCTCACAGAAAATATTTTCTAATCAATTAGTCCAAGGACCTTTTCTACCTTGTCCTAACAACTAAGAGCTGCCATTTAGCATATGCTAAATAAGTTTCCATATGAGGCAGTGACATTTCTAAATGAAGCCATAAACTATTATGAGTTATTTTCATTCACTAGCATCCAAGACAAACAGTGCATCTTATGCCTTTAGACAGCAATTGTTTGTTTGGAAGAATGTTTTCTAGGGTAATGCAGCATGAAAATAAAATTACTACAATCAGAAAGTTTTGCACACTAAAGAGGAGCAGACAATGTAGAATTGAAAGGAGGCAATGAGTCACACTGTAGGTTGGAAAACAATTCCTGAAACACTTGTGAAATGCCAGCTAAAGAGACATTCAGCTAAGGGACAACAGTTTTATCTAATCAGAATTTTTGGCATGATATGAAATTATTTTCTATGATTAGTGCTTCCTACATGACAGAGGTATCCTTTATATCCAAAATTATATTAAAAATTATGCAAAGAGTCAACTCATTAGAAAAGGCCCTGATGCTGGGAAAGATTGAAGCAGGAGGAGAAGGGGATGACAGAGGATGAGATGGTTGGATGGCATTATCGACTCAATGGACACAAGTTTGAGCAAGCTCCTGAAGGACAGGGAAGCCTGGCGTGCTCCAGTCCGTAGGGTCGCAAAGAGTCAGACACAACCAAGCCACTGAACAACAAATATCAAAAATAAAAGCATTTAAAAAAAGAAACAGAAATATTTCTTTCTGTGGCAGTGTCTTCCAAAGAGTGATAAAATGTTTCTTTAATTTAAAATAATACCTTGAGGTAAAGTTTTAGAGCTAGAGAAAAAAATTTCTTCCGGTGATCTGCATTGTCTTCACAAGGCAAAGTTGCTTAGCTAAATTTCTGTTTCTTAAGAATTGTGGTTGGTTGAAACCTATGAAGAAATTACTTTTGGTTTTTGTCAAGGTGATAATCAGTAACTGATTCAACTCAGCTTAATTCTTTTGGCCCATTATGTGATGTTGTATAAATCCAAAATTAAGAGAAAAGAGGTCAGGCCTGTGAAATGGCCACTGAATATTTAACTGGTTAATCTCCTTTGTGGTTTTGGATAAGTGAATTAAATTTACTGGGCCTTAATTTTCTTATTTGTAGAATTAAGGGAGTAAGTTAGAAGACCCCGTTGGAGGTCTCTCTGTTTCACTCCTCTTTCCTTACCTTCCTTTTACCACTTATTTTACTTGGGAAAAGAAGTCTGTATTTTATAATACTGCCAACCAGTTACAACTATTGCATTTACTCAGACATTTATTTCCAACCCTCTTATTTTATTGCTTCTATTTGTAGGAACAAAGAGATATAGATAAAATGCTTCATGTGTATGAAATAACTACAGCTGGAGCCTTACTCCTCTCTAACATGCTGTATGACTTTTAACAAGGAATTTGTGCTTTAGCATTGTGTACAGGCTTCCTTGGTGGCTCAGTGGTAAAGAACCTGCCTGCTAATGCAGGAAACATAGATTCGATCCCTAGATTGGGAAGATCCCCTCGAGAAGGAAATGACAACCCACTCCAATATTCTTGTCTGGAGAATCCCATGGACAGTAAAGCCTGATGGACTATAGTCCATAGAGTCTCAAAGACTTTGACATGACTGAAACGACTTAGCACATAAAAGGGCTGATAACATGCCCTTTGCACTACACCATGGAGTAGAAAAAAGAAACTATGTATCATGGAAAATCCTGCTAATTATATCAGACAATGTTGTGCCAACAAGAAAATAATACAAAACTGAGTTCTCAGACTATTTGGCTGGATTTGCTTATCTGAATGTATATACTTTGAAATATCATTTCCAGGTTTATAGTTACTGCTGGAAAGCCTTCTAAGCAAGATGTATTTCTAGTTTGCACATTGTGGTAGCCATCCTCTACACAGTCCCCCAGTGATCCTCGCCTCCTCTGTTAAATAGGGTTGACCACTTATAACTAATATGGTATTGTGTAAATGATGGCATGTGACTTCTGATGGTAGATAATGAAAGACATATGGCTCCCACCTTGTATTCTTTGGAATTATTTTCTTGGAAGGAAGTCAACCACTGTGTCATGAAAATACTCCAGCAACTTTATATAAAATTACACATGGTGAGGAATTGCTGCTTCCTGCCAACAGCCAGCTCCAACTTGCCAGTGATTGAATGAGCCATCTTGGAATCAGACCCTCCAGTTTCAGTCCCTCCTTCAGATGATTGCTCTTCCAATCATCATATTTACAGCAGCCGCGAGACACATCCAGAACCACCCAGGGCCAGCTAAGCTACTCTGGAATTCTTGAACCACAAGAACTATGTGAAATAAATGTTTAGAGTTGTTTTAAGCTGCCACTTTTGGGGGCTTCCCTGGTGGCTCAGATGGTAAAGCTTCTTTATGAGGGTCACTTGTTACTCAGCAATAAATAACTAATATACAAGTCAAAAGAAAAGTGTAATGGCTTCTTACCCACGTGTAGGAAAGAAAATGTTCTTTATTTCCTGTAACTCAACATAATCTCCATTTTAAACTTCATTATATCTGATTATGGGAAAAATAACTCATTCTGAAGTAATTTAGTAACTTTAGATTTTAACACAGGTAATTCAGAATTTTTCCTCACTCCCCATCTGGCTAGGAGTAGCACCTATGATCAGAGGAAAATAACTTACCTGCTGTCAGAGTATTAGAAGTACAGATGGAGCTCCTATCCCTTGTCTTTGCAAATGTCCTCAGTGCTCTCCATTAGAATATTAATGGCCTAACAGGTGATGTATTACAAAGGTGGACTTTTCAGTATTCTTTCTAGGTCAAATGCTTTTCCCTGTTTTATCATCTCTGATAGTTCATTACAATCCAAGGGAATTGTATAAGATACAGAAAAAAAATGATAAAGTCTCACCTTAAAGTTCTATGGCTTATTGTGGAGGTAGAAGGCCAATGTTAATTTGAATGTGTGAAAGTGAAAGTCACTCAGTCCTGACCAACTCTTTGCAACCCCATGGACTATACAGTCCATGAAATTCTCCTTCTC
This sequence comes from Oryx dammah, assembly GCF_014754425.2. Classification (NCBI taxonomy): domain Eukaryota; kingdom Metazoa; phylum Chordata; class Mammalia; order Artiodactyla; family Bovidae; genus Oryx; species Oryx dammah. The sequence goes on from NW_024070185.1 coordinate 50,933,797, forward strand.
CAGGCCAGAATACTGGAGTGGGTAGTCTTTCCCTTCTCCAGGGGATCTTCCCAACCCATGGATCAAACCCAGGTCTCTCACATTGCAGGCAGATTCTTTACCAGCTGAGCCACAAGTGAAGTCCAAGAATAACTGGAGTGAGTAACCTAGCCTTTCTGCAAGGAATCTTCCTGACCCAAGAATTGAACTGGGGTCTCCTGCATTGCAGGTGGATTCTTTACCAGCTCAGCTACCAGGGAAGTCCTTTGAAAGTCCTTTCCTTTTCTCTGTGTCATGAGTTATCCATGTAGTTTTAATACTTGAAAGCTTTCCAGGAAGGGGAGAAAGTAAAAGAAGCTACTTCAACGTTGCTTGATTCTTTAAAGTGAATGATCATTTGGGGAGCTTTATAGTGGATGCCTCAAACTGTCTTCAATATTTTAAGATAATTTTTTTTTAACCTGCAACTCTTTGGAATAGCTGTCATGACTCTCTCCTCCGGTCAGATAGAAGTGTTGAATAAATGACTAATAAAACATGTCAGTGATGGAATGTGGATTATTAGCATTCTGGACTGGAGTTGCCATCTAGTGAATTGCATACTTAGGGGCAAGATTCTTTAAAAGAAATTACCTATGACAGTCCATCAGGACAGATGCTGCAAGGTGGCATGTCCCGTCACATGGTATGCCTCAGAAATGAACAAAATCGACCCTTATGTTACCTCTCGTTTGATGTTTTCCCCTTTGTTTCTTAGCCTTTGTTTCAGTACTAGAATTTAAATGACTTTTGCCATGTTCTGTGTTCAGTGGTATCTCCAGGTTTAGGCTACCTCATCTAAGTAACAGCCTAAGACACGTTCCTGCCATACAACTCTCCTTCTATTTTTATCATAGCAAAAGCAATCCTCTTGTTAGCCTCTATAATACTCATATAAGCTGAAGGATAAAAATAATACATTGGGAGGCCACTAGTAAGAGAAATTCTCTCCTTTTAGGAGATACAATTTCATGACCCAATTGTTCTTTTGATTTCTCTTGCCATTTCTTAACCCCAGGTCAGCGTTGCTTGTGAAATAACCTGAGTCCTTAGAATATATTACCATGCCATCAGTAGATGTGTATTTATTTTTCTACCTTACATGTTTTATTTGTTTTTTGGTTGCTTATCTATTTTGCTTTATCATTTTATAGTATTGATTTTTGATTCATTGCATGTCTTTTGGTATAGAAAGCAAGTCATAAAGGAATATCATAACACAGTACAAAAACTGATAACAGAACAATAATATGGAGTTCTGAAATAATGATTAAATCAAAGAAAGATGAAGAAAGACTGGTGTGATAGTAAGCACTATAACCAAGGTCTTAAAATGAGATGATTCCTGTTGTAGTTCATGTATAAAATCAATTTGAGAAACAAACATAAATTCTGATGTTTGAAGCAAGGTGAAAGGCAAGGTATATAAAGAGGACAGTGAGTGTAATTATTATAGTAACAAGTGACACACTGAATTGTAGGAACAGTCAATTACCTTGTCCCTTTGAATTTCCATTGCAGCATTAGGGACTCTCAGTGAAATGTATTCTTGGAGAGACAGGCTAGTCTATTTAAAGTCAAGAAATTCTACACTGTGAACAAAGACATCTCATTCCCCAAAATAATTTTCACTTTTATGCTTCAGAAGCTTAGAAATATTATCCTGCTTTGAAAATATTTTTATCCTCTGTTGGCCATTTCAGTATTATTTGGAGATCTGTGGACTTGCTGTGTTACAGTGTCTGTGATGGGCTGTGTTACAGTGTCTGTTATGGACTCTGTAATCAGACACTTTCTTTATCTTCTAAACTATAGTCTTAAATGGACATTTCCTAACATAGAAATACACTTTGTTAACTCTCAGACAGGCAGTTTCTTAACATAGAAATGCACTCTGTCAACTCTTGTACATTCATCATCAATATCAAAAGTATCTGCTAAGTGGCTATTAAGTATTTGTCACCATAAATATGCTGTAGTGAATCAACAATACATTCTAACTGAAAAATACAGCCTGGTACATTGTTGATAACCATATTACTTTTCTGTGTGAACATAGAAATAAAAAGCCTATGCAAAATATTATCAACCAAAATCAGCAGCATATACAGAAGCAATTACATCACAGATACAACTAAGTTTATCTCAGGGATGCCAAGAGTGGTTCCACATTGGAAAATTATAAATGTAATTCATTATATTAATGAATTTTTTAAAAGCCATATACCAATTCCATTTAAACAGAAAGATCACTTGATAAAATACAACACCCATTCAAATTAAAAATAATTTAGTAATCTATGAATAGAAGAAAATATTTTATCTTGATAAATATTATTTTAAAATATCTAGAGAAAACTTTATTCTTAATGGAAAACTACTGAAAGTATTCTCTTTAATGATAAAATTAAGATAAGGTGTTCACTTTACTGCATACAGTCAACTTTTATTGAAGGCTCTTGTCAATTCCATAAGACACACACACATACACACACACAAAGGCATGGAGATTAGCAAGGGAGTAATAAAATGTTCATTATTTGAAGATTGCTGATTTATGTTATTTATTAGAATAAATAAGAGAATAAAGCAAATTGAACATAGATTAAATCAATATACCAACATTAATTTCATTTTAAAATACTAGCTACACTTTGTTATTTTTAAAACTGCATGATATTTAAAATGGCAATAAAAATATAAGAACCTTGGAAGTAAATCTAACAAAAATTGTGCAGAACCTGGTTGGAGATATTATAAAACTTTATGGAGAAACATTAAAGAATACTTAAATTGTGAAATTTATCAGGTATACATATAGGAAGATCCAATATCATAAAGATTTTCATTCTTCCCAATATGATCTATAAAAATGCATTCCAGTAAAAAAACAAAACAACCTCAATAGAATTTTTAGAGACATTTGAAAAGTTGCTTCAAAGGACAAAATGCTAAGAATAGACAATGGGATAGTAGGATATGTCCCACCCACATCAATGTTTATTATAAAGCTTTACTAACTGTGACAGTGTTGTTGGTATGGTCTCTGTTAAAAACAGAAGAGGAAAGTCAATAAAATAGGCACATACATTTATCAATACATGATATATTACAGAGTTACTGTCTTATAATGTTGCTCAGACAATTAGTTATCTATGTGGGAAAAAATTAAATTATGTCCCTACCAAAATCATGAATTAAAGGCTTATATGTGAAAGGCAAAACTTTAGAGCGTTTAGAAGAAATGACAGAAGAATATCTTTTTGACAGTGAAATAAAGAAAAAATTACTTCAATCAAGAGGCACGAAACATCAAGAAAAGATTAATGTTTGCTTATATCAAAATTAAGAATTTCTGTCTTTCATATAGTACAATATAAAAAGTGAAAAAACTAACCACCCCTTCCCAAAAAAAAGGTGAGAAAATATTTGCCAACAAATATAACAAGTATATAAGATCCATGTGTTAAAAAATAAAGAAAAAGAACTAAATAGATAAAAGGATAAACAGTATGAATAGGTATTTCCGAGAAGAAACCTGGGGCTTCCCTGATAGCTCAGTTGGTAAAGAATCCGCCTGCAATATGGGAGACCTGGGTTTGATCCCTGGGTTCAGAAGATTGCCTGGAGGAGGTCGGACAACCCACTCTAGTATTCTTGCCTTGAGAATCCCCATGGACAGAGGAGCCTGGCAGGCTACAGTCCATGGGGTTGCAAAGAGTCGGACATGACTGACTAAGCACACACACACACACACACACACAGAAGAAACCTGAATGGCCAACAAACATTTGAGAAGGTACCTAGCCTCATTGGCAACCAGGAAAATGTGAGTTGAGACCCCAGTCAAGTATTATTTTCCATCTATTAACTATCAAAAAGAAGTCTGAAATACCACGTGTTGACAAGAATATAACTAAACAGATATGTATATACTACTTCTTGTGTGCTCAGTTGTGTCCAACTCTTTGTAGCCCCTGGGCTGTAGGCCACCAGGCTCCTCTATCCATAGGATTTCCCCAGCAAGAATACTGGAGTGGGTTTCTATTTCCTTCTCAGAGGATCTTCCCGGCCCAGGAATCCAACCCACTTCTCCTGAGTCTCCTGCATTGCAGGAGGATTCTTTACCATTGAGCCACCAGGAAAGCCCCTTATGTATGCTAATAGAATGCAAACTAGCAAAAATTTTTTACAAAATAATGTATCATTATCTTATAAAATAAATGTTTACAGGACCTGAAATCCAACCATTCTACTTCTAGTTATATTCTCAGAGAAACTCTTGCACATGGGCACCATAATAGACTATGCCAAAGCCTTTGACTGTGTGGATCACAATAAACTGTGGAAAATTCTGAAAGAGATGGGAATACCAGACCACCTCACCTGCCTCTTGGGAAACCTATATGCCGGTCAGGAAGCAACAGTTAGAACTGGACATGAAACAACAGACTGGTTCCAAATAGGAAAAGGAGTACGTCAAGGCTGTATACTGTCACCCTGCTTATTTAACTTATATGCAGAGTGCATCATGAGAAACGCTGGGCTGGAGGAAGCACAAGTTGGAATCAAGATTTCCAGGAGAATATCAATAACCTCAGATATGCAGATGACACCACCCTTATGGCAGAAAATGAAGAGGAACTAAAAAGCCTCTTGATGAAAGTGAAAGAGGAGAGTGAAAAAGTTGGCTTAAAGCTCAACATTCAGAAAACGAAGATCATGGCATCTGGTCCCATCACTTCACGGGAAATAGATGGGGAAACAGTGGAAACAGTGTCAGACTTTGTTTTTTGGGGCTCCAAAATCACTGCAGATGGTGATTGCAGCCATGAAATTAAAAGACACTTGCTCCTTGCAAGGAAAGTTATGACCAACCTAGATAGCATATTGAAAAGCAGAGACATTACTTTGCCAACTAAGGTCCATCTAGTCAAGGCTATGGTTTTTCCTGTGGTCATGTATGGATGTCAGAGTTGGACTGTGAAGAAGGCTGAGTGCCGAAGAATTGATCCTTTTGAAATGTGGTGTTGGAGAAGACTCTTGAGAGTTCCTTGGACTGCAAGGAGATCCAACCAGTCCATTCTGAAGGAGATCAACCCTGGGATTTCTTTGGAAGGAATGATGCTAAACCTGAAACTCCAGTACTTTGGCCACCTCATGCAAAGAGTTGATTCATTGGAAAAGACTCTGATGCTGGGAGGGATTGGGGGCAGGAGGAGAAGGGGACGGCAGAGGATGAGGTGGCTGGATGGCATCACTGACTCGATGGACGTGAGTCTGAGTGAACTCCAGGAGTTGGTGATGGACAGGGAGGCCTGGCGTGCTGCGATTCATGGGGTCACAGAGAGTCAGACACAACTGAGCAACTGAACTGAACCATAATAGAAATAAAAGTGTGTTCATTGCAGCACAGTCTGTAATAGGATAAACTGGAACCATCCCAAGTGCCTGTCTATGGGACAATGGAATTAGGTCATATTCACACAATGAAACGTTATGCAGCAAAATGGATCAATCTTAAAACCCAATAGTAAAAAGACAGGATGTATCTTTATGAACATTGGGGTACAATTATCTCTCCAAATAGTTTTTGTTCTTTTCAGACATATACCTAGGAGTGGAATTGCTGGATCATATAGCAGTTCATAGGGGCTTCCCTGGTGGCTCAGATGGTAAAGAATCTGCCTGAAATGTGGGAGACCCAGGTTCGATCCCAGGGTTGGGAAGATCCCCTGGAGAAATGAATGGCTACCCACTCCGGTATTCTTGCCTGGAGAATTCCATGGACAGAGGACCCTGGCGGGTATAGTCCATGCGGTTGCAAAGAGTTAGACACAACTGAGCAACTGAACACTTGAACAACATACACACATAGCAATTCTATTTTTAGTTCTTTTGAGAAACCTCCATACTGTTCTCCATAGTGGTTGCACCAATTTACATTCCCACCAACAGCATACAGAGGTTCCCTTTTCTCCACGCCCTTGCTCAAACTTGTTATTTGTGTTCATTTTGATGCTAGCCATTCTGGCAGGTATCAGGTAATATTACATTGTTGTTTTGATTTGCATTTCCCTGATGACTAGAGATGTTAAGCACATTTTCCTGTGCCTATTACATCTGTATTTCCTCTTCAGAAAAATATCTGTTCAGGTCTTCTGTCCATTTTTTAAAGCAGGTTTTTGTTCTTGTAATGTTGAGTTGTATGAGCTGTTCTGTATGTTTGATATTAACTCCATATTGGTCACATCATTTGCAAATATTTTCTCCGATTCAATAGGTTGTTTTTTTATTTTGTCAATGTTTCCTTTTGCTGTGCAAAAGCTTTTAAGTAGGTCCCACTCATTTATTTTTGCTTTTATTTCCTTTATTTTAGGAGATAAATCCAAAAAAAAAAAATATGGCTACGAGACATTGGTGACCTGAAGGAGCAAGGTATGTGACTATTTTGGCAGGGATCCTTCTAGACAAAGTTTGATCAAGAACAGGGTACACGGATTGATCATAAGTGTTGGCCTGAGCAACAGAATGAGTGGAGGTGACATTTAATGAGATGAAGACAGGTTTGGCCGGATGAGTGGGACAGGAGTCTATGGGAAATTAACAGTTTGGTTTTAGTTGTGTTTAGCTGAGATGTTCTTTAAGTCTCCAAACTGAAGAGCTGAGTAAACAATTGGGTAGATGAATCTAGAAGCCAAAGTGCATGTTGAGTTATATGGGACTGCAGGTCAAAGCACATATGCAGTTATAGTAAAAATAGGTAGTAATACAGGTTAAAATAATACTAAACATCCCTTCATAACATAGTCCACTGATTTTTAAATGTAAACTAAATCACAAGAATAGTTTTCTTCCTGAGCTATTTACTCTTTCAATTTGTGTCCAAGAAGAAAAGCTTCTGATTCAGAGCTGTGGTCTATCATCTTTCTACTGGTCATTTCAAACAGCAAAGCAAGGTCTTGTCAATAAGGCTCAACTGAGCAGAGGCGAGGTCCTTTGTCTCACTAGTCTGGTGCTTGCTGGCCTGGTTGTGTGCAGCATCGTGCTGCACTCAGCATTTTTCAGGCATGAAGGCCATGCGGGTTGAAGAGCCACAGCACCATTGAAGCCAGTGCTTTGACAAGCAGATTTGCTCCTTCAGTGGGCTTTCAATGGAGGCAGTATAACAAGGAGGACGTTCTACCAATTAGTGAATGACGATGGGCTGCAGGGCAAGCCATGCCAAGACTCAGCAGCAATTGTACCTAGAGACCAGAACATCCCATTTCCTCTTCCCCTGTGCCTCAGATTCCTCGGATACCAATGTTTCATGCGGTTGTAAGTCCCCAGCAGCTCTCCCACAGCCCAGCAAGGCCTTCCTTCTTTCTCCTGTCTCTTGTGTCAACCATAGCTGACACTATGGTTGTGGGAGGGATCCACGGGTTTCAATTAGGCTCAGCATTGTGGTCTCTAGCCCAAATCTGCTCCCAAACAACAGCCAACACTTGAGATCTTGGGAATAACCAAGCAATGGGACTCGCTTATTTCAGAATATGGGATAGTCTAGTTCTTTGTATCTAGAAAGTGAGCATTACTTCTTTATGCCTCCTAAAGATCCAAAGATATATGTCTCAAATATTTGTAATCACAAGGATGTTTAAATATATGAGATCAATGATAAGTACGCACGACTCCTTTGGAATCAAGAAGCTATACATTCTGTCCAGTGTGCAGAACTTATAAACAAAATTCAGACGTAAACTGAGGTTTCCATGACCCTGGAAGATCTCAGAGTTGACTCAAACTCAAATCCCCCCATTCTATGACCAGTGACAGTCCAAAGTCTTCCTTCATGATTTCAGTTAGTCCTAAAAAATTAAAATGCTTCTTGATCCCCTCTATCATTTATGGTGTTGTTCAGTTGCTAAGTTGTGTCTGACTCTTTGTGACCCCATGGACTGCAGCACGCCATGCTTCCCTGTACTTCACCATCTCCCAGAGTTTGCTCAAACTCGTGTCCGTTGAGGCAATGATGCCATTCAACCATCTTGTCACTCCCTTCTCCTCTTGCCCTCAGTCTTTCCCAACATCAAGTTCTTTTCTAATGAGTCAGCTTGTCATGTCAGGTGGCCAAAGTACTGGAGCTTCAGCTTCAGCATCAGTCCTTCCAGTGAATACTCAGGGTTGGTTTCCTTTATGATTGACTGGTTTGATTTCCTTATAGTACAAGGTGCAGATGACACCACCCTTATGGCAGAAAGTGAAGAGGAACTAAAAAGCCTCTTGATGAAAGTAAAAGAGGAGAGTGAAAAAGTTGGCTTAAAGCTCAACATTCAGAAAATGAAGATCATGGCATGTGGTCCCATCACTTCACGGGAAATAGATGGGGAAACAGTGGAAACAGTGTCAGACTTTATTTTTGGGGCTCCAAAATCAGTGTAGATGGTGATTGCAGCCATGAAATTAAAAGATACTTACTCCTTGGAACAAAAGTTATGACCAACCTAGATAGCATATTAAAAAGCAGAGACATTACTTTGCCAACAAAGTTCCATCTAGTCAAGGCTATGGTTTTTCCAGTGGTCATGTATGGATATGAGAGTTGGACTGTGAAGAAAGCTAAGTGCCAAAGATTTGATGCTTTTGAAATGTGGTGTTGGAGAAGACTCTTGAGAGTCCCTTGGACTGCAAGGAGATCCAACCAGTCCATTCTGAAGGAGATCAGCCCTAGGATTTCTTTGGAAGGAATGATTCTAAAGCTGAAACTCCAGTATTTTGGCCACCTCATGCGAAGAGTTGACTCATTGGAAAAGACTCTGATGCTGGGAGGGATTGGAGGCAGGAGGAGAAGGGGACGGCAGAGGATGAAATGGCTGGATGGCATCACTGACTTGATGGACGTGAGTCTGAGTGAACTCCAGAAGTTGGTGATGGACAGGGAGGCCTGGCGTGCTGCAGTTCATGGGGTCGCAAAGAGTGGGACACAACTGAGCAACTGAACTGAACTGATAATCCAAGGGACTCTCAAGAGTCTTCTCCAGCACCACAGTTTGAAAGCATCAATTCTTTCATGCTCTGCCTTCTCTATGGTTCAACTCTCACATCCATACATGACTATTATAACCCTTATATCTGTACCCATCTGTGCTGTGTCTCCCTTCTCCCATATCCATCTATACTACAAACTAAAACCTTATATTGATTTTCACATACGAAAAGATTCACTCCTGCATCTAGTGGGTTTGGTAACTTTCCTAGGAGTTTGAATGAGAACATGGAGGGGGTCTGTGGTGCACTGTAGGACTTTGGTCATCTCTATAGCTTTATCCCTATTCTCTTCTCCTTCTTCACCTCCAAGGTCACAGTCAGTCTTTACTATGTTCATAGCAAATTCTGGTTCTAACAAAAAGTATGGCCTCTCTGGACTCTTAGCACCTCCATTTACACAGTCCTTAATATAAATGCCTACCTTTTACTGACTTTGAATCTCACTGAACTCATTCATGATAGGTTCCCCAGAATGCTATGTTAATATGTAATCATCAAATACAAATGGAGACCCAAGGAACACAGACACACATGTTGTACATATCTCCTCTGCTCACACATGCTCCCTGTTTCATTGGACTTTACTTAAAAAGCACAAGTTCAAAGATGACAAGTTATATAGAATATCAAGATGGCAACAGCAATTTAATCAAGTCTGTGAAACCCTTCTGAGCATGGTGCTTGTAAGACTGCACAAACTGTACACCCCCAAAGCAGACCAGAAAGTGGATCTTCCTGTTCAAGTCTTCACATTTCTGCAGTCCTGACTGATATCTAATAGAACGTTATGTGATAACAAACCAGAAATACTCAACTAAGCTTCTCCTGAATATCTGACCTGCAAGAACTGTGAGAGAGAATAAATATTTGTTACACAGGAACAGATAATGGATATACAAGTCTCCGTAAAATGCATACTCAATGATTCTAATTTAGGGTCAGGTCATAAGCCAGGAATATGTATTTTAATAATAATCCCAACCATCAGGGAAGTACACATCAAAACCACAATGAGATACCAATTCACACCCACTAAGCTGGCTGTATTCAAAAAGATAGATAAAAACAAGTGTTGGCAAGGATGCATAGGAATTAGAATCTTCACACACTGCTGGCGGGATGGAAAATGGTGTAGCCACTTTGGGAACAGTCTGGAAGTTCCTCAAGTGTTGACATAGACTTGCCAGATGAGCCAGCAATTCCATTCCTAGATGTGTACCAAGAGAACTGAAAACACGTGTCTATAAAAAACATTGTGCACAAATGTTTATGGCAGCATTATTCATAATAGTCCCAATGTGAAAACAAGCCAAATGTCTGTCAACTGATAAATGGATTTTTTTTTAATATGAAGCACAGTTCAGTTGTAAAAAGAAATGCAGTGCTGATACGTGCTACAATGAAAATAAACCTTGAAAACATCTTGATAAAAGAAAGAACTGAGTCACAAAAGGCCATATATTATATAATATTATTTATATAAAATACACCAAATAAGCAAATCCATAGAGACAGAAAGTAGATTGGTTGTCAGCTAGAGCTGAGGAGCCTGGAGGGAAAAAGAGAGTAATTCCTAATGGGGGTATGGTTTGTTCTGGGAATGATGGAAATCTCCACAATTGATTGTGTTGATGGTTGTGTAACTGTGAATATGGTAAGAGTCATTGAATTGCACACTTTAAGCACGTGAAAAGTGAATTATTTCTCAATAAAGCTGTTATACAAAATAATAATCCCCAGATGATTCTAATATCACCAGTCCAATTTTCACACTTTTGATATGTAAGTCTAGTCTTTTAAAATTGATATTCATTTAAAATAAAAGCCTAACTATAATAAACTATAATAATAACTATATAACTATTATAATAACTATAATAATTCTTTATTGTTGTGTTCACCACTTACACCTTCCTAGAGAGAAAATAGGACACAAGTGAAGAAAAACTGGGGATAAGACAGATCTTTAACTTCAGTCTGAAATTACTTTTAAACTGCCTAGCTTTCTTGGCAAAGAACAAAAATGATGACAGTAGCTGTAAGGATTGAAATGAACTCTTGAGAAGAGAACAAGTGTGTCAGTAAGACAAGAAAACATTAATAGTTCCTCTTTATAGGGTGTAAAGAGGAGCTTTAATTTCTCCACCAAGTGGCTTCTTTGCTTGTTCTCGAGACACTCTGGCTAGGCCTGGCCACCATGAGTGTCATTCATTTTGCTTTTTCTCTGAGGTTAGTTAGAGTCTCTTCTCTCAGCTGGGATGAGATGACAAGAAACAGAATGAACCTTATAATTTCAGTGAAAGCAGTTTTTAATTCTGATTTGATGTCTGTTGATGCCTAGCATTTTGCCTTTTCTCTATAAAGCTTGCAGACACAGTAATTATTTAATTGCTCCAGCTCTAGGCAGGGTTTGAGCTCTACTGAAGCCAGGGTTGAACTTGCAGAAAGGAAAGGAAAAGGCTCTCTGTGCCCCAGAACTTCTCTCTGGCAGTGTGCACAGTCCTCTCGTTCTCTTACAAAATGGGAAAGGTAAAAAACTCCCTGATTTCCACCCTTTATTCCTTAACCATAAAATCTGAATGCTCAAAAAAAAAGTATGATCTTTTAAAAATTTTTGGCTTCTATATAATGTATAGAAACACTTACATGATAATAGATAGTAGATAAGTAGATAAATTTCTCATGTAACTCATTAACTGAGAATCATTTGCTAGGAATTCTAAATATCTAAGATGACCAATATCATTTGAAAGACTATGAAGTAGAGCAGTAACTAGGGAGAAAAGCCGATTGCCTGATTGTACTAGTTATATCAAAGATCGATTATGGATTTTCTAAGTTTATAATAAATGCTACTGTCTTCATGATTGAAATTTCATCTGAGAAGAAAACAAAAACAAACAAACAAACAAAAAAAAACAGAAAAAAACTTTGATTTCAGTCCTGAGCATCTCCCAAGGAGGGACTGTGAATTGTTTGTGTGTGTATGAAAGTCGCTCAGTTGTATCTGACTCTTTGAGACTCCGTGGACTATACAGTCCATGGAAGTCTCCAGGCCAGAATACTGGAGTGAGTAGCCTATTCCTTTTCCAGGGCATCTTCCCAAACCAGGGATCAAACCCTGGTCTCCCACACGGCAGGCAGTTTCTTTACCAGCTGAGCCACCAGGGAATTGTTTATGCTTCCACTAAGCCCAAAGTACAGCACAATACCTGGAATATAGCTAGTGCTCAGTAAATGCTGGAGTTTACAGATTTACCTTGATAGCTTCCCTACTTCCCTTTGGGCACCTCCCTCTTGCTTCCATCCATCCCAAATCAGGATTCTCCAAGTGTTCCAAATCTTGCCTTGTGTGGCCTTGTCTCTACATAACCTCCTCCATGGCAGGATACCTTATAACAGGGCCTCACTGCATTTCATTGAGCACTGTGTGCTATGAATCGTGAGGCGGCAAAATCACTTTTTAGGAATGGCTAGAATTTACCAGTTTTTCAAACTCTCTTGCTGGGAGAGGGGTTATATCCATCCCCAAAGGGTTAAGTCAGTTCCATCTAGCTGTAGAGCCATTAATTTGAGGAAAATTCTTCAGTCTTCCTAGTTCTGCTTCAGGAAGCAAACTCTAGAGCTCATGCAATAGTCTAGCAGGTTGGGGAGGGGAGGAATAGTGGGGCTGCAGAAAGTAAAGCGCCCCCACAAGCAGCACACAAAACCCTGGAACATATCCTGTTCATTGGTAAGATCTGAGTCAAGAGCAATGCAGAGGCCTATCAGTTCAGTTCAATTCAGTTCAGTTGCTCAGTCGTGTCCGACTCTTTGCGACCCCATGAATCACAGCACACCAGGCCTCCCTGTCCATCACCATCTCCCGGAGTTCACTCAGACTCACGTCCATTGAGTCAGTGATGCCATCCAGCCATCTCATCCTAGGTCGTCCCCTTCTCCTCCTGCCCCCAATCCCTCCCAGCATCAGAGTCTTTTCCAATGAGTCAACTCTTCGCATGAGGTGGCCAAAGTACTGGAGTTTCAGGTTTAGCATCATTCCTTCCAAAGAAATCCCAGGGCTGATCTCCTTCAGAATGGACTGGTTGGATCTCCTTGCAGTCCAAGGGACCCTCAAGAGTCTTCTCCAACACCACAGTTCAAAAGCATCAATTCTTCTGCGCTCAGCCTTCTTCACAGTCCAACTCTCACATCCATACATGACTACTGGAAAAACCATAGCCTTGACTAGACGGACCTTAGTTGGCAAAGTAATATCTCTGCTTTTCAATATGCTATCTAGGTTGGTCATAACTTTTCTTCCAAGGAGTAAGCATCTTTTAATTTCATGGCTGCAATCACCATCTGCAGTGATTTTGGAGCCCAAAAAAATAAAGTCTGACACTGTTTCCACTGTTTCCCCATCTATTTGCCATGAAGTGATGGGACCAGATGCCATGATCTTAGTTTTCTGAATGTTGAGCTTTAAGCTGTCTTTTTCACTCTCCTCTTTTACTTTCATTAATAGGCTTTTTGGGATTACATATAGCCCAATATGGTGGACCTCCCAGTCAATCTATTAATTTTAGTTGCTTGTGAGCCTACAGGATAAATTTTCTTCTTAAAGACCTCTTGTCCCTCATGAGGAGGATTGCACAAATGGGCTTGTTATAGTTGAAAATTTACAAAGATAATGGAGAGTGAGTAACAGCTAGAGGCTGAAATAGAATTTGTCAGCTGCCACCTTTTCTCTCTGCATCAGTTTATTAATGAGATCCTCATTAGTCCTCATCAAATGGGAGAGACCTGGAGAGTGGCTGATTTTCTGGGATTCTCCTAAGTCTCTAAAATTGGAAAAATAAATTACCACTTCCTTAGTAGGAGAATCAAGTGGACTGATTGGAATGTTTAAAGTCATTTTCTTTCTTTTTTTTTTTTTTCTTTTCAGGAAAACATAGGGCAAATTTGCCACATAGTTCTAGAGATATCCTATTTAAATGAACAGGAAGAAATCAGCAGAGTTTAATAGAAAAAGATCAGCTTTGGGTTTAAAAACTTTTCAAAGAAAGCAAAAACCACAACAAAATATGTTTTTAGTACCATTAGTTCCTACAGGTAAAAGATAATCCAGTCTTTGTACAGATTTCTATGTCATGCTTTGTACTGCATGAGGCTGGCTTCAGTGTATTCTTTGTTTATTTTCTCAGAAGCCCTTGTCTCTAGTCTTTTACCTGGAGACTTGAAGAATTTACCTGATGTTGACTGAGGGAGTGATTCTTATGAAGCAAAACTGGAAATTTTAGACACAAAATGAATCTTTAAGGGCCAAGCTTCCCCTCCCTGAAGCTTGGTCTCCTCATTTATGAGACTAAAGAGTCATACAGTATTACTAGGTGACCTTTATATTCTAAGCCTAATGATGATGATAGAACTACACCTATTAGTTTAACTTTCCCAATTCACCTTTAACTTCCATTTTATTCTTTCATTGGAGTACATTGTAAAGAATGTGGACTTTGAAGTCAGTAAACCTATGTTTAAATCCTCAGTTGGCTCTTTGCTAGCTGTATGACCACTAATGAATTATATAATCTTTCTGAGATTCAAATTGCCTCTTCTGCAAAATAGCAGTGCTAATAGGGGGTAATGATTGAACAAAATGAGCTATATACAGTCATCTTGTAGCATCCTCAGGGATTAGTTCCAGACTTGCCTTGGATACCAAATTCCATGATGTTCAATTAACATATTTGCGATTCTGCATCCATGGATTCAACAACCTCTACTGGTGTAGTCACGTGGTACTTATTGAAGAACATCTGTGCATAAGTGGACCCGAGAGTTCAAACTCATGTTTTTAAGAGTCAAGTATACTGTGTTGTGGAGTGAATTCAACCTAAAATTCGTATGTGAAAGTTCTAACCCCCTGTACCTCAGAGTGTAACCATGTTTGGAGATAAAAAGAGGTTAATAAGTTCAAATAGGGCTCTTGTGGTGGGACCTTAATCCAATATGACTAGTCTCCTTATACGAAGAGGAAGACACCAAGGAAAGGGCCACGTGGACACAGCAAGAAAACAGCCATCTGTCAGCCAAGGGGAGAGGCCCCGGGATGAAACAAATCTGTTAACACCTTGATCTTTGACGTCAAGCTCCAGAACTGTGAGGAAATAGGTTTCTGTTGTCAGAACCACCCAGTCTGTGCTCTTCTGTTATGGCAGCCATTGCAAACTAAAACAGCTTTTACAGTAACTGTACCACAGTTCACTTTAAAACAGATAGTAGCAATTATTACTGTTCAACAAACCTCAGTTGAGCGCCTACACTGTGCTGGGCCCCTAAGAGTGGAGAGCTGGAGAAGTAATGAAAAACAAAGGCAGACTCTCAAGAAGCTCATAGTCTACAGAAAGATCATATATTAGCAATTCATACATGATAGTACGATTAATACTATAATGAAAGAATGTCCTTGCTTTCCAATTTTCCTCCTTTACTATGCAACTTCAATGTCATCCTTAATTTTATTAGAATATCCCGCCAATCCTAATTACATTTTTCTCATTTCTTCTTTTCCTATTCAACTCTACATGTGCCCGAAGGGATTTTCTTGTTTTCTACTTGGGACCACCTAAATTCTCTATTCCGTACCTTCATCATTCCAATCCTTTTTTTGGTCATTTTTAGACCCATCACTAACTCATTTACTGGTTTCTGAGAGTTATCTTCGCAGTCAATTCCAATTGTTCTGAATAGCATCTGTACCTTTCAGTGTGATATAGCTAAGCAGTGGCTTTCCTGGCTCCTCAATTATATTAGGTTTCCATGACAACCTTAGCTTCCATTGATAGTTTTAACTTCTATAGCTCTGAATTCCAAGTTGTTCCCTGCCCTGCTTTCCTCATTACTGTACTTGAGCACAATAATTTACTGTGGGTTGCTGTGTAATTCTTTTCTGCATGGTTTTAAGCCAAAGGTGTTTTGAATATGCAGGTGAGGTTCTTTTTAGACACAAAGTTAATTTTATCTAGTGTGGGTCATTTAGATTCTTGACAACTGTTGACAGATGTGCAGGGATGTGCTGACTGAAATTACCTACTCTTCAGCTTTTCTACCCTCACAGGGTCACATTCACATTCAAAGATAATTGATGGGTGTGTCACAATGTTCGTTAAAATTATGACCCGTCTTGTCACTTAGAAAGGGCCTGACACATATCTAGGAACAAACCTCTATTTTGAGTACTTTATGACTTTTCTATAAGGGAATTATTGTGGATTGAGAAGCCCAGAATGTCTCTCATCTCAGAAACGTTTTTTTCCCACTCCCTTTCTAAACTGTAGTATCAATTTTTAATTATTTCTCCTTCTGGGAAATTGAAAATGATCTTTATTTAATGGTTTATTCAATAAGTCGCATATGGATTCTGTAGCATTTTGGCCTCTTTGGAGTTTTCACCTGTACTTTGTAGGATTAGTACCTGAAGATGTGGTGCAAGTTGAAAAATCAAAAGAGCAACTGTGTCAATTTTAAGGATGAGTGCAGGAAAGCAACAACTGAAAAAAACAACAAAGGGTCTTGAAGCATGAGCACATTGTCAAGAAATAATAAATTAATTAATTAATTAAAAAATTAAATAAAAGGACAAAAAAAAAAAAAAAGGCTCAACTGATTCCATCCAACAGCCACACAAAAGGTGTGAACTGCTAGAGGGTAGAGGGAGCTGAAGAACTAGATCAAGGTTGACAAGAAAGGGGAATTGTCAGTGGAAATTTCTCTCACAACTGCCGTTCATCACTTTTCATCTTAATTGAGGAATCATATGCTCTAGCCTTCTGGTGTCAACTACTGTGACCCTTGTC
This sequence comes from Oryx dammah, assembly GCF_014754425.2. NCBI lineage: Eukaryota > Metazoa > Chordata > Mammalia > Artiodactyla > Bovidae > Oryx > Oryx dammah. Next base: position 50,950,683 of record NW_024070185.1, read on the forward strand.
TCTCATTTGTCCTCATTCCAAGTGTCTCCCATATTTCTCCATCTCTCTCTATAGCCACCATGATACTCAGGCTTCTTATCTTCTCACTACTGCCTTCCTCCCTTTGCCTCTCAGCTTTCCTTGCACTTCCTCTGTGGTATCATTAACTGAGATAATGCTTAGTGCACTTAGAACAGTGCCTGGTACCTAGTAAGTGCCATTAAAGTTACTATTAGTCATCATCTCCAGCCTAACCATCATTTCTTCTTTTATATTTTCTACATGATTGTGAATCTTGGTTAGTCCATACTCCAAACCCAAACTCTTGAGCTGAATATCTGAGGCTTACTGTTAATAGGCGTGTGTTTAAACACTTCTAAACACATTTAGAAATGTTTTACACATTTTGTAATTGTCACTGCACATTTTGTCACAAAGATCGGACACGACTGAGTGACTGAACTGAACTGAACATATTTTTAAGGTCGTCTCTCAGGGTTGTATCCCTTAACCCCATTAGATTAACATGTGGCTTCTGCTTAGGTCTTAATGACCCCTGCTCTGGTAACATTTATGTCATCCTAGCTAACACGCATCATCATTTTATTCCTCTATTTTATTGCTCTGTGCACACTATGCAGTAGGTATTATTATCCTAATTTTAAGATTAAGAAATTTAGCCTTAGAGAAGTGAAGCAATTTATTTAAAATGACATAGCTAAGACCTGGTCTAACCAAAACTTGGACCCAGATCTATACAAACTGTTTGAACTTCCCCAGGTTTTCTTGACTAGTCTCAGTCTTCCTCTCTGCTAATCCTCTGAGGCCATAGTCTTATGTTGTCTTTTTTTTTTTTTTTCCATGTTGGATGGTTTGCTATTCTTATTATAACCTCCTCAATCATGTAGTCCTTTATGTGGTGGAGACTGGTGTATCTTTCTTTTAATTGTCATAGTTGTCTGGATTAGCACTTTAGGGTGGAGGGACATGACCAGTGATTAGTATTAGGCTTTCAGCTCTTTTTTTTCCTGAACACTCAGCAAGAAGACTCCTGGTAAACTCAGTGACTAAGTGTAAGGTGAAAATGCTTAAGTGCTGAGCCAAATTTTCTGTCTGGTGGAAATCACCTATTATAGCTAAGTATGTTGCATTTTTACATAGCATATACAAATATGCTATAATTCATCTAGCTTCCCTGAATTATAGAGCAACATGGGACTGGAGACTGGAAGGAAGGTCTTTATAATGCATTACATTCTCATGACTGTTACAGGGAACAGTCAACTTCTTTGCAGATCTTGGTGAGAATGCAACTGAGGCTTCAGTACTAACTGGAGACTGTGAATTAAACAGCAGACCACTCAGGCATGGGCTTTGCTTCCTGCCATAAATTGAGCTTCTCTAAAATCTTACTTCTATGTAAATGTCACTAACCTCGTATATGCCAAAGATGTAACCTATAAGATGAGATATTCTGTGTAGAGCTGGACTTGCTGTATTGTCAGCACAAGAAAGCAAATGCAAACTTGGGGCGTAAAGGTAATACATGCAAGTGAATGTACTAAAGAGATTTTAGTTTCATGCAAGGCTAAAGGGCAAACTTCACCCTGGCCACCTGAGCAAGGATTTCTAGCTTTGTTGGTTTTGGTCCCCCCCGCATCCTATAGCAGGTCAGGAAAGACTGGCTGCGAGCTACTGGGAACAAGGCTCATTGCTCTGCTTCCTCTTCAAGGGACAGAAAGAATTCTCACCAGCTTTGCATCTACCAGGTATGTCCTTTAAAAGGAAGAAAGAAGAGGTCAAGAATAAGCATTAAATCATGTTAAAGTCACACCCCTTTCAAAGTGCAGGTTCTGACGTGATGATTAACTCCACTGGCGATCAGTTTAAATGGACTCAACCAGACAGGAAAAGAGAATTTAGATGGAATCATTTAAACAGTAAATATTTCAGGAGCTGCTATATGAATTTTAAAGGGAACTTGAATGCTTAATATCCTCAGAGTATTGCTTTGCTTTCTGCTGTTGTTGTCTTGGTCCTCTGGAAGATAAAGTGAATGCTTTGGTTAGGCTGCATGTATTCTAGTCCCTTAAAAGTTGGGTTTTATCTTTGTATTGCATACTGCTGTGAATGAAAATAAGGAAATCTATCTTGCTTTTGTGACTACAAATCAAGAAAAACGTTGGACTATGCACCTCATCAAGAAATATATATAATATATATTTATTATGCCAGCTGCTTCTAACCAGCTACCCTGGGTGCTTACCTTACCCTCTTATAATGCTTTCTGTTCTCAGCTTTTAGTTTTTTTCCTTTTGTAGGCTTATGTGGGATCTCTTGTGTTATTGGAATGTTTCTTTTTGTGTTTATTTCTAAAGGATTCATAAGTAGTGTGTGAAGTAAAATCAGAATACTAATGCTACTTATTCTATTTTTACTCACTCATAATTTTCTTTTAGGCTGAGCCTTTGTATTTTGATCAATTTTTGCTTTCAAATTCTCAGCTAAATCTATTCATTTCTTTTGTGCATGAATAGCTCTCTAGTGGGAGATGTAGCTACATACTTGAGAAGGATGAAAGCTTTTAAACTTTTGGTACTTCATGGTTTCATGACTATGAGTAGTCCTCGTGGATTTGTCAAATCCTAAGGAACTTTTGTAGGTTGTATATTGCATGGACTGTAGCTCACCACACTCCTCTGTCCATGGAATTCTCCAGGCAAAAATACTGGAGTGAATAGTCATTCCCTTCTCCAGGGAATCTTCCCAACCCAGTGACTGAACCTGGGTCTCCCACATTGCAGGCAGATTCTTCACCATCTCATCTGCCAGAGAAGCCTCATATTGTTTTTAGGACACGGATTTCAAGTGAAGATATACTTGATCATTTTAACTCACTGTCTTCAAACTGCACTATAAAAATTTCATCATGATCCATTTATGTTTGTAAAAGACTGTGACACACCACATTTGGGCTCTTAAATTGGCATCCTTGTGACATTTTATATCACTATTGCCATACTCCTAATTATTCTCCAAAACTAGTTTCTTTCATTATTTGTTCTTTGTTAAAGAAATACAGCAGAAAGTGAAGGAATTTTTATCACACATCCCTCTTTTATTCAGCCAGCTTTTCCAAGGGTCATTTTCTCCCCCCTGTGCTTTTGGTTGCTCTTCACTTCAACTCTGAACAGTACCAAACTGAAACAAGGTTTTCAGGCTAAGCACCCATAATTCACAACCAGTTGTACACATCTCCTAGTCAGGAGACAAATCTGTGAGAGATGAATGGTCCAGCAGAAGGACAATTACCATTGAACAAAAGGAAAAGGGAACTAAAGAGTCGCTATTATGGCAGCATTAGATATATTAAATGAAGCGAGCTGTCCTAGAAGCATAGATCTTCCCTGGCATTTCTCTTTGATGATTTATGATATGGTTATATTGAGTGTCCTTGTGGCCTCATATGCAGCAGACTTGACTTTGATTTTCTTCTTTTTGAGCTTCATTTCATTCCACAGAGCACAATCAAAGAAAGCCAGAGAGGCATCTGTTCAATGCACTGTACTCCATTTAAGCTAGCTCCCTTCCTGTTGACAGAGAAGAGGGAATTGGACTGGCAAATTTTATCTGGTAGAACAATGATAAACAACACTAGACAATTATTACCTTTACTGGAATACTCCTTAACTCCCAATATCACATGATACTTTTTATTTCACATGCTATTTTCCCACACTTACAGAAAGCAGACAACTATAATTTTTTTTAATTTCTTTCTCTCTTCAACTGAGCTAGTTATTTTCAAATACATCATTCAGTTCAGTTCAATTCAGTTCAGTCACTCAGTTGTGCCCAACTCTTTGCAACCCTATGAATCGCAGCACTCCAGGCCTCCCTGTCCATCACCAACTCCTGGAGTTTACCCAAACTCATGTCCATCAAGTCGGTGATACCATCCAGCCATCTCATCCTCTGTTGTGCCCTTCTCCTCCTGCCCCCAATCCCTCCCAGCATCTGAGTCTTTTCCAATGAGTCAACTCTTCACATGAGGTGGCCAAAGTATTGGAGTTTCAGCTTCAGTATCAGTCCTTCCAATGGACACCCAGGATTGATCTTTGGGATGGACTGCTTGGATCTCCTTGCAGTCCAAGGGACTCTCAAGAATCTTCTCCAACACCACAATTCAAAAGTATCGATTCTTCAGTGCTCAGCTTTCTTCACAGTCCAACTCTCACATCCATACATGACCATTGGAAAAACCATAGCCTTGACTAGATGGACCTTTGTTGGTAAAGTAATGTCTCTGCTTTTGAATATGCTATCTAGGTTGGTCATAACTTTCCTTCCAAGGAGTAAGCGTCTTTTAATTAGGTTATTTAAATTTCAATATTTCTAAGAGAGAGATAATCACTAAATTCATTACAGAACCTTACATATATCATATATGTAGTAACTGGCAAGATTAGAATTCAAGCTGGAAGTGTCAGGAATGAAACTCAAAAGTTATATACCTTCATTACATAATGCTAAAATCTTGCTGAGTTTCCCTATTTCATATACACCATTAATGAAAAAGAAGATATTTTCTATACCAATAACTCATCCTGGGCACTCTACCTTTAAAAGCTCAAATCCAAATTATATTTTTGCATTCTGGTCCTTACACTCATTCTGTTCCCAACTGTAGGATTGTAGTCAAGCACTAGGATAAAGGAGGTCATCTTAGGACAAAAAGAAAGGGACTGTGTTTATTTTAACTGATGTAGAAACATTTCATGTCCAATTATAAGCCACTATTTAAGCCAAAAGGGAAAAATAGTTATTGTTTTGATGGCTTACTGTGACATTATGAAGGAAATCATCAAATCACATGACTCACAAAGAAAATGGCATTCTTTTACCAGATGGACGGTAGCAGCATATAATCAGAATTCTGAAATCAGATTTTTCTCTACTTTGGAATGAAATTATGGGTCTGAGTCACATTTGTTTTTAGTTTCATCTTTCAACTTCAAAGATTCTAGTCAGCGGTTTAACATCTAAAGTTTATGAGTTTCTTTCTCATTGAGTAAAAGAGAACATTTTAATTTGTTTATTGACAGTACTAACCCCTCCAATTAGTGTTATATTTGATACTTTAGCTGGATTTCCTTATGTCTTAGATTGGATTCTTCCAGAAGCAGACTGGAGGAAGCATTTGAGCTCAAGTAGTTTATTTGGGAGGTGATCCCAAAACACACCAGTAGAGAGGTAGAGAAGTGAAACAGGGAAGGAAATAAAGCCAGTAAAGTGTATGCTTATGAAACCAGTTATTACAGTGAGCAACCTGCAGAAGCCTTCATGAACTATTTGTTAACGGTTAACAAAGAGATAAATCCAAAAGATGATACCAAACATTTATAGACACTTAAGCAAGTTGACATTGTCATGAAATACACATTGATTTTTTTTATGATATTTTACAAAAATATTGGCAAGAGACAAACAAAAACTCACAAATCTAGGAGAATTCATTGCCAACAGAACTTCAATATAAGACGCTAAGAGAATTTCTTTAGTCTGAAGGGCAATGATATAAGAAAATGTATATCTTTGAGAAGGAGTAAAGAAGATCAGAGGGCTTCCCAGGTAGCTCAGTGGTAAAGAATCCACCTCCCAATGCAGGAGATGCAGGCTCAATCCCTGAGTCAGGAAAATCCCCTGGAGAAAGAAATGGCAACACACTCCAGTATTGTTGCCTGGGAAATTCCCATAGACAAAGGAGCCGGGCAGGCTACAGCCCATGGGGCCACAAGAGTCGGACCTGACTTAGGGACTGAACAACAGCAACAAAGAAACAGTAAATATCTTGGTAAATGTAAAATATTGTTTGTATTTAATTTTAAAAAACAAATGGACTATTTAAAACAAAATAGCAGAGCATTATCCTATAATTTCAAAATGCATTTAATTTTAATATATATATATATCAATTATAGCACCAAGTTTGCCAAAATTGCCTATGTGATCTCAAAGTTTCTATGTATTAAGTAAAGTGTTACAATGTTAACTTTATGTAGACTGTGAGAAGTTAAGGATGTATACTATTATTGCTGAAAAGACTACTAAAAAAATACAGAGTTGCAACTCTGATAATAAGTAAAATTTAAAGGACTTATTAATAATCTCATTTACTAATGCCCCCAAGGTCCATCCATGTTGTCACAAATAGCAGAATTTCCTTCTGTCTCATGGCTGATTTCCTCCTTTTTCATAAACCAGCTGTTGGTTTTAAAAGGAAAATACGTGTTGAAACTTTCTAAAAATTGAGAGCACTATAGTAAAATGCCTAGAAAACCAGAGAAAAATATTCATGTAGTAATAATTTTGAAAGATTATTTAATAGCAGGATACATGTAATTCTATTTTGTTTTAGATATTTGCCCCAGATCTATAAAGTTTATTTATGAAGTCTTTGTGAAATATCCCCCAGAGCAGAATTTTGTAAACATGGGACTAAAAGAATTTAATGTTATCTATACATTTTAAATTTTATTTGAGGAAAATGGAGTTGAATAAATAGCTAATATTTTGAGGTGATAAAGTGGTTTCTAGAGAGTTTTCCTGTCTTTGTATTCTGATTTAAAAGGTTCTAAATATACACCTTAACAACACTCCTGGACATCAGCATAAGAAAGATAAAGTAAGTGTCTTTATTTAGTAACTGCAGACCCACACTTTGAGTTAGAAAAAACATCCTGATAATGCTGTAATCCATTTTGGAATTTTAAATTTAATATTAGATGCAAAATTAAAACCACATGTGCATAACATTCTGTTGTTCAGTTGCTCAGTTGTGTCCGACTCTTTGTGACCCCATGGATTGCAGCACGGCAGGCTTCCCCATCTTTCACCATCTCCCAGAGCTTGCTCGAGCTCATGTCCATTGAATCTGTGATGCCATCCAACCATCTCATTCTCTGTTGTCCCCTTCTCCTCCTGCCTTCAATCTTTCCCAACATCAGGGTCTTTTCTAATGAGTCGACTCTGCATCAGGTGGCCAAAGTATTGGAGCTTCACCTTCAACATCAGTCCTTCTGATGAAAATTCAGGGTTGATTTCCTTTAGGACTGACTGGTTTGATCTCCTCACAGTCCAATGGACTCTCAACAGTCTTCTCCAACACCACAGTTCAAAAGCATCAATCCTTAGCACTCAGCCATCTTTATGATCCCACTCTCACATCCATATATGACTACTGGAAAAACCATAGCCTTGACTAGATGGACCTTTGCTGGCAAAATAATGTCTCTGCTTTTTAATATGCTGTCTAGGTTGGGCATAGTGTTTCTTCCAAGTAGCAAGCGTCTTTTAATTTCATGGCTGCAGTCACTATCTGCCGTGACTTTGAAGCCCCCCAAAATAAAGTCTGTCACTGTTTCCACTGTTTTCCCATCTATTTGCCATGAAGTGATGGAACTGGATGCCAGGATCTTAGTTTTTTGAATGTTGAGTTTTAAGCCAGCTTTTTTAACCACATGTGCATCATATTATGTATGTTTACACAATGGATGCATAAGAAAGAACTTTCTTACAATATAAGATATCCACATGTGGACACTGTTACGATTTACCAGCTGTTTAAGGGTATGAGAGAAGGTTGTAGGATTTTAGACCTCAGTATTTCTGGGGGCTCACTCAAATTATAAAATTAGAAAACTAAATGACTGTTAATTCCAAGTTTGCCTGACTCTAACATGGACCTTTTCACCATTACCCTATGAATGTTTATTTCTCTGCTGCCTTCTGTGTCCTCTGCCACCAACACCTCTGCTCTTCTTGTCTGGTTGTCTTTGTCGCTGCGAGTATTTGATCATCTGTCCCTTGCTCTCCCTTTCATGTCTGGTGCTTTGTCTCCTGCTCAAGCCCCATGATGGACAAACAAATCCAGAAATGACCAGCAGAAGCAGCAGGAAGTAAGGGACATAGGAGGGGAGCAATAAATAGAAGTAGCCCCTTTTAACTTCAAAGTGTATTGGACTAATCAAAATGAGATTAGAAAGGCTCTAGGTGGAGCACCAGGATCTTGTAACTACATGTCAGTAGTTAGTGAAGAGGGAGGAATCTGTCTCCTGCACGAAAGTAGTTGATTCCTGCAAGGCTTCTTCTGACCTTCCATTTGCCACCTTTGTACAGACACTGGCAGCTCCCCTGCTGCTTCCTGGTTGTCCAGCTTTATTCACTGACAAAATTTACATAACCTGTGTTCTGTGCCTTTATAATCCTTATGTCACATGTTAGCTATTTTGACAAACTGTCTTAGCGATGCATTTGTATAGTTACCGTAGCATCCTTTCTCAGGAAACATGTTGGCCTCCCAGAAACAGGTTTTATTCTCTTCTCTCTGCTCTTTGGAGGTCAGGCCACTGAGGGAGGCATTTGGAAGCCCTCTGAAGAGCCTTGATTGCATTGTGTGGGCGGTTGCTGCTCCTGCCTACTTTTAGGTACCAATTTGAGGAGTGTACACCTTCTCTGCCCACCACTGCTTCTTTTGAACTGTCCCAAATAACAGTGCTGTCCAGTAGATGGGTGAGGGAAGGATCTGACTTGCCAAGGATGCCCTCTTCTGAGTGGTATTGACAGTGGGTGTGGTGGTGGAGGGGACCCATGAACCATGTGTGCTTCCTAAGAACTGCAAAACACAGCTCTAACATCAGAGCACAAGATCTAAAGCTGGTAAAGGCAAAGCCTATATTGCAAACCAAATTATCCACCTGGAGGTAGCAGCACATCTGGATTTACTTTCTCTATAGCATTGGAAAAGCAGTAAGAGAAGGGTAGGAGGAGAGCAAAACAGAATGAGTCTGGGAAGGGTCTTGGAAAAGCAAGAAAGGGTCATAAAAGTAGAAGAGAGAAACTGCTGCTGCTGCTGCTAAGTCGCTTCAGTCGTGTCCAACTCTGTGCAACCCCAGAGATGGCAGCCCACCAGGCTCCCCCATCCCTGGGATTCTCCAGGCAAGAACACTGGAGTGGGGTGCCATTTCCTTCTCCAGTGCATGAAAGTGAAAGTGAAGTCACTCAGTCGTGTCAGACTCCTAGCGACCCCATGGACTACAGCCTACCAGGCTCCTCTGTCCATGGGATTTCCCATGAAAGAACACTGGAGGGGTTGCCATTTCCTTCTCCAATGCATGAAAGTGAAAGTGAAGTCACTCAGTCGTGTCAGACTCCTAGCGACTCAATGGACTACAGCCTACCAGGCTCCTCTGTCCATGGGATTTCCCATGCAAGAGTACTGGAGTGGGTTGCCATTGCCTTCTCCGAGAAACCCTTGGATATTCAGATTTTTCAACAGATCAGTAACAAGCATTGTTTTAGACAGCAAATCTTGGCAACTAAATATCCTGCTAGTAAGTAATATTGATTTTTCAGCTTTACCAAAGAAATGGCATGCCCTCCAGTCCTCATGAGTGATAAAGCCAGGAGCAGGTGAAGACCTCTGTCATCTTATTTACATGTGTGGGAGGTGGCAAAGCCACCAAGGCAGGGCAGCAGTCTCCAGGACTTGGCAAGCATAGCCCCTCTGGTATAAACAGGTTGGCTGTTTTCCCCTTATATGCTAAGATAAAAATAAAACTACCTAACTCCCTCCTAGAACCCCATGACCAGCTGCCTGCCATTTATTAGTGGGAAAGACTGGGTAGGAAAAATGACTTGTGCTTCCCGCGTTTTGATCAAAATGGACTGAATTTAGATTTTCAAGTTCAGCACCGTATAGTTACTTCCCTACAGAGAACTCTACTCCAGGCTCGCTTCTCCCTCCCCTCCTGTCTGTCTTCTCTGTGTTTCAAATGAAGAGATAACATAGAAGCACCAGGAATGGATTTATGGGGCTGGCTATCACTATGACTTCAAGATGCAATTACTTTCTTGAAGCCCTGTGGTCGCCTGGGAGTGGGAAAGGCTGGTCAATGCCGAAGAACCATAACAACCTTGTTTCCTTTTTTTTTTATGAGACTGATGGAAACCTATTTCCTTAGCTTGGCTGCAGAGGAAGTCGTTAATAACTAGGTTTCCCAGTATGGGTTCTGTCTGTATCAGGTCAATATTGTCCAAATATTGTTAAGGCCTCCAAACCTACTGATGGCCTTCAGTCTGACAATGATACTGCTGGCAGAGTCAGCTTGTGACTTTCAACCCGTTCACGAGTTGTGTGGAATCTGATTTCTACCTGTTTTCCCGCCCTCTCTCCTAGTCCCATCACCAACCTTCTTCTCCATTAATCTGTTCACCAACCCTTAGACATGTTGGAGGTAGTCCTGCCAGCCAACAGTTGTTCACAATATCACTCCTATCTAGGCTGCCTTTTTCGTTCTCTTCTGTCTGTCTTTCTGCTTCTCTGTCTCTGATGCTGTCTCTCTCCCTCTCCTCCCTTCTCTCTGTGTCCTCTGCTTCTTTCTGTTGTATTTACTGTTTAGGTCTTAGCTTGATTCTGTCTTTCCCTGTGAAGCCTTTCTTTCCCTCCCCCTCTTTAACTCTGTTTCCCCAGATGAGGTCCACATGCTCACAGCATCGCCATGGAAGCTTTGTTAGAAGTGCAGATTCTCTGGCCCCGCTCCAGATCTGCTCACTCATATGCTGCAGTCTGAAAGAACCCCAGGAAATTCATATGAATATTAATGTTAAGAAACACCTATTGCCTAGTTCAGGTGGCATTTTATCAGCTGTTTCCCCAGATAGATCCCAAGGTCTTGAAGAGATGTGGGTTCTAGCAATTCGTATCTCCAGAGCCATGCTCACAATGGCTCATGGTTCACTGTCATAGAGTCACTCAACAAACATGCAGTGAGGCACTGAGCTTGGCTTCAAGGATATTAATATAATAGGATAACATTCTTTTAAGTTTCCAGGTGTATTTGTCCACCCAAGTTAAACTGCCCTGGGGTCTCTACACCAGTCAAAACAGTCAGCTTTAGTGATGTATAAGAAAAGTGGACTCCTCTTTTGCTAGAAAATTAGAATATTTTCTGTGAGCATTGCAAGGTGACCAGTTGGATTTTCTAAATTCCTTTATGTTCTCATTGGAGCCCTTTTATAAGCTATGTGCTTAGCCACTCAGTCACGTTCGACTCTTTGTGGCCCTATGGACTGTAGCTTGCCAGGCTCCGCTGTTCATGGGGATTCCCCAAGCAAGAATACTGGAGTGGGTTGCCATGCCCTCCTCCAGGGGATCTTCCCAACCCAGGGATCGAACCCAGAAAATTCCAGGTATAAGGTAAGGTAAAGGGACACTTGTAGTTCCTACCAGTCTCAATGAATTATGGGAAGGAAAAATTGGAGGTAGTGAAACAGGTTGTGAGACATGTTGGCCTCAGTTCTATAGCAGGGAGGTAGTATAGATAAATCCAGGGGAAATCCAAGATCAGAGAGGCTTTTGTTCACTTCTCACTTGTGACCATGTAAGCAGGAGAGACCACAGTGTCACTTTGCCCTGCAGGATCAGGATAGATCAACAAAATAGAAATCTTAGCTTCCTTTAGGGAATCTACCACTTCAGAGCTAAGGAGGGTTGAACTGATCAAGTGGACATGAGGTATAAAGGAAACAGGCCTTGAGGTACATGAGCAGTGGACACAAAGAGGACACCCAAGGACAGGACTGAGGGATAAAAACCAATGAAAGATTTTAGTAGTCAAGAGTTGGTATATGTCTTAAAGTTAGGTTAACTCTTTACCTAAAGTAGGAAGAATCCACAGGAAGTTTATAGGAGGAAACTCCCTGCTTTGTTGCTGGAAATTTTTATTCTGAACTTTGCCATCCTTGAGGAATAGAAACTGGTGTTTCCAAATCCCTCCATTCAGAGTCATTGGTTTGGGCACTTGTCAATCACCTGAGGTGTTGGAATGGAAATTCAGTTACTATAATACCTCTTTAAGACCTTCCAGTGAAGAAGGTCTGATCTAGTAAGAACTTAACAAGCATGAAAAATGTATTTAGTCATTTAATGAAATATTTTTCTTTGTTTTTTTTTAAAGATACAGTTAGTAGACAGTAAGGTTTAACAATTAATATTCTGTTAAATTAAGAATGTCATAAACCAGAAGAAATCTTATTTTTAAATGGATTATGCATGCATATAGAAAAAAATGAGATGAGTAGATGTGGAATAAGAAAGAATGACATTTAAAATGCAGCCCAAAATTTTGGTTTGTGGACAAAAATTCAGATGTCTGAAATGTTTTATACAAACTTGGCTTAGTTCCTAAGAGACACAGAAAATTCAGATAACTCATGTTTAGCTTCTCTAGTGTTTGGGGAGGAACAAAGTCAACAGCAGATGCCTCAGTGGTGTGCATGTGATGAAAGCTGAGTTACATTTTCACAAGATGGCAGGTTTGTATACCTGAAATTAAACTGCTGAACCACATCAAAGTCAAAAACCAATAATCCTACAAAACTGAAAATAAATTGCTGATCCTTTCTTATTTTCTCCTGAGAGACCCTATAACAAACCATTATCTTTTCTACCCATCTTCCCAATTTTTGCTCCTCTTATTTTCATAAATTAATAGAGGAACATATCATTGGTGTCTAAACTAATTTGGTTTTGTGGTTGCATAGAAGATTAAATAGTCAACTAACATAAGAGTGATTTGAAGGCCGTCCCATCCCCTTTTGTATTCCTTGGTGAATCATTTGACAAGATGCCACCAAGGCAGCTCAGTTTAAAGAACAATATTAGTGTGGACACAAAACCAAGAAGCTCAGAGACCACTATCAGCCAAAGTATGTCTGCTTTTCAAACAGCAAACACATCCATTTCTAACAGTTCCTAATCGTGTGTGACATGCTGATATGAGGTTTATTAACGGAAAAGGTGAATTTGACTGGCCTCCTAATATAATACATGTAACCAATTATATAGAAATATAGAAATGTATTCAAACAACACTCCTGTTTTGTTGAGAATGGAAAAGGAAGAATGAAAATAAAAACTGGGGGATAAAGTACAGTGGGATAGTGAATAAGACAATATCCTGAAACTAAAGAAAAGCAAATGCAGATAGACCAGTGACCTCCCCTCCTCTCCTGCACTCCAAGCCATCAAGAGAGAACAGGGAAGATGGATAAGGGCTATTTCCACTCCAAGCCATCAAGAGAGAATAGAGAAGACAGATAAGGGCTATTTCCAATATCAGGATCTACTTGATGATTTTTTAAAAAATTAACAACAACTAATAATTATATTAAAAGAAAAGAAAATCACAGAATGACACCAGTTAACAAATTAAAGACCAATACTCTGACCCACTATCTCATGGGATGTGTTAAATTTCAAAAAAGTACCTGACAATCTCTGATGTGGGTGGGGAGTGGATGTTCTTGCCAATAGACCTCAAGTGGTGGCATTTCAATGTGATGATTTAAACACCCTCAGTTTTGTTTATTTTATTCATTTGGAGAATCAAAACGTCCAGCTCATCAATGCTGAAAATACAACTGGATGTAGTGATGCTGAGTCACACAAACTAAACTCACAGAGGCTTTTATAACATGCACTGTGGTTTAGTCACTCAGTCATGTCACACTCTTTGCAACCCCGTGGCCTGTAGCCCACTAGGCTCCTCTGTCCATGGGATTCTCCAGGCAAGAACACTGGAATGGGTTGCCATGCCCTCCTCCAGGGGATCTTCCCAACCCAGGGATCAAACCCAGATCTCCTGCATTGCAGGCAGATTCTTTACCATCTGAGCCACCAGGGAAGTCCTATTTATAACATAATGAAAACTTAATACTTTACAAGGTGCAACATAACTCGCATGAGGAGTAGATTATTCATCTTAACCTGTAGAGTCTATTTTCTTCCTATAGAAAAGTCATACAGAGGCAAATAAAATTCAAAAGTTTGCTTCACAAATATGGAATGAAGAAGTTTAATGTCACTAGAAATTTAGAGCCCAGTACATCTATATTCACAACAGGGATTAACTCCAAAGTGGATCTCTTCTTGCCAAGATGCTGTATTTTTTTAGACATTGCTATTCTGACTTTTTTCCTTTTTGAGTCTCTTTTGTCTCTCTATTATTCCTGCTGACTTTCCTCCCTATCCTTCTGATTGATATATTCTTTCTTTAGATATGATAATAACATCAATGAAGGATTATTACTTTTGTTGTCATCATTGTTAGTCTGTTCTTTAGACTATTATTATTTTTTGAATTATGCTGAAGCAACTCACCACTCAAATTATGGTTTAGGGACCAGCAGCATGGGTGTCACCTGGAAGCTTGTTCAGTTCAGTTCAGTCACTCAGTCATGTCTAGCTCTTTGCAACTCCATGGATGGTAGCATGCCAGGCTTCCCTGTCTATCACCAACTCCCTGAGCTTGCTCAAACTCATTTCCATCGAATCGGTGATGCCATCCAACCATCTCATCCTCTGTCATCCCCTTCTCCTTCTGCCCTCAATCTTTCCCAGCATCATCATGGTCTTTTCAAATGAGTCAGCTCTTCGCATCAGGTGGCCAAAGTATTGGAGCTTCAGCTTCAACATTTGTCGTTCCAATGAATATTCAGAACTGATTTCCTTTACACTTGCCTGGTTGGATCTCCTTGCTGTGCAAGGGACTCTAAACAGTCTTCTCCAACACCAATTCTTCAGTTCTCAGCTTTCTTTATGATCCAAATCTTGCATACATACATGGCATACCAGAAAAATCATAGCTTTGACTAGACAGACTTTTGTTGGCAAAGTATTGTCTCTGCTTTTTAATATGCTGTCTAGGTTGGTCATAGCTTCTCTTCCAAAGAACAAGCATCTTTTAATTTCATGGCTGCATTCATCATCTGCAGTGATTTTGAAGCCCAAGAAAATAAAGTCTGTCACTGTTTCCATTGTTCCCCCTCTATTTGCCATGAAGTGATGGGACTGGATCCCGTGATCTTAGTTTTTTGAATTTCAGTTTTAAGTCAGCTTTTTCCCTTTCCTCTTTCATCTTCATCAGGAGGCTCTTTAGTTCCTCTTTGCTTTCTGCCATAAGGGTGGTGTCATCTGCATATCTGAGGTTATTGATATTTCTCCCAGAAATCTTGAATCCAGCTTGTGCTTCATTCAGCCCAGGATTTTGTATGATATACTCTTCATATGAGAGAAGGCAATGGCAACTCACTCCAGTACTCTTGCCTGGAAAATCCCATGGACGGAGGAGCCTGGTAGGCTGCAGTTCATGAGGTCGCTAGGAGTCAGACACGACTGAGAGACTTCATTTTCACTTTCATGCATTGGAGAAGGAAATGGCAATCCACTCCAGTGTTCTTGCCTGGAGAATCCCAGGGACGGGGGAGCCTGGTGGGCTACCGTCTGTGGGGTCGCACAGAGTTGGACACGACTGAAGCGACTTAGCAGCAGCAGTAGCAGCAGCAACTCTGCATATAAGTGAAATAAGCTGGGTGACAGTATACAGCCTTGACATACTCCTTTCTCAGTTTGGAACCAGTCTGTTGTTCCATGTCTGTTTCTAACTGTTGCTTCTTGACATGCATACAGATTTCTCAGGAGGCAGGTAAGGTGGTCTGGTATTCCCATCTCTTTAAGAATTTTCCACAGTTTGTTGTGATCCACACAGTCAAAGGCTTTGGTATAGACAATAAAGCAGAAGTAGATGTTTTTCTGGAACTCTTTTGCTTTTTCTATGATCCAATGGATGTTGGCAATTTGCCTTTTCTAAATCCAGATTGAACATCTGGAAGTTTTTGGTTCACGTACTGTTGAAGCCTGGTTTGGAAAATTTTGAGCATTACTTTGCTAGCCTGTGAGATAAGTACAATTGTGTGGTAGTTTGAGCATTCTTTGGCATTGCCTTTCTTTGGAATTGGAATGAAAACTGACCTTTTCCAGTCCTGTGGCCACTGCTGAGTTTTCCAAATTTGCTGGCATATTGAGTGCAGCACTTTCACAGCATCATCTTTTAGGTTTTGAAATAGCTCAGCTGGAATTTTATCATCTCCACTAGCTTTATTTGTAGTGATGCTTCCTAAGGCCCACTTGACTTCAGACTCCAGTACGTCTGGCTCTAGGTGGGTGATCCCACCATTGTGATTATCTGAGTCATTAGGATCTTTTTGTATAGTTCTTCTGTGTATTCTTGCTTCTTTTTCTTAATATCTTCTGCTTCTGTTAGGTCCATACCATTTCTGTCCTTTGTTAGAAGCTTGTTAGAAATGCAATATCTTGGGCCCTACCCCATACCCACTGAATCAGATTATGTATTTTAATAAGATCATCAGGGATTTTGATGTACATTAAAGAATGCACTTCCCATCCCTACCTCTCCTTCCATCTCTGTTTTTTTGCTTTTGCCTTTACAGTTGGGTTAACTCCAATTCAATATTGAAAATAATCTCAAATATAAACTCTTTTCTATGCTGGCCCAGTGTGTGTTGAGTTTATATCTTAGTCTCAAGGAATACCTTCATGTCAGATTTTGGGGACTACTTTACTATTGTACCCATAGAAAAAAGCTCTCTGAAAATAGGGCCTGACATTGAACCCAATAGCCTCAATGGTGTACTTGGAAGAAGCAGGCATACTTGAGACATAGCTCTACCATTGAGTGAATAAGCTAATTTCCAACTAAAATCTCCTTTGAGATAGTCAGGATTCTACCACTTGGAAGTTACAGAAAAGTGACAAAAATGGCTTAGGTCAATAGGAGAATTGTTAGCTCTCAAAATGTCCAGGGTTGGGGTTTGTGTCATTAATGATGCAGGAACCCAGAGCATCATGTTGCCAGGCTCTCACTCCCCACCGCTCATGCTGGTCTTACTCCCTCTGAGGATGGTTGTCAGCACTTAGAGATTCAGCCCCAGAGTAGCTTACAGCCTGATTTGCAGGACATCACAAGACAATTTCTGTTCCTACTACTTGAAAGGCTAGGGTTCAGATATATTCCTGATCAAAGTTAGTGAATTCATTTACTGCTAGAGCCAACTATGGAAAGCTGAGGAAGGCAATTATTAGGAAGCTTAAGAAGGAGAAGAAGCAGAAGAAAGGTAGGCTCAGTGGATTTGGGCTCCTTCCTCATCCTGTATTACCTCCAGGAACTGGAGGACCTGCCTGGTACTGTCATAAGATTAGTGGCTGCCCAGAGAGACTGTCTCTTTTTCAATTAAGTGTTATCATCTTTACCTACTTCAGTTTATAATCTGTTCATTATTTAGGTTTCTTTTTCCAGTAAGAGTCAAAACGCATATAAGCTAATCTGGCACTTCTAAATCGCTCACAGTATATTTAAGATTGAAAGCGAAAAGAATTATTAACTTTATTCTAATCATCACATCATGGAACTTGCTCTATTGATGTTTGTGTGCGACTCCCAAAACATAATTTTTACATCTGTATGAAAACAAGAACAAACCACTTTGGGGGAGAAGCTTGTCAAATTTAATCTTGTTTCATATTTGGAGTGATGTCTCATTTAGGGACTATGAACTTTACAGTACTATTTCTCCATTAAAAAAAGCCTCATAAGGAATCATAATAAAAGCCCAAACTTTATGAATAAAATTAAAATCAATCATCCTTGGAAGGAATTACTTGGACTGCTTACTAATAAGAGCAAGTACAGAAAATGGATCCCACAGTGGCTAATGTTAATTTTTTTTCTTCCTTTTTCTCCCCTAATCAAATATAGCTTGCTTTTAAAAGTATTTGCCTATGATTAAGACAGAAGTTTATACTCTGTGGTAGAGAAAAAAAAAATCAACCTTGATTTGGGAAGATTGAACATTCCTTAATTTGCTGAACTGATGCTGTGCTTAGTCATTTTTATGACTGTCTGTCCTCCAATAGGATATGAATTCTTCAAGACAGAACTTAGAGACAATAC
Source organism: Oryx dammah (assembly GCF_014754425.2). NCBI lineage: Eukaryota > Metazoa > Chordata > Mammalia > Artiodactyla > Bovidae > Oryx > Oryx dammah. The sequence goes on from NW_024070185.1 coordinate 50,968,532, forward strand.
AAGCACCAGCCTTTCATGAACGACAGAAGTAGTGCATCTCAGTTGATCAAGACAAGATGCTGGGAAAGGTCATCATTTGAATAGCACTTTTAAAAAATGATAGCAACACAGGGCCATTCATGGGGGCAGATTGTCCCACCAAACAATACTGAAGATGACTTATTTCCATAGGTGTGGGCAGAATGTCAGGGAAATGAGATAAAGCATGGTGCCCTGAAGCTGATGACACTGGAGTACCTTTACTACTGCTAGATATAAAAAGATGGGGCTCTAGAGACAGAGCTAAGTATGGGCAGAATGAGGTTGGGGCAAGTGAGATGCTTAAGGTACAAAATTGAAAGAGAAACCCTCAGGGTCCCTTCTCTGGCTCTGCCTCTTCTCCCCTGCTACATTCCCACCCGAGTGGGTGAACATTAACCCTGGAGGTTTAATTTCCCTATAATTCTGGTTCTCTTACATCATTGCATATAGCCTTGAGGCAGCAAGTGGGAAGACTAGCAGAGGAAGCTTGTCATTTGTCACAGGATGCCACCACTAAGATGAGTCTGTGCCCGCTCAGTTAGCTGCAAAGGTTAGCTGCAGGGATATGACCCCAGGCCCCAAGGCTACACAGGACAAATCCTAGGTGGAGGAGCACTGAGACACAGTCCCCTGTGCCCTACTCCTTTGCTTTGGTTTTGACTCTCCCACCCCACTCCCATCCCAGACCTTTATCGCCTTGGAGACAGGATTAGACACACTATTATGTCATGCATTTGAATATCTACTTTTCTAGTGGCAAAGATGAAAACCTTTTCTTTTAAGCTAATGTCTCTATCACAATTTATAACCTATATTTTGAAGCTCAAAAGCTGAGCATTGTATATTTATTTCTCCTTGTATTTCTGCTAAAACAACTCTACCCTGCACTGGGGGATGTGGGGGAAAAAGAATTGGTGTAGGCAGAATATGGCAGCAAAAAGTATAGGCTAGAATTTCAAAACATAATCTGCCTGCCACCTCCCCCCACAACCCAGTATTGAGTGGTAAAAATTATTAAAAATCATTTTTGGATATCCCAGTCTTACCTCAAGGCATTGCTTACTCAAGAGGATGATAGCTTGACCTTCTCAATCTGTTCGCTTCCCCACAGCACCTTCAACCTCCTACCCCAGCGAAGGTCCTGATGTGATAAACTGACTCTGAAATTGTCCTAGTTGAGAATCTAGAGAAAGGGGAAAAGAGGAGCATGGAAAGAGGCATAGAGATGGAAGAATAGGAAGGGCTTGGGAGGAACCTCAAGTGAGAAAAGCAACCGTGGCATGTGAAAGCAGTGTTCAGAGCGGGGGAAAAACCATAGGAGCTTTAAACAAATATCACAGGGGTTATATATATGTATCTGTTGGTGTTCAAGAGATGCATAATAGACTTGAGTTATTTTTAAATTGCTTCTGATTACAAGGACCATGTTCTTTTAACTGTGACTTTTCTCTGAGACTGAAGTGTGTGACTCACATTAAATATCTTTTATATCATTCCCTGAAAACATGTCCCTGCCACTCTCTCCTTTCTCCATTCTTTCTCCTCCTAATCTCTCTCTTTCTTTCTCTCTCCTTATCAGCTGTATAAAGTGGGTTTATAGATTTATGGGCTATAAGGGCTGAGATATTATCCTACCCACAAGTTTATACCACCATGGTGATAAAAAGAAAATCATGATCTCAGATATTTGATCTTCAGTTTTTGGCTTTTGAATAATATTATATGTCATTTATTCTGTGCTGTATGTTACAGTCCTGATGTGCTCAGTTGCTCAGTCATGTCCAACTTTTTGTGGCCCCATGGACTATATCCTGCCTGGCTTCTCTATCTATGGAATTTTCCAGGCAAGAATACTGGAGTGGGTTGCCATTTCCCACTCCAGGGGATCTTCCTAACCCAGAGATTGAACCCAAATCTCTTGCGTCTCCTGCATTGGCAGGCAGATTCTTTCTCACTGTACCACCTGGGAATCCCACAGTTCTAATGAGTGTTGCTAAATCTTTCTTGATTCTACCTCATTCTCTCTGTCATGAGCCCATAAGCTCTAAGGGCCTGATTTTCTCCTGAACTTGTCTCTAGCCCAGTGTTGCAACTCTTCTCTTTTAGACTGCAGCCTTCATTTCTATTTCTATTAGTTTCCTAGGTTGGCCTTAAAAGTCATTGCAAACTGGGTGATTTCAACAATAGAAACTTTGTCTTCCACAGTTCTGGAGGCTAGAAATCTAAAATCAAGGTACTAGCAGGGCCGTGCTCCCTCTGAAGGCTTTGGGGAAGAAACCTTCCTACCTCTTCCCAGCTTCTGGTCGGTGCCCGCAGTCCTTGGTATTCCCTGGCTTGTGGCTGCTTACCATGCCTCCACCTGCACATGGCCTTCTCTCCTCTGTTGTGTCTCTCCTGTTATAAGGACACCACTACAGTTGACCCTTGAGCAATGTGGGGGCTAGGAGCACAGACCTGTGCAGGTGAAAATCCACATATAACTTTACAGTCAACCCTCTATATCCATGATTCTGCATTGATTCAACCTACAACACATTGTGTAGTATTGTAGTATGTGTTTAGTGAAAGAAATCCATGTATAAGGGAACTCACGAAGTTCAAACCTGTGTTGTTCATCAACTGTCATTGGATTTAGCATGCACCACAATCGAGTACGAGCTTTCCAAGTAGTAGGGTAGTAAAGAATCCGCCTGCCAATGAGGAGATGCAGGAGACTCAGGTTAGATCCCCGGGCCAGGAAGATTCTCAGAGAAGGAAATGGCAACCCACTCCGATATCCTTGTCTGTGGAATCCCATGGACAGAGGAGCCTTCTGGGCTATAGTCTATGGGGTTGCAAAGAGTCAGACATGACTGAACAACTGAACATGCACACATGCACACACGTAAATCCAGTATGACTTCATTTTAACTTTACTCATCACATCCAGGTTTCCAGGTGGCTGTGAATTTGGGAGGGCACTATTCAAGCCAGTACACAATTGAAGGCAGGGCAACAAGCACTTCCTCTGCACTTCACCCAAGGCATCATGCCAACCCAAGACTGCCAGTCGAGTCTGTGGCCAGGGCTAGACACTGGACTTAGATTTGCATCCCAACCCTGTGGGTTGCAGCTATGAAAATGCAACCTTGGGCATTCAGCTTGCTCTGACACCTCAGCTGTCAGTTTTCCAGAAATAAATTCACCCCATAGGCTGTGGGGACATGTTTTTGCATGGGGACAATTTGATTTGGTTGCAATGATGGGGTTTGAAGCTCACTGAGTGCAGCTAGCTATCCAGACAAGGCACATCACCTGGAATGCACAATTCAATTTATCCTTTCACAAAACACTTCAGAGAACAGGGACAGATATTTTTTTTACAATGTTTAAACATTTCTCTAGTGCCAATAAAGGCAGAGCTTAGTTCTTGAGAGTCACTTCGACTTATTGGTATCTTTCTGTGTTTATGGGCTGCCTTGTAATGCAGATTTATGGAACTAGAATGAACTCCAAGTCAAAGCCACAAAGAGGAGGCCTTTTAGCAAAGAGCACAAGAAATTACCTCTTGCAATATGAGCTCCTGAATTGGGAAGTGCAAGTAAAATCCAAGTTTTGAAAATTAATTTAAAAATTGAAAAAAAATAGAACAATATCCTTAGCATTTATTTACTAATATATATAAAGATTCACATCCTGTATCTATGGACTGTGGTCAGAGAGGCCTCTAGTTGCTGTGAGACTCCTTGACCACTGAATATTATTATGGCCTGGCTTGGGGCCTGAATTATTGATACTCTGTGTCTATGGGTGCCTTGCAAAACCGCTGGAAGATTGAGATGCCCAGTATAAACTGTGCTGGGTGATAACTGAAACCAGTCACTAGGAAGTAATTTTATAAAATTTAAGATATATATACACGTACATGCATGCAAAGTTACTTCAATCATGTCTGACTCTTTGTGACCCTATGGGCTGTAGCTCACCAGGTTCCTCTGTCCATGGGATCTCCAGGCAAGAATACTGGAGTGGGTTGGCATTTCTTACTCCAGGGGATCTTCCTGACCCAGGGATCAAACCCACATTTCCTTACATCTCCCTGCATTGGCAGGTGGGTTCTTTACCAGGTGGGCTTACCACTTGGGAAGCCCATATATATAATTTCTTAAAGGCCAAGAAGGTAATATAAATAAAAGAGGTTAGCTGGGCGAGGGCTGCAACCACTCAAGAGTGAGGCCCCTGCTACTAGAGGAAGCTGATACTTCAGTGGCTGTTGCTCCCTTAGAAGGTGAATTTCAGTAACAATACAGCCAGACATTCTTTAAGGAAAACAAAACATCCCAACTTTAATGTAAATTCCTACTTTTAAAAGATGTAGGTGACTGGTTAAATTGGTTTGAAAACCCAATTCAAGTAAAAATCATGGTTATCATCATCATCATCATGATTGAAGAAGCCTGGTTTCTGCAAGTATCCACTGGTTTAAAGTTTCCACCACAAGATTAAAGAGGAAATACCCTTTTTTAGGGGAAAAAGAGATGAGGAAATTTCTATCCTCGGCCATATTTTTAACAACAGGTCTGCATTTTTACATAAGGGGACTTGGGTTGTATTCACAACTCTGCTACCAGTGAACTCAAAACCCTCCAGTAAGTTATTTTCTGTACATCAGTTTCCTAACATGAGATCAGATGACTTCTGAGTATTTCTGTTGTTCTCGTTATTCTGTGATTTTTGTGATGAAGCACCTTGAAGGCAAACATTGTATTCCTTTTGTCCAGTGCACAGAGGCTGGCATGTGGTCAGCACTCAAGAAGTATTGTTCAGTGCAGGACTAAATGCACGAGTGAGGGAATCGGTGTTATCCCCATTTTCAAGATGAGTAAAATGAGTCCCCAAAAGGTTAATAAACTGTAGAAAATTCTGAAAGATATGGGAATATCTTTCAGACCACCTGACCTGCCTCTTGAGAAATCTGTATGCAGGCCAGGAAGGAACAGTTAGAACTAGACATGGAACAACAGACTGGTTCCAAATAGGAAAAGGAGTACATCAAGGCTGTATATTGTCACCCTGCTTATTTAACTTATATACAGAGTACATCATGAGAAACGCTGGACTGGAAGAAACACAAGCTGGAATCAAGTTTGCCGGGAGAAATATCAATAACCTCAGATGTGCAGATGACACCACCCTTATGGCAGAAAATGAAGAAGAACTAAAGAGCCTCTTGATGAAAGTGAAAGAGGAGATTGAAAAAGCTGGCTTAAAACTCAACATTCAGAAAATGAAGATCCTGGCATCTAGTCCCATCACTTCATGGCAAATAGATGGGGAATCAGTGGAAACAGTGGCAGACTTTATTTTGGGGGGCTTCAAAATCATTGCAGATGGTGACTGCAGCCATGAAATTAAAAGACGCTTACTCCTTGGAAGAAAAGTTATGACCAACCTAGATAGCATATTCAAAAGCAGAGACATTACTTTGCCAACAAAGGTTCATCTACTCAAGGCTATGGTTTTTCCAGTAGTCGTGTATGAATATGAGAGTTGGACTATAAAGAAAGCTAAGCACCAAAGAATTGATGCTTTTGAACTGTGGTGTTGGAGAAGACTCTTGAGAGTCCCTTGGACTGCAAGGAGATCCAACCAGTCCATCCTAAAGAAGATCAGTCCTGAGTGTTGATTGGAAGGACTGATGTTGAAGCTGAAACTCCACTACTTTGGCCACCTGATGCGAAGAGCTGACTCGTTTGGAAAGACCCTGACGCTGGGAAAGATTGAGGGCATGAGGGGAAGGGGACGACAGAGGATGAGATGGTTGTATGGCATCACTGACTCAATGGATGTGAGTTTGGATAAACTCTGGGAATTGGTGATGGACAGGGAGGCCTGCCGTCCTGCAGTCCATGGGGTCGCAAAAAGTCGGACATGACTGAGCAGCTGATCTGAACTGAAAGAGGTTAAGTGATGTATCTAAGTTTGTACTGTAAAACAGGCAGAGCCACTATAGGGAACTTTGGTCTTTCTGCCCTTGAGGTAGTGAAAGGTAAACACTGAACACGAATGAGGACATACCAACTGCAAACTCTCCCGAGATTATGTTGCCAGTCCAGCTGGATCCAGTTCCTTGCTACTGGTCACTTCTCCCTGCCCGTTTTTTTAAAATTATCATTTACATTTCATAAAGTCACCCTAATTTTAGCGTACAGTTGGAAAGTTTTGAGAACACATAAAATCATATAACCACAACCAAAATCAAGATATAGAGAAGTTCTGTCAAAATTACACATGTATTGGGTATACATAAAGTTGTCCTATAAGTGGTGTTTATTATTTTTCAGACATTTTCTTCTCTGTGTTTCATTTTGGACAGCTTCTATTCCTATATCTTTAAAATCACTGATATTTTCTTCTTCAGTACCTAGTGTATTTTAATCCATCCTGTATATTTTTCATCTCAAATTCCTGTTGTTCATACCTAGAAGTTCAATCTGGGTCTTTTTAAAAATATCTTCCATAACTCTCCTTACTGCGCTTATGTTTTTCTCTACTGTATTCAACATACAAGTAACAGTTATAATAACTATTTTAATATACTTGGTCCTAATTCATTGTCTTTGTTACTTAGGGGGTTGTTTTTAATAAGTTGATTTTTCTATTCATTGTGCATCATATTTTTCTGCTTCTTTTATGTCTGATAATTTTTGATTGGATGCCAGATGTCTTAAATTTTTCCTTGTTTGGTGCGAGGTATTCTTTCAGTGAACTTTGTGCTGGGATCCAGGTAGGTTACTTGGAAATTCTAGGATCTTTTTAAGGCCTTCTTTTTACTTTGTAAAGTGGGATTAGAGGGGCCTTATTGTAGTGTTAACTTTGCCCCAAGATGAAACTGACAGCCTGTTGAGTCCTTTGCCCAGCCCCCATGGGCTTCAGGGTTTGCTTGCTTGTGGGCGGGAACAGGAACTATCCCAGGCCCGTGTGAGCCCTGGTGCTGTCTCTGCCTGCTCCTCTTCTGGTAGTTCACTCCCTGGCCTCAGCTAGTTTCTCCACACGTTTAAGAGGTGGTTAGTGTGCAGATCTCTGGAGCTCCTGCTCTGTGTACTTCTCTTCTCTCTGCTCTAGCTGCCTGGGCCTTCAAAAGCTCCCATCTCCATCTCCCAAACTCAGGGAGACCTGGAGGACTTGCCTGGGTTTCCCTTTCCCATGATGAGGCCTGGGAACACTCTGCAAGCAGTAAGTGGGATAACAGCAGACCTCTCCCTCTTGTGTCCCCTCTCTCAAAGGCCATTGCCTTGTACTGTTTGTTGTCAACTGCCTGAAAAAAATTTTTTTATCATTTATTTTCTGGTTGCCTGTTTCTTTAAGAATGTGTTTTGGGGGAATATAAGTCCAGTCCTCACTGTACCACCTTGGCAGGAAGCAAGCCATTGGTCTCTCTGATTTCTTCTTGTTCAGCCACTCGTGAGGTGGCTCTTTCAATGTCTTCTTCTTTAGTCCCTTAACAATGCCTGATTCAGATTTCCTTCCTTGTCACATTGTCTCTAGTTTGTAAGTAAATAGGCAATGAGAATAACTTTATTATTTTATTTCTAGTCAATAAGCATGGCTAACTCACTTTTTCAATCAACCTCTGTTGCTTGCAAATTGCTGCATCAGCCACTGCTTCAGTTTAGTATTGTTTCCTGGCACAAACACACCACTCCTGAGCTGCCGACCTGTCTGAGCTGTGTTCCCAGCATTTGAATTCACTCTAGACACCACCCCTAGTGTCTCCACTGTTCCATTCATCTCCAAGGTTTCTATGATGCTCATATTCATTCAGAAATTGCTGTGGAGCATCCACTGGTCTAGCCCTGTATTGGACTCTGGGAGAGCAGTGGTGAACAGAGATGCCACAGCTCCAGTCTTGGTGAACTTGATCAGCTAACGGAGGGAATATGTCAATCAAATATTCATATTTGTGAGAATACAACTCAGGAGCTATGAAAAGGATGGATAAATTTGTTTTTTAAACATTCTTTAGAAAACCATAGCTGAGTAGCAGATATAGAGGGGAAGAAGCGATTGGTTTGATATAAAAATAGTAATTACTTCAAAATAACCTAAAATGGACATCAAGGTCCATATCCGTGGGGTTCTCAAGGCTTGTTTACAACAAGCTACGAGTGAGAGGAAGCAAACCAGGAGCTACAGAAGAGAGATCAGGTCAGAAACCCTACTGAGGGCACACCCTAGGGAGTAATGATATGGTAGTGAGGCAGCCAAACTCCATCCCACAGATGAGTTCATTTCAGTCTCACCCTCATCTCTGGGTAGAGCAAAATGAAATAAAAGGAAAACAGGCTCCTCTGAGACTCCATTACTACAGCCTTCAATCACCGGATATTGAGGCTTGAATTTAAATGTGAAGACCAAAGAGCTTGAGGCCAAAATTGTAATTTAAGGTGTTCCTGATAGTTCATAGGGAAAATTAATGCAAATGACTATTTAACATAGAGCAAGATGATAAACTTCAGTCATAATAAAAATACACTGAGATAATACTTTGCAGCTACCAAATTGGTAAAAATACCAAAGCATCTTGTTTTCTATTGCTGGGAGGTTGCAGAGGAAGACATTCTCATTAACTACTGATGAGTCTTAAAAATGCTCCTACTTCCATGGAGGAGACTAGTAAAATCACATATACATCCACCCTTGTACACATGGGTCCTGTTTCTAAGGATCTGTCCCAACAATCTGCCAAAAAAATCACAAGTTGATATCAGCAAGTGGCTAAAAATTGCAGCTCTATTTGTAACAGCAAAAAGCTCAAAACAATGCAAATGCTCATAGAGCAGGAGATGAATAAACTACTGTAATAAACTAAGAAGTTGATTATCAATAAAACACTCTGTTGTATACTGTTTGTGAGACATTTTTCAGAAATAAAGGAACTTAAAATGATTGAAAGTAAAATGACAGAAAAATATATATAAAGCAAATGTAAGTCACAAGAAGTGGGGAGGGGGTAAAAAAGTTTATTTTAGACAAAATAGAATTTGACAAGTTATTATAAGAGAGAAAGAAGATCAAAGCATATTAGTAACTGGTAATTTCATCAGAAAGATATGTTTCTCACTTTGTCTATAACTGTACTATAGCTTCAGTTCGGTTCAATTCAATTCAGTCGCTCAGTCGTGTCCGACTCTTTGTGACCCCATGAATCACAGCACGCCAGGCCTCCCTGTCCATCACCAACTCCTGGAGTTCACTCAGATTCACGACCATCAAGTCAGTGATGCCATCGAGCCATCTCATCCTCGGTCGTCCCCTTCTCCTCCTGCCCCCAATCCCTCCCAGCATCAGACTCTTTTCCAATGAGTCAACTCTTCGCATGAGGTGGCCAAAGTACTGGAGTTTCAGCTTTAGCATCATTCCTTCCAAAGTAATCCCAGGGCTGAGCTCCTTCCGAATAGACCCGTTGGATCTCCTTGCAGTCCAAGGGACTCTCAAGAGTCTTCTCCAACACCACAGTTCAAGAGCATCAATTCTTCAGTGCTCAGCTTTCTTCACAGTCCAACTCTCACATCCATACATGACCACTGGAAAAACCATAGCCTTGACTAGATGGGACTTTGTTGGCAAAGTAATGTCTCTGCTTTTCAATATGCTATCTAGGTTGGTCATAACTTTTCTTCCAGGGAGTAAGCGTCTTTTAATTTAATGGCTGCAGTCACTATCTGCAGTGCTTTGGAGCCCCCAAAAATAAAGTCTGTCACTGTTTCCACTGTTTCCCCATCTATTTGCCATGGAGTGATGGGACCAGATGCCATGATCTTCATTTTCTTAATGTTGAGTTTTAAGCCAACTTTTTCACTCTCCACTTTCACTTTCATCAAGAGGCTTTTTAGTTCTTCTTCACTTTCTACCATAAGGGTGGTGTCATCTGCATATCTGAGGTTATTGATATTTCTCCCGGCAATCTTGATTTCAGCTTGTGCTTCTTCCAGCCCAGCATCTCTCATGATGTACTCTGCATAGAAGTTAAATAAGCAGGGTGACAATATACAGCTTTGATGTACTCCTTATCCTATTTGGAACCAGTCTGTTGTTCCATGTCAAATTCTAATTGTTGCTTCCTGACCTGCATATAGGTTTCCCAAGAGGCAGATCAGGTGGTCTGGTATTCCCATCTCTTTCAGAATTTTCCACAGTTTATTGTGATCCACACAGTCAAAGGCTTTGGCATAGTCAATAAAGCAGAAATAGATGTTTCTCTGGAAGTCTCTTGCTTTTCCCATGATCCAGCGGATGTTGGCAATATGATCTCTGGTTCCTCTGCCTTTTCTTAAACCAGCTTGAACATCAGGAAGTTCACAGTCATGTATTCTGAAGCCTGGCTTGGAGAATTTTGAGCATTATTTTACTAGCATGTGAGATGAGTCCAATTGTGCGGTAGTTTGAGCATTCTTTGGCATTGCCTTTGGGATTGGAATGAAAACTGACCTTTTCCAGTCCTGTGGCCACTGCTGAGTTTTCCAAATTTGCTGGCATATTGAGTGCAGCACTTTCACAGCATCATCTTTCAGGATTTGAAATAGCTCAACTGGAATTCCATCACCTCCACTAGCTTTGTTCGTAGTGATGCTTTCTAAGGCCCACTTGACTTCACATTCCAGGATGTCTGGCTCTACATGAGTGATCACACCATCGTGATTATCTGGGTCATGAAGATCTTTTTTGTACAGTTCTTCTGTGTATTCTTGCCACCTCTTCTTAATATCTTCTGCTTCTATTAGGTCCATACCATTTTTGTCCTTTATCGAGCCCATCTTTGCATGAAATGTTCCCTTGGTGTCTCTAATTTTCTTGAAGAGATCTCTAGTCTTTTCCATTCTGTTGTTTTCCTCTATTTCTTTGCATTGATTGCTGAGGAAGGCTTTCTTATCTCTTCTTGCTATTCTTTGGAACTCTGCCTTCAGATGCTTGTATCTTTCCTTTTCTCATTTGCTTTTCATTTCTCTTCTTTTCACAGCTATTTTTAAGGCCTCCTCAGACAGCCATTTTGTTTTTTTTTGCATTTCTTTTCCATGGGGATGGTCTTGATCCCTGTCTCCTGTATAATGTCAGGAACCTCCGTCCATAGTTCATCAGGCACTCTATCTATATATAAAGCAAAACTTAACACAACCAAAGAAGATATTGACAAATCCACTAGCTTAATAGAAGATTTTTAAGATTTGTAATTGCTAGTCAAGGAGAGAAAAATCATAAGGATTATAGCAGAGAGCTACTTTCCTCTAATATCTGGGGTTATTTCCCTTTTTTAAAAAATGTACTTCATATCCAAAGAATATATTTCCCAACTCCCCTGACACCCAGGTAAAGTTCTGTGACCAAGTTCTTGCTAAAGGAAAAAATATGAAAGTGACAAGTACACTGTTTGGATCATGTCTTTTTAAAGAAACTGGCTAGACTGGAAATATGAAGGTAAGAGCTAGAGATGGACCAGGAGATGGAGGTCATGTGTTGAGGGGGAAGAGCAACAGAGCAAAAGGAGTGTGGGCCTGGACACTGTAAACGCTTGCATGGCTTATATCATAACTGCCGTGTAAGAGGGAAGTAGACCCCTCTGTCTTAAGCACAGTTTTTGTGGGTCTTTGATTCAATAGCTACATCACAACAAATACAAAGTTAGTCCCTGGAGATGGAGCTACAGGAACAGAATCTGGGTGACATTTGCTTGGAAGACACCCTGCAGGCTCCGAGAATGCAGACAGGGCAAGCTGGAAATCTGGAGGCCTGCACAAATCACTTGGTAAATCTGTCTCCTCTGATACTTTGGCAGGTCTTTCACATGCTGACACAGCCTTCCTTCTCAACTCCTTTATTTTGAATGACTTCAAGGTAGCTGCCAATAAGTTGAAGCAGAATAGGATTGGCAGAGCATGGAGATCATTAATAAAACTCCAGAAGTGAAAAACTGCTGAGATTAGTGCTTTTCAACCTTGTTCACTCAAGCACTCAAAATATACTTCAATATTTATGTAGACCATAGGGGTACATCAGTGAGGCTACTTATAGCCAGTGGTGACAAAGCTGCATGCTCTGGTCATCCCAAGTAGAGCCCAAAGGGAACAATATCCTGGATGTATTTGTGACCTATTTGTGGCTACACAGTATGCCCAGTGCACTGCTTGAAGAGTTCTGTTTTACATATGGTCTTAGGCTATGGCCATTCCAACGTGGAACTGACCAGAAGCAAGCCTAAGAAGCCTAAGGACGTTTCAAGCCTAACTTAAAAGATCTGTCCTTGTTGATCTCTTAAAGTAGTTCTCAAGCCCCCAAGTCTGGAGAGGCTGGAAATGCCTGTAATATTAATACCATTGCCTCACAAAAGAGGTGCACCTTCTCACAGCCTCTTCAATGTGCCACAGGACAGGTAAGGGGCAGGAAAACTCCTTCTAATGGCAAATCCAGAGGACAATGGGATTCCTGCCAGATCTGAAATGGCACTGCAACATGAGCTAAGCAAGAGTTTGTCCCCACTGTCAGGACGGCAAATCTTCACATGCCAGTAGCACTGAAATTTTCCCGTGAAGGAATGATTCCTGGGCGTTGATAAGTCCCCTTTTTTCAGTGAGGAGTTTTTATTGCCAATATTCTATTCATACTCCACAACTGTGTAGGAGGCAGACAAGGGGGAGCATATAAACAGCCTTCATTGTAAGTGGCTGGGTCCTACAGAGGCAGGCCTGATGGAGCGACTAGGGCCTCTCCCAGCAATTCTGCACTTCTGCAGGGGATTACAGAGACAGATTGTTATCTAGGGAGGAAAGGTTGCATTATGTGTAGTGAGAAGTAGACACTGGCATGGTGGATAGGCATAATAATTATCATAACAGCCCAGAACTGCTTATGCTCGGACTGCTTCGGGAGAAAAATATACTTCTCCCTTAAGTCACAGACTTGCTGAGCCTGTGCTATTAATATATCTTAACCACTGGCATATAGCTTAACTACTAGAGGGATAGAGTAGATTTGAAAGCACAACCAAAAAAAGCAAAAGGAAACATGCATAAGCATAGTCCTAGAAGCTAATTTTAGAATTGTTAAAAAAAAAACTGAAACAATTCAAATATCCATCAGGAACAGAAAGGATAAATGTTATTTGCCAGACAGTAGAATATAAAATAGTGGAGGAAAAAAAAACAGGAGTAAGCATGAGTCAACCATCATAAACCTGATATTTAATGAAATAAAATCACAGAAAAATGCAGGCAGAATGATTCCATTTATGTAAAGTTTTAAATGATACAAAATTAGAGACATTGTTTAAGTCATAGGTGGTATATTCGACTCTTTGCGACCCCATGGACTGTAGCCTGCCAGGCTCCTCCATCCATGGGATTTTCCAGGCAAGAATACTGGAGTGGGTTGCCATTTCCTCCAGTCGATCTTCCTGACCCAGGGATTGAACCTGGGTCTCCCACATTGTAGGCAGACGCTTTACCGTCTGAGCCACCAGGGAAGTTCCTATTCATTATGGTGGCTGATTTTATGTGTCAATATGACTGGGCCACAGGATGCCCAGATTTTTGTTCAAATATTATTCTGGGTGTTTCAGTGAGGGTGTTCTTGGATGAGATTAAACTTTGAATCAGTAAAGGTGATTTCTCTTCCTCATGTGTGTGGACCTCATCTAATCAGTTGAAGGCCTGAGTAGAACAAAAAAGACTAACTCTCCCTCAGCATGCATGCTAAGTCACTTTAGTTGTGTCCAGCTCTTTGCAACCCTATGAACTGTAGCCTTCCAGGCTTATCTGTCCATGGGATCCTCCAGGCAAGAATACTGGAGTGGGTTGCCTTGCCCTCCTCCAGGGGATCTTCCCAACCCAGGGATTGAACTTGCCTTTCTCTGGCTTTAGCAGGTGGGTTCTTTACCACTAACACCACTTAGGAAGCCCCAACTCTCTCTCTAGTAAGAGGAAATTCTATCTGTGTGATGATGTTTGAACTGGGATATTTGCTTTTTTCCTGCCTTTAGACTCAAACTGGAAGACTGGGTCTGAAATCTACTGGCCTTCAGGCAGGAACTACACCACTGGCCTTCAGCCTTGGACTAGAACTCCACCAAGCCTCTCCTGGGTCTCCAGGTCGCCGACTCAGCCTGTGGATCGTGTGACTTGCCAGTGTCCATAATCACATGAGCCATTTCGTTATAATAAATAATTTTCCTGGGCTTCCCTGGTGGCTCAGTGGTGAGGAATCTGTCTGCCAATGCAGGAGACACAGGTTCCATCCCTGATCTAGAAAGATCCTACATGCTGTGGAGCAAATGAACTCGTGCACCTCAATTATTGAGCCTGTGCTCTAGAGCCCAGGAGCTGCGACCACTGAGCCCACGTGCCACAACTGCTGAAGCCTGCTCACCCGAGAGCCTGTGCTTTACAACAAGAGAAGCCACTGCAATGAGAAGCCCACACACCTCAACTAGAGAGTAACCCCTGCTTGCCACAACTAGAGAAAAGCCTGCAAACAACAACAAAGACCCAGCGCAGTCAAAAATAAATAAAAATTTTTAAATTCTTAAAATTTCAAAAAATTGTTGAAAATTTCAATTGTTTCTTATCCCTATAGAACCTTATACAACTGTCTGAAAGAATAAAGCAAGGGTGATTAATAACAAATTGAAGGCAATGGTCACCTCTGTTAGGGACAGGGAGAAAAATCCATTCAGAAGGGGACACACCGGAGACTCTAGTGTTCATGACGATGCTTCACCTTATTATTAGCCTTTCAAATGTACTGGTATCGTATATTCTTTTTATATGGTATGCTTCACAGAAAAAAATGAAAACAAAATTTTTTTTATTAAAAAAGGTGCAACTTTGAGAGTGCTGAGAAAGAGGTAAAAATGTCCATGAGTACCTACAGAAGGCTGGTCAGGGGAGGCGTCACTGATTGTTCCTGTCAGGACTTCTGGGTCTATAACTAACATTCATTTACTGATCGCATGAAGGACTTCCAAGTAAATACTTCTTTCTCAATATGCAACTGACAAAAGCAAGAAAGGGTCAGTCACCTTTTAAAAGTGCCAGAGTCCAGAGCCCCTGGAAGCTCACTGGAACACCACTTTGTGCCCACGCGCACACTGAGATCATGTGACGCCCACAAAGAGGCAGGTATTGGAAACACACCCCTCCCCTAATTTGGTTCTATGCTTCACTGGTTATCTCAAAGAAGAAAACTCTTATTCCCTGAAAAACACAAATGGTCAAAAGAAAACACACAGGAGATCACTGAATTGAGTGTCAAGGGAAGAAAATTCAGTTCACTCGGTTTTTAAGTATACTAATGACTCATTCATGGAAAGGTTTAAAATCCAAAATCATTTATCATGCCAGTGCAGAATGTGGAGCTGGATGCTCTCGTTTTAGCTGGATGCAAATTTTTCTTACACCTTACCTTGGAGTATGGAAACACTTACCCTGTGAAAGATGGTAGAAGGTGTATTTAACATGAAGAAATGTATTACAGACCAATCTATTTAAGTGAAAAGCATATTAGTAAAACAACAAGAAAACAAGAAAAAGGCAATTGTGCTTTATGTGGCAATTGGAGTGGTTGTGTATATATGTATTCAGGGTTTTGAGAGCTGCTGAGATAGCAAAATAAGAGTATCTATTGTTTATTAAATGCCTACTAGGCATTTTAGACCGTGTCTCTTTTTTGTTGAAGTATAATTGATTTACAATGTTGGGTCAGTTTCTGATTCAGTTATACATCTGAATATATTCATATTCTTTTCCATTATAGTTTATTATAAAACACTGAATGTAGTTCCCTGTGCTCTACAGTAAGACCTTGTTGTTACCTGTTTTATGTAGAGTAGTGTGTATATGCTAATCCCAAACTCCTAGTTTATCTCCTGCCCTTTTTCCCCTTTGATAACTGTATGTTTGTTTTCTATGTTTGCTAGTTGTTTTTGTTTTATATATAAGTTCATTTGTGTCATATTTTAGATTCCACACATAAGTGATGTCATATGGTATTTGTCTTTCTCTTTCTGCCTTTTATCACTTAGTATGATAATCTCTAGATCCATCCATGTTACTGCAAACAGCATTATTTCATTCTTTTTTGTAACTGAGTAATATTCCATTCACCAGTCAGTGGACATTTAGATTGCTTTCATGCCTTATTTCTTATTTTTAATGAATACTCTATGGTGTAAGCTTATTATCCCCACTTGACATAGGCAGGTTCAGCGTCTCTCCTGGAGCTGAGAAACATCCTTGGATTGAAGCAGAAAGTACACGAAGAGCTGCCCACCTTGGGGTAGAGCACTGAAGTGGTGTGATTCTGTCTTTCCTTAGGTTGAAAAGCTAATGCCTGCCTATTCCTAAATAACTTGTCTAGCATGTTCAACAGTTTAAAGGGCTGGAACTCTCCTTGTTCTTCCCTCCTTCTTGTCTGCATGCCCCTTTTGTTGCCTTTCCTCATATCCCTTCTTTCTGTGCTCCATCCTCCTCTGTTGGATCCTGCTTCTCCTTTGGGTCCTGATGTAGGCTTCTTGCTCTGGTTTCCATTTGTCATTTCTCTGGACCATCCTTTACCTTCCAAATGGAGTTTTCTGCAAGCCCTTATTTATGACCCTAGAAAGGATGGTCTAGTGTCAAGATTTTTGCTCCTTCCTCTCATTTCATTTGACAATAAACTATTGAGTATAGCCCTAGAGATAAAGTTCAAACTCCTTAACATGGTTTATGTAGCACAAAAATTCATTTAAATATCACTTTATTGTCTTATGTTAAGTCTACTGTAGGAAGCTCAAAGAATGAAAAACTAAACATTCTTTCCGCTTGTATCCTGGAAGGACAACCAAACCTCTGTCTCCTGGACTCCTTGTCCTAGTAATGTGCTTGTGCTTAGTCTCTCCATCATGTCTGACTCTTTGTGAGCCTTTAGACTGTAGCCTTCCAGACTCCTCTGTCCATGAGATTTTTCAGGAAGAATACTGGAATGGATTGGTTGCCATTTCCCTCTTCCAGGGGATCTTCCTGACCCAGGGATCAAACCTGCATCTCCTGTGTCTTCTGCACTGCAGGTGGATTCTATACCTGCTGAGCCATTGGGGAAGCCCCAATGGAATAGTGAGGATTAATAATTCCTTTGTTTTTCCATAGTATCACTAATGAATGCCTTTGTTTAGAAGGCCTAAGAAGGATAGAAAAAGATACTTTGATAAGAAAAGTCATGTGACCCAGTCCTAGAGGGAGAACCAATTCTTTGCTCCTGTGAAACCAGGAATACAGGTGAGTTGTGGGTTTCATGGGAGAAGGCAATGGCACCCCACTCCAGCACTCTTGCCTGAAAAATCATGAGTGGTGGGACCAGGACTCTGCTTATATTTTTGGCCGTAGTAGATAGCAGGACTTCAGATATACATACATTCTGGAATGCTAGGCCCTAAGGCCTACATTTTGGAATCCATGGAAAATGGATGTCTCTGCACTGTCCATCATGGATGGAGTGATGCTGCTGGCTTTCAGATGGAGGGAAGCCCCAGCCAGGGTACACTGGAGTAGCAGATAGGATAGAGGAAACATTACAGGTTCTCATCAGCTTTTCTGGAAAATGAATACTCCATAATCCCCAGAAGAAATGATCACAAAAAGGTAACTGAGAATAGATATCCTTCAATCCTCAGCAGAAGTAAATAGCCATTTGCTAAAATTAGAGATACATAACCTCTCCAGAGACTAGCACAAATTTATTTCTCCCCAGCGTTGCTTTACCCCTTTAACAAATTGTGTTTTGCCTTACTCTAGTTAAAAGTCTTTCAGTTTTTAAAATTCACCATTAGTTCCTTTGCATCCAAACCTTTGTATTTGTCATTATATCTGCCTGAAATACTTCCATTTCCTGTCTTCCCATCCCAACACATATACACACCCTTGCTGTTGCTGCTAAGTCACTTCAGTCGTGTCCAACTCTGTGTGACCCCATAGACGGCAGCCCACCAGTAGGTGAGCAGAAATTTGGATTGGGACCATGTGACGCTAGGGTTGATGGTAAACCTGCCTGTTTTGATTCATCTATGTAGCTGACTGAGGATTTGTACTAGTTTAGCTTGGTCACTGCTAAATACAGTACAGAAAACTCACACAGAAAAATGCAATTTGTGTGTAGCCCTGATTTAGAAAGGAACACAAGTGCTAGCAGAGTTAAAAGAGTCCTGCACAGAAATATGTTTCTAATCATAGCTGAAAAATACTAGGAACCTGAAGACTGTCATTTGCCTTTTATTATAAATCTGATGCACTAGCAAAGACCTTGAATTGTTGAGCTCTGGTTACAAATACATGAAATAGTCTTCTCTAAGGAAGTATTTACCTCTCTTTATGTAACACTCATTATAAATTAATTCTCTCTGACAACTAACTAGGGAAATATTTTAATCTGAATAGACAAAAATCATACTCTTCTAAGAAGTCACTGAAAGGTCCGTGTTCTGTATTGAGGTTCAGGAGTGATTTGCAAACTAATGTTGTTTTGATGTGTCTAATACACAATATAGTTTCTGAGTTTACCTACTGAATTAGTCCCTCTTGGTACACATTACATAGGGAGCAGTCTTGAAGAATGATAGTGAAACTGAACTTTGTTTCATGTTTTGATTATCTGTATTATTATTACTTCCTCCCTTGAAAGACTTAAAAAAACAATTAAAATTTGGGGAGAGTAGAATGAAAGCAAATATTAGTCTGCTGTGCAGACATACAAGTGTAAAAATAACACAAATGGTTCAAAGAAACCAAAGACAACTCTGCCCAGTGGGGGAAGGGGAGGGTTGTCCTCTTGTCAGAAGCCTATAGATTAAGTTTGCTACATTAAAATCAAATAATACATATTTCAGTCCAGGAGATATTGAAAGTAGAATTATATGTCTGTGTTCCATACACAAAACATCAGCAAATAATTCAGTGGATGCAGAACAGTTGTTTCTTTGGGTCAGGATTTTGCCAGCACGTTTTGTAGCTTTGCAATTCTCTTGAGCAAAGTGATAAAGGTGATGAATGTCTATTTTGAATTAACTCCCGTTGCAGTGACGTGCCAGTTGATCCAAGCGCTTTCAGTCATGACAATTCAAATGTATCTCATTCTTTTTATAAAAATCTGAGCAATACCTTCTTGAAAAGCAAAAACAGACAAGAAGTACACCTCCCTGGAGATAAAGGATGGATGAGAACATTGAATGGATTTGTGAAATGTCCCTGTCAGATTGCACTGGACGCTCTGCTATTGCTCAATTGCATAGTTGCTCCCCAGCCTTCCTCTGTGTTCTCAACACCAATTCTGTCCAAAGCTGAGTCTTTGGAACTCACCCAAAAAGAAACGGCATGGCTTTTTATGTCTTCCTAAATCTATTTATGAAATAGCTGTGACCATTCTAAGTAGAATGTGAATATTACACTTTTGTGATAATACATTGAATCAGAAAATGATTCAAATAATGCCTGAAAGATCATCTTTACTGTAAGGAAATTCTGGCCATAGGAGGTGGCATAACCTGCCAGTCAGTAGAAAGCCTTGAATTGGAACTTTGCATAATATATGACATAGAATAGCTACTCAATCAGTTTTAGCTGAATTTAATTGGATTGGAATGTACTCTAGCTCATAATGCAACAAGGATGACTTATCACTTTACAGATGCTGAAGATAGCTCACAAAGTCATCTCTGGTTGAGGAGGAGAGCTAACATTTCTTTAATTTATACTAGGTGCCAAGCTTTATGCTAAGTGCTTTACATACATATTATTTTTACTGTTCAAACAGGTATATCTTTTGTCCTTCTTTTTGCTTCACACAAAGAGGCCAAGGATCAGGGAGATTAAGTAACCCAGCCAAAATTATCAAGCTATTGAACAAAAGAATGAGAAGTCCAACTTGGGACAATCTAACTCCACAGCTTGTTTTTTTAAAACCACTGTGTTATAACCAACTATTTTTCCTGGCCAAGAAAAAGAATGGAAGTGTCCATGGAAGGGCTCCAAGTGATGCCTGTCATGAAATACAGACTGTTGATACTAAGGGAGTTGAACTGAAAAATGCAGACAATAGTCTAATTTGACTTCTAATTCTGGTAACTTGGCAAACTAAACTATTCAGAAACTCTCATGTAACAACTACTTGGAGAGCTGGATGAATTATTTTCAAAGTGATATCCTTGAGGCACTTAGCAGGAAATCATATATACACATGGATGCTCACGCACACACATATCACACACACATACACACACATAAGAAGCATATAGCTACAAGCAAAGACGAAGGATTTGTATTTGGAAAAGGAACCTTGTTGAAATTTAATTCTCATTCAAAATTATAAAACATATTTGTAAAACTCCACTTGTGTCAGTTATCAAGCACAACAAATAGCAGTTTAATGGCTCCCCAAATGGGATAATCGAACAATATTTTTTACACACACACATGTTGTTGTTGTTATTTAGTTGCTAAGTTGTGTCCAACTCTTTGTGATCTCATGGACTGTAGCCTGCCCAGCTCCTCTGTCCATAGGATTTCCTAGCCAAGAATACTGGAGTAGGTTGCCATTTCCTTCTCCAGGGAATCTTCCCAACTCAGGGATTGAACATGCGTCTCCTGTATTGTCAGGCGGATTCTTTACCACTGAGCCCCCTGGGAAGCTCCATATACATACATATATACATATATATACATATATATATATATATATATATATATATACACACACTCATGTATACATGCATATGTGTATAAGACACATATCTGAAATAATGTCAGAAATAGAACCCATTTGAAAATAACATGACACTGAAAACAATAATAGGCAGATGTCAAGAAAAGAAAAATAAAACTTGAATTTATAAAAATGAAAAATATAGCAATTTAAATTAAAACCTCAATCTATAAGCTAATTAGCAGATCAGACCTGGTGGCAGAGAGAACTGGTATGATTAAAGAGAAATCTGAGCAATTTTCCAGACAGTAGCTCAGAGATCTGAAGAAATGAGACAAATAAAAGGAGAGTCTAAGCACCACTGAAGATATGGTGAGAAGATTAAACATTATCTAATAGGAGTTCAGAAGGAAAGAAAAGAAAATGGTTGTTGGCAATGTTCTATATAATACAATATTCAATGATCGATGCCAATTGTAGAACAAGCAAAAGACATATCTTTTCAGGTGGAATGCATGCAAGTCTCAAAGAATTTATTTGGCCAAAGTTTTGACAGACTCTGTCTTCTATGCCAATATTCAAATCAACTGTAGAGTTATCTATTGTAAGGCAATAAATAAAAAATGCAGAAATCCAAGAAAAAGTCATTAATAAAATGTTTTTTCAACAAGTCCATTTACCTCTACTCAAAGTAACTAATCATCAGATATTATTCTCTTTGTTTCTAAATATTACTTTTATAGTTTCATAACCTTCTGTGGTTGACATCTGTATCTTTAAATTGTTTCCTACTTTCATCATGCAGAACTGCCATCATAGCAATGACAGATCAAAAGAAGTTTGTCTTCGGTAAAGCTTTGTGGACACAACCTAGCTAGTGCTTTTCCCAGAAAGACCACACATTTTCGAGAAAAACTAACAAAATTCATAAACATTTACAACCTTTCTAACCCCTCAATGAGCAGGTATATATAGAAAAGAGGAAAACTCAAACCAAGAGAAAACAGGTAAAGAAACCTAAGAAAAAACATCATTCAAAGAAAATACAAAGTAATATGGAAGAAATAAATTCAAGTATACCATTAATCACAATAAATGCCAATGGGCTAAACTCACCAATTCAAAGACGGAGTCTCAGCTTGCTTTTTAAACAAGTACTGCTTTATTCTATTTAGAGAAGACATCTTAAAATGTAAGATGACAAAAAGAAAAAACAAAAGGATGGAAAACATAAACCAGCCAAATACTAAGCAAATGTTATTATAGTGAGTAATGCTCAATGCCTTCAGTTGAACATGGCCTAAGGGCAAAGACCATGTGGGCAGCAGCTAGGATACACTAAGCATCAGAATTATCACATCAGTTTTCCTGGGATGTGACTATTTCATAATTCATGTACAATATGAGGAAGAAAAATAACCATTTTATTATTTTTTCAACTTATTTTTGCGTTGGAGCCTTATCTTATTTCTCAGTTTTCAAAATTTCTGTTTTCAAGTATACATCTGTTTATTATATGCTGTATATTTCCTACATATTGCTACATTCCATGAATATTAATATGCAGTGTTTTCATTGTTACTTACTTCTAAAATTTCAAATTTCCATTATGATTTCTTCTTTTGAGAGGTGAGAATTTCAATCTCCAAATATGTGAGTGTGGCTTTCTTTTCACTTTAAATCATGTTTTCTGTTTAGGTATAAAGAACAGATAGTGACAACAGGAAAAACTCCTTACTTGTGAAAATAATAATTCTTGAGTAAAGTCTATTGGACTAGTTGAATCTTTTCTTAGATTTACTATATAAATACTTAAAGGACATGAAAAAATGTGCAACTAAGCAACCTAGCTGTCATTTTTATATACTTCAAAGTGATTTAACCAGATGTCTATTTATAATGTTTCACTAATTGCAGTGACATTATTGATGCCCTGCCCATGTCCCCTCAAAACACAAAAATTCTAGTATGGGCCCAAAACTACAAGCAGCTAAGTACTTTCGCTTGATCCATAGGTGAGAGGAAAGTTGGAAGTGCTAGGGATTTAAAGCCCTGGGGAGCAGCCCTTAATCACTGATGAATGAGAACCATAGTCTTCTTGCTCCCTGGGTGAAATAGCTTCTGAGTGGAAACCATGTTCTCTAGTATCTCTCAGAGTGCCCCAGTGGGACCAAGCTCCAGTTGCCCACCTGCTTTATAACACTTGAATTTCTTGACTTTCAATCTTTTCTAATCTCATTTCCCCACCGCTTGCTGCTGGTGCTGCTGCTAAGTCGCTTCAGTCGTGTCCGACTCTCTGTGACCCCATAGACGGCACCCCACCAGGCTCCCCCATCCATGGGATTCTCCAGGCAAGAACACTGGAGTGGGTTGCCATTTCCTTCTCCATCCCCACCCCTTACTGGTGCTCCTAAGAAACCAACCCAAAACACCAACTGACAGCTTGAAAGAATCCAGTGTTTCTGAAAGGACAGACTTTGAGGAGAGAAGCTTTGACGCATTTGGTTACTATCAGTGTCATTATTTGCTTTTATCACAGATTAGAGGAACTTTTGGAGAAGGAAATGCCAACCCACTCCAGTGTCTTGCCTGGAGAATCCCAGGGATGGGGGAGCCTGGTGGGCTGCCATCTATGGGGTCACAGAGAGTCGGACACGACTGAAGTGACTTAGCAGCAGCAGCAGCAGAGGAACTTCTTCATATTTATGAAACAAAGAACTATAAGCAAATCAAGAAATACATTTTATCCCAGCAGAGAGCTTATGACCCTTCATTCTACTTTTGGAAAACTTGAAACTCTTTTTAAAAATATATTTCTGTTGTTTATAAGGACCCAGTATAAGGAATTCTGTTAGACAGCCAGGACAGAGTAAGACAAGGACTTTTTATCCTAGAAATCATGGGGGGACCAAAGAGTTAGTGGTTAGAATTCAAAGAATTCAACTTGGCCATAGGTAGATAGATCTAAATAGACACAGATATAGATAGATATCTAAAGATGTATATATATTTTAATTTCAGTAACCTTTAACTGAAACTTAATACATCCTTCAATTGAGAGTGGAGGTAACAAACCACACAGTAGAATTGGCAATACCTGTCATTTTATGACCTGTAAAAAATTATTTTTTGTGTCACATTATAATAATTATTATAGATATCTTGAAATATTTACACTCATCACAACTTCCAAATTATGATAGTTATTACACCACTTAATGGAGAAGGAAATGGCAACCCACTCCAGTATTCTTGCCTGGAGAATCCCATGGACAGAGGAGCCTGGCAGGCTACAGTCTATGGGGTCGCAAGAGTCGGACATGACTGAGTCATTAAGCACAGCGCAGCACACCACTTAATAGTTCTTATTATCTAATAATATATATACAAATACATATAACAGCAATATCTTTTAAAATATAACTATTGAAAAATATGTCACATCTTTTGGAATCCTGTTATATTTTATGTGTTAAAAATAATTGTTTTGTTTTTTTTTTGAGAAGGGATCCATAGGCTTAATCAGACTGCTAGGGGTTCAAGGCATAGAAAAGATTAAGAACACCTAATGGGCACTATTGGACTTCCCAGGTGGTGCTAGTGGTAAAGAATCTGCCTGCCAGTGCAGGAGATGCCAGAGAGGCAGGTTTAGTCCTTAAGTGGGGAATATTCCGTGGAGGAGGAAATGGCAAACCACTCCAGTATTCTTGCCTGGAGAATTCCATGATCAGAGGAACCAATGGGGTCACAAAGAGTTGGACACAACTGAGCACAGAGCACACAATAGGCACTATTAACCATTTCATGTACTGGGAGACTGAGACAAAGACAACTAAGCAATTTGCTCAGGATCAGTTTATAAGGCACAGTTCTAGGATAGGAACCCAGGTGATCTGGCTCCAGAGTTCACACTTCTAACCAAGACCCTGTAGCTGCCTCTCTGAGAGCCTATGAAAGCTTCTCCACTAGACTACAGGCATTCCCCAATCCCCACCACTGTCACCTAAGCCACGCATGCGCGTTTCACCTAGCCGCTAGGTGAGCTCAATTAAACCCTAAATTGGCGTCTTTTTTCTACAGCCCTGCTGGTTCTAATCTCGGCCTACCTCTTCCAGCCTCTCTCCTGTGTTTTCCAGCCACAGTGCTCTTTGAATTCTCTCTTCTTGCTAGAATGGTTTACCACCCTTCACTTCTTTTTCATCCTGTGACTTAGGCCCTCGTGTCACTGGTGCACAGAGGGCTCCCATGGTGCATTTATCAAAGTAAGTTCTCTTCTTTGTTTACTTTGTATGTTAATCCTTTTTCAGTTCTGGATATTGCAAATATGTTCCCCAATTTGGGACTTATCTTTTGGCTTCCTTAATAGAATAATTCAGTGAGGAATGTTCTTAATTTTAATAAGTCAAGTTGAGCAGTCTTTTCCTAGATAGTTTGTGCTTTTTGTTTCTGAAGCAGTCAGATTATCTACCTCCCAGGTCATTGGGATATACTTTTGTTTTTCTTCCTAATAGCTTAAAGTCTTGCCACTCACATTTAAGCTTTTGAACATTTACAATTGGCTTAGTTGGGTATTCAGTTTTGTTTTGTTTTGTTTTGTTTTTCCATATGGAGCTGAAACAATTCTTTACAATCCTTTTGTTGTAGGATATTTTAATTACAGAATACTGTATTTCCTAATGATAGAATTTGGAGTGCTTAACAAAAAGAGAAGATCCTGATGGTCTCTGTGTAGAAGTTGCTAGGATTTGTGGTGTGGAGGAATGAAGAAAGCATTTTCCTAGTTTATGCTAAGTATTTTCTAAAGAAAATTAAAACTGGCCAATTTTGCTTAAGTATTCAAATTTTAAATTCCTTAAGAAGGAAAAAATGGGATTATAGACTTGTCAGTCATCTCCATGTGTTTCGAATGCTATTTCTTGAGGTAGTCCTACCTAGCAGTAGGTCCAGCAACTTGGCCCTTAACATTCAGCAAGTGAAACTTCTAGAAAACATGAGGTCAGGGGGAATGTTTATACATACCTGTATGCATACTTACGAGTCTTTGTGTGCTAGTGTTGGGATTTGCATGTTTGCATATGTGTGAAGTAAAGGGAAAAACACAGCAATGGTAGTGTGGCATTTCGTCCTGAATAATGTACCCTCCCCCAAGTACAATGAAGGTGACAGAGGGAGGAAGAGTCCTGGTAACAACACGGGCTGGAGTTGCTTTTATAAACTCATTCGTTTAGCCAGGCACCTCGCTTACTCTTATCAGGTGTAGGAAAAAGAAGGGAAGCAGGAAGGAAGTGGGGAAATGGCAGAAACTTCTGTGGTGAGATTTGCATGTACAGCCTTAAAACTTTGTGAGTAACTCTTGGCACACAGCAAGACATGTCAGGGCCTGGACTGTGGACTTGGAATCCCTATAGATGAATGAAAGGTCACAAATGAACATCTGGAAAGATAACTGGTTCCTAAGAGTACATGATTATGACTGTAATTTCCCTATTGAAAGAGCAACAGCTTAAGTATTTTTTTCCCCCTTAATTGGGCTTTAATCTGAAAATGGCACAGCAAGACTTTATGTTTCAAAGGAAACACAGAGGAAAAAAATCTTTTTCCAGACTTTTATAGAAGGATATTATATAAAATGAAATGGGATAATTGCCACTGATTCTCTTACTAGGGCACCCTAAGTACTGTGACTGGGTCTAATTCTCAATATATTTTTAGGACATAGTTAAGAGCTCAGAACCTGGAGCGAAACACCTAATCCTCCAGCCACAATTTATTACTTGGTTTTTCTTAAGTGACTATATTTTTATGCCTAAATTCCTTTATCTGTACAAATGAGAGAAAGTAAAAAATAGTATCTGCCTCATGGGTTTCTTCTAAGGGTTAGATGAATTAATATGTATTAAATGCTTGGTCAGAGCCTGATTGATAATATTATAGAATTGATAGACCCCACTATCCCAAGTTTCCTCTAGCAACTCTGTGTAACCACAATGTGCTTGCCAACACAGCAAACTGAGTTAATAAGAAATAAAATGCTAACTGGTTTGATTTTCTCATTGCTACTTTACCTCCAGGGAAGAAACTTGACATTTTGTTTCTCTAAAATGCCCCAGGATCTAGAGTTTGGTAGTTTGTGTTATTGTTCCTGGTTCTTCCATGTTTCTCCCGGTGGGTAGTTTACTTCCCTGCCCATCAGCTTGGCCATGTGATGTGTTTTGGATGATATATTTTGAGCAGAGTTGATATATGCCACTCCCAAAGAGAAACCTAAGGATCATTTCATAATCTGGTCTTGCTTTCTTCCCATGAGGGCAGTTAAGAGCAGCTCCAACAACCTGAATCCACTAATGAAGAAGTTATGAATTAGAGTCATCTCCAGTTTGCAGCTGACATGAATATGAGCAGAAATAAACCTTTGTGTAAGGTTTAAATAAACCTTTATATACGTCTCTTAAGAGTTTATTTCTGCAGTATAACTTACATAAATGGATACAAGGGAGATGGAGAAGTGTTTTAGTTTGGGTAGTAGAGGCAGAAACTGTCAGTCTGGGGGAGGGAGAAGTTGTCCAACGCCAGAAAAGAGTATGTTTCCAGGGACCCACACCTACTTTCCCTACCATGCTACTTTTCTGCCTAGAATAGAGGACTGATCTGAGAAAAACAAACAGCTTAATGCATATAAGTGGGAAGAAATGTTAGTTATATGAGCTTCTAACCTCCTCAAAAATGCCCTTGAATACACATCTTAAAGGGTTCAACCATGTTGACCTTTCTACGTGAGCATATCATAAGGACCACCATAAATTTAAGGGCTTCCCTGGTGACTTAGATGGTAAAGGTTCTGCCTCCAACGCAGGAGATCCAGGTTTGATCCCTGGGTTGGGAAGATCCCTGGAGAAGGGAATGACTACCTACTCCCGTATTCTTGCATGGAGAATTCCATGGACAGAGGAGCCTGGGGGTCCATGGGGCCACAAAGAGTCAGACACGACTAACTAACACTTTGACCATGAATCTAAAGCTAATAGGGTCTCCCTGAAAGATCTGGACTATGTAAGCCCCCACCCAGGGAATTTAGCCCAACCTGAATGGGATTGGGAGCCTAGGAATGTCTGAAACTGAATTTCTCACCACCCTTACAAGATTAGAAACTTGAGATATATTTTGTGTATAGTTGTGGTAGTCATGAGTTTAAGCCTACTGTGTTTGCTTGTGTTAGGAGCTTCTTTTGAAACACACTATTACTTTAGCAAATATGTTTCCTAAATATTGAAGCAATAACTGAATTAGGGACCTTTATGGTATAATCCCTATGGTGATGAATGTCTAACACGGATATTTATTACTTCTGTATGATTAACATACAATTACTGCTTTGTTGGCTGATATCTTTATCTCATCTACTTCTTCAGAGTTCTTTGAATTGTTGACCTATATCCACCCAACTTTCCCCGTCCAAGGGGGTTGCTTTTTAACTTGAAACTTGGATTGTGTCCACCAGGTTCTTTTACTATTGTGCATGCTCAATCTCCTCAGTTGTGTCCGACTCTGTGGACTGTGGCCTGCCAGGATCCTTTGTCCATGGGATTCTCCGGGCAAGAATACTGGAGCAGATTGCCATTTCTCCCAGGGACTGAACCCTTATCTCCTGTGTCTCCTGCATTTACCCACTGAGCCACCTGAGAAACCCTCTTTTACTATTAAATAATCCCAAATTCTTTTATTCTATATAAAGCATTAAACTATTTGCTGTGTAGATCAAGTTATTCCTGGTAAGACAGGATGTTAATAGCAGAGTGCCAATGCAGAATAAGCCCATTGGCAAAAGCCAGTTCTCATCAGCACAGAAACACACTACAATTTTTTCCAGCCTTTACTTCTCTGATCTTATTTTAAACTATGTTGTGACCTTGTTTTGGCTAAAAGCCATAGTACCATTTCTATAACTTTCCTTTCATTCAAATCTCCTTTAAAAGTTTGTCAGTTGTTATTTCCCATTCTTGTTTCTTTCTTAAATCCACTCCCATCTGGCTTTTACCTCTCACCTGACTCCACTCAAACCATTCTTACCAAAAGTCACTGATGGTCTCCACATCATTTAATGTCCTAAGGGTAGGATTTCTTTGGAAGGAATGATGCTAAAGCTGAAGCTCCAGTACTTTGGCCACCTCATGAGAAGAGTTGACTCATTGGAAAAGACTCTGATGCTAGGAGGGATTGGGGGCAGGAGGAGAAGGGGATGACCAAGGATGAGATGGCTGGATGGCATCACGGGCTCAATGGACGTGAGTCTGAGTGAACTCCGGGAGATGGTGATGAACAGGGAGGCCTGGCGTGCTGCGATTCATGGGGTCACAGAGAGTTGGACACGACTGAGCAACTGAACTGAACTGAAGGGGTCCTCAAACTCTGAATCATCCTAAAACCACCACCTCCCTGATTTGTGGGAAAACTATCTTCTACAAAACCGGTCACTGGTGCCAAAAAGGTTGGGGACCACTCTCTAAGGGACTCTCGGTCTTCATCTAATTTGATCATTAGAAACATTTGGTATCTGATCACTTGACTCTTTCATAGCACATTTCCTTGGTTTTCTTTGTGTGGGTTCCTCCTCTTCTTCATCTCTTGCTTTTGGAATACTCCAAGCTTTAATCCTTAGATCTCTTCTCTCTCCTTTTAGTGATCTTATCTATAATAATTTCATATAACTTATGTCGATGGCCAAATATGTATATTCAACCTGGATTCTCCCCTGCCTCTGCTGCTGCTGCTGCTAAGTCACTTCAGTTGTGTCCGACTCTGTGCGACCCCATAGAAGGCAGCCCACCAGGCTCCCCTGTCCCTGGGATTCTCCAGGCAAGAACACTGGAGTGGGTGGCCATTTCCTTCTCCAATGCATGAAAGTGAAAAGTGAAAGTGAAGTCGCTCAGTCGTGTCTGACTCAGCGGCCCCATGGACTGCAGCCCACCAGGCTCCTCTGTCCATGGGATTTTCCAGGTAAGAGTACTGGAGTGGGGTGCCATTGCCTTCTCCACCCCTGCCTCTAGACTCATATATTTAGTCACCTTCTGAAAGTGAAAGTGAAAGTTGCTCAGTCATGTCTGAGTCTTTGCGACCCCATGGACTATACAGTCCACGGAATTCTCTAGGCCAGAATACTGGAGTGAGTGGCCTTTCCCTTCAGGGGCTCTTCCCAACCCAGGGATCAAATCCAGGTCTCCCACATTGCAGGCAGATTCTTTACCAGATGAGCCACAAGGGAAGCCCTCAGGATCTTCAATTAGAAGTCTTACACCATCTCACATTTTTCAAAAATCAAAACTGGGGTCCTTATCCTAAAATTGCCCACATCTGTATTCATTCTCATCTCAGAAAATGGAAATGCCCTCTTTCCATTCCCTCAGACCAAATATCTTAAAGTTATTTCTGACTCCCCTCTATCTCACCCTGTATCCAAATCATCAGGAATTCTGGTGGCTACCTTTAAAATAGATTCAAGAATACAACCACTTTCCATCACCAGGGTGAGCCAGTCTACCATCGTCTTTGGCTTAGTGTATTATGGTAGCCCAACTTGTCTCCCTGCTTTCACATTTACTCCTTGCTATGGTTGCTATCAGCAAGACAGACAGAGTAGTCCTGCTGAACTTGGGACAGATTTATTTTGAAATTTCAAGGTGACTCCTTATTTCTTTCAGGATTTAATCCATGGTCCTTACAATGTACAGTAAGTCCCCTTGTACTCTCTCACCTCTCTGACTACATTTCCTTACCTATTTGCTATTTTTAAACACATTAGGCACATTCTTGTTCAGGGCCTTTGCACAGACTGTTCCTGATGTTCAGAATGCCTTCCCACCCAATATCTGCCTGGCTTACTCCACATGTACCTCAAGTAATGGCTTAAATGTGTTCTCACTGATGTCCAATTTTTGTTTAGTCGCTCAATCATGTCTGATTCTTTGTGATCCGCCAGGCTCCTCTGTCCATGGGATTTCCCAGGCAAGAATACTGGAGTGGGTTGCCGTTTGCTTCTCCAGGGGATCTTCCCAACTCAAGGTTCAAACCCAGGTCTCTTGCATTGGTAGGTGGATTCTTTACCACCGAGCCACCTGGGAGGCCCATGTCCACTGATCCTCATAAATATAGAAACCTCCATCCAAAACTGTAGCCCTTTCTGGCACTCCTGGTTTTCCTTATCCTTTCTCTTTTTATTTAGCCAGAGTACTTAGCCCATTCTGACATTGTCTTATTTATTATGTTTGTTTTTTGTTGTTTGTGTTCCTTTCTGGGAATGTGAGTGCAGGAAATTTTGTTGATTTTGTTTGTCGAACACCAAGAGTAGTACCTGCTACATATCAGATGTTCAATAAATATTTATTGAGTGAATAAGTAGATGAAAGATGAAGTGCAGTACAGTGTGTTAGTGGTCACAGGCCAGAGCGAAAGCTCCATTCTGGTTTCACTGAGCTGTACTGAAGTGAGGTGTGTCCCTGTGGTTGTGTCAAGCATTGCATGATTCTGAAAGGGAGAACCTCCTTAAATTTTGCACCCTACCAACTTCCCTACTCATCTCACACAGCACTGGCCCTGGCCAACCCTGACAACATCTGTTTCTTGTTTTTCAATTAATTCCTTTATTTTGGCTGCACTGGATCTGCACTGCTGCACGTGGCCTTTCTGTGGTTGTAGCAAGTGGAGGCTACTCTCTAGTTGCAGTGTTCAGGCTTCTCATTGCAGAGGCTTCTTTTGTTGCTGATAGTGGGCTCTGGAGTGCAGGCTCAGTAGTTGCTGCATACAGGCTTAGTTGTTCCACAGCATGTGGAATCTTCCCAGACCAGTGATCAAACCCATGTCCCCTGCATTGGCAGGCAAACTCCCAGCCACTGGACCACGGGAAGTCCAGCATCTGTTTCCAATTCTGAATAAAGAAGATGATAAGGAAACAACAAAGTATATCTGAGTGAATTTTAAATTTTGTCCCCCATAAATCCAGGCACATTTTTTCCTGTTTTTCATTGAGTGCCCTACTGATCACAACAGAAAAAAATGGGGGAGGAACCATTTTCTTCTCAGGAATGCAGGTGTCTTCAGGAAGAGAACTGTGATTACCATATTTTTAAAGGTTATTTGAGTCCACTACAAAAAAGGCTGTGAAGTCATACATTAATCTTTGAAAAACATTGTAATATAATCATTTACTGCTACCAGTTAGACTTAATGTTTAACTCTCAATTCAGTTCAGTTCAGTTATTAGCATTTTCCTTCTCAAATATGCAAACATAGTTTAGTTATCTGGGAAATCCTTCCTAGGCTTTAAGAGTTTATATTCAGAAGACATGAGAAGCAGAAAGCTGCTGGAATGTCATTCACACATTCAGAAACCCTATGCTGCAGCTCTAACTGGCATAAACTCTTTTGTATTCAGATCATAATATTGCTGTCTGTTTAGATTTTGATATTGAATTCACAAAAAAGCCCCCCAAAAGGACTCATTTTATAACCCAGTACCTCAACTATATCCAAAATGCTACTCCTTACTTCTTGGTATAAAGATTTCCAAGGAGGAAAGGAACCATCCTAGATTTTTATTCATTCATTTGCTTGTTTCCTGCTGTAGTAGCAATTGCAGAGATTTAGAACTTCAAAGAGAGAGCTTGCTCCTTAACCAAATTAAAAGTTGTTCTGACTGCTTTAATGTCGGGTTTTATCATTTTGCTTTTCTTTAAGTCACAGACTGAAATTGACATTTAAAGTGCCACCGTGTTATAATTAACATTAATTATAATGGCTATAGCCCAAGAGCCAGGAGGTGGTGTGGGGGGAAGCACAGTGGTCCCTCTTCAGGACACTCTTGTTAAAAGTGATCTGTTACACTCCTCCCTTGTGGCTATAGTTCAGTTTAATTCAACACTGAGCGGAATTGGACACCTCTAATGCGAAGAGCTGTGAGTTCCTTTTTTGAACTGCTGCTGCTGCTGCTAAGTCGCTTCAGTCGTGTCCCTCATTAATACGTAACCTAATCAGCTAAAAAATAAATCTTCCATGCTTTCTCTCGGCACCGCCTTTAACCACGCATGGAATATTTCTGTCCTTTGCAAGTGACACACCAGAGATGCAGGCTCTGTAAAAGACCGTGGGCAGTTGTTTTTGAAGTGTCTTTTTAGAGCAGGCCACAAAG
The DNA here is from genome assembly GCF_014754425.2 of Oryx dammah. Lineage (NCBI taxonomy): Eukaryota > Metazoa > Chordata > Mammalia > Artiodactyla > Bovidae > Oryx > Oryx dammah. Next base: position 51,001,428 of record NW_024070185.1, read on the forward strand.
AAAAATCCGGCAGGAGCATATGTTTGTAGATGCTTTTTATATCTCAAATGGAAATAAAAGGACAGGACGAAGGCACTGTAGGGATTGCAATTTACATTTGGATTACTTATTTATATGTTAAACACAGACTCCCTGGGAGGAGTGTTGCTTTTAATGCAGGCCAGGATAGCCAACCATAACCTGGTATTCCTTCCTTCTGTGCAGGGTTGGCCACTCATTCAACCATCAAGCAAGGGGTTTGCCTCCTACCTAACTGACTATTCCCAGGCTCCCCCAGACTTCTTCACTTTCTTAACTGGGTGCTAATCTTACACATTTTCCTAAGATACAGGGTAAAATTTGCCCGGAATGAATAAAAACGAATGAATAAAAATCTAGGATGGTTCCTTTCCTCCTTGGAAATCTTTATACCAAGAAGTAAGGAGTAGTAAAATAGAGGTAATGATAGCTCTTATCTCATATGGTTTGTCTTGGGACCAAATCTGTGTAAGGCATCTGACTCAGTGCTTGGTATATATTAGTCATTATTATTATTATTATATTTCTTATTGGCACCACAGAGTAGATACCTCCCAGGTAATTTTCATAAAGGAAAATATAAAATTCGAGTACATGCTAAAGACTTCCTGGGTTCTGCCCAGTTTGGGTTCACCTGAAAGTAGACACTGAAGCCAAGATACAGGTGGTGCCGGATCATAATGGTGGTTTTTATTCTTCAGTGTGTTAATGTGGTGTATCACATTGATTTCTTCGTGGATATTGAACCATTCCTGCAGCACTAAAATAAATTCTGCTTGATCACAGTGTGTGATCCTTTTAAAGTATTGTTGAATTTGATTTGCTAATATTATGTTGAGGATGTGTGTGCCTATGTTCATCAGTGAACCTGGCCTGTAATATATTTTTTTAAGGTGTCCTTGTTTGGCTTTGGTATCAGAATGATGCTGGCCTCGTAGAATGAGTTTGGAAGCATTCCTTCTTTAATTTTTTGAAATAGTTTGAGAAGAATAGGTGATAATTCTTCTATAAAAGTTTGGTAGAATTCACTTGTGAAGCCTTTGGTCTGAAATTTTGTTTATTGAGAATTTTTTGATGGCTGATTCAATTGATCTGTTCATGTTTTCCATTTCTTCCTGACTCAGTCTTGGGAGATTGTATGCATTTAGAAATTTATGGATTTCTGCTAGGTTGTCCAATTTATTGGTGTTTAATTATTTGTAGTAATCTGTTATGATCCTTTGTTGGTTTTCTTTGTGTGTGTGATGTCAGTTATAACATCTCTCATTTTTGGTTTTCTTGTTTTAGGCCCTCTCTCTTTTTTTTTCTGATGGCCCTAGCAAAAAGTTTATTACTTTCGTTTATCTTTTCAAAGAGCTAGTTCTTCATTTTATTGATCTTTCATATTGTTTTCTTAGTCTCCGTCTTGTTTATTTCTGCTCTGATCTTTATCATGTCTTTCCTTCTACCAGTTTGGGGTTTTGTGTGCTCTTTTACTAGTTCTGCTAGGTGGCAGTTTGGTTTGTTGTTGTTTAGTTGCCAAGTTCTGTCTGACTCTTTTTGCCACCCCATGGACTGCAGCCTGCCAGGCTCCTCTGGGCTTTTCCAGGCAAGAATACTGGAGTGGGTTGCCATTTCCTTCTCCAGGGAATCTTCCTGGCCCATGGGTCGAACCTGCATCTCCTGCCTTAGCAGCCAGATTCTTTACCACTGAGCCACCAAGGAAGCTTTATATTTGGTTATTTATTTGCACTTTTTCTTATTTCCTGAGGTGGACTTGTAGTGCTATAAAATTCCCTCTAAACGAAGATCATGGCATCCAGTCCCATCAGTTCATGGGAAATAGATGGGGAAACAGTGGAAACAGTGTCAGACTTTATTTTGGGGGGCTCCAAAATCACTGCAGATAATGACTGCAACCATGAAATTAAAAGATGCTTACTCCTTGGAAGGAAAGTTATGACCAACCTAGATAGCATATTCAAAAGCAGAGACATTACTTTGCCGACTAAGGTCCGTCTAGTCAAGGCCATGGTTTTTCCAGTAGTCATGTATGGATGTGAGAGTTGGACTGTGAAGAAGGCTGAGTGCAGAAGAATGGATGCTTTTGAACTGTGGTGTTGGAGAAGACTCTTGAGAGTCCCTTGGACTGCAAGGAGATCCAACCAGTCCATTCTGAAGGAGATCAGCCCTGGGATTTCTTTGGAGGGAATGATGCTAAAGCTGAAACTCCAGTACTTTGGCCACCTCATGCAAAGAGTTGACTCATTGGAAAAGACTCTGATGCTGAGAGGGAGAAGAAGGGGACGACAGAGGATGAGATGGCTGGATGGCATCACTGACTCGATGGATGTGAGTCTGAGTGAACTCAGGGAGTTGGTGATGGACAGGGAGGCTTGGCATGCTGCGATTCATGGGGTCGCAAAGAGTCGGACACGACTGAGCGACTGAACTGAACTGATAATAGTATTTGCTGTGTCCCATAGATTTTGGATTGTTGTGTTTTCATTTTCATTTGTCTTCCAAGTATTTTTTGATTATTTCTTTGCTTTCTTCAGTGACTCATTAGTTGTTTAGTAGCATACTGTCTAGACTCCACATGTTTGTGGGTTTTTTTTTTTACTGTTTTTTTCCTTGTAGTTGATTTGTAGTCTCATAGCATTCTGGTCAGAAAAGATGCTTGACATGATTTTAATTGAAGTTTACCAAGGTTTATTTTGTGATGTAGTATATGATCTATCTTGGAGAATATTCCATGTGCACTTGAAAAGAATGTGTATTCTGCTGTTTTAGAGTGGAATATTTTCTCTGTCTCTGTCTCCCCCCACTTCACATATATATACACAGAGAGAGAGAGAGACAGTTTATCTGCTTTAATGTGTCATTTAAGACCAGCATTTTGTTATTGGTTTTCAGTCTGGATGAAGCATTCATTGATGTAAGTGGGATGCTAAAGTCGCCTACTAATATTGTATTACTGTCAGTTTCTCCCTTTATGCTTGTTAACATTTGCTTTATGTATTTAGATGCTCCTATGTTGGGTGCATATATTTGTACAATTGTACTTTTTGTTGGTTCAATTCTTTCAACATTATGTAATGTCCTTTTTTTGTGTCTTGTTACAGTTATTGTTTTAGTCTGTTTTGTCTAAGTATTGCTATCACAGCTTTCCTTTTTTCCCACTTGAATGGAGTACATTTTTCCATTTTTCATTGTCAACTTCTTAACTTTAGATGTGAAGTGAATCTCTTGTGGCATCATATATACATTTTTAAATCCATTCAGCCATTCTATGTCTTTTGAGTTGAAGCATTTAGTCCTTTTTCACTTAAAATAATTACTGATAAGTATATACCTATTTCCAGTAGTCATGTATGGATGTGTGAGTTGGACTATAAAGAAAGCTGAGCGCCAAAGAATTGATGCTTTTGAACTGTGGTGTTGGAGAAGACTCTTGAGAGTCCCTTGGACTGCAAAGAGAGCCAACAAGTTCATCCTAAAGAAGATCAGTCCTGAGTGTTTATTGGAAGGACTGATGTTGAAGCTGAAACTCCAATACTTTGGCCACCTGATGTGAAGAGCTGACTCATTTGAAAAGACCCTGATGCTGGGAAAGATTGAAAGTTGGAGGAGAAGGAGATGACAGGATGAGATGGTTGGATGGCATCACTGACTCAGTGGATATGAGTTTGGGTAAACTCTAGGAGTTGGTGATGGACAGGGAGGCCTGGTGTGCTGTGGTTCATGGGGTTGCAGAGTCGGACATGACTGAGCGACTGATCTGAACTGATGTACCTATTGCCATTTTGTTAACTGTTTTCTGGTTGTTTTGTAGTTCTCTTATTTTTTCCTCTTCTCTTGTAATTTGATGATTGTCTTTACTTTTCCTAACATTATACTTAGTCTCAGGAGCTTAATGCACATGTAGGCCTGTTTCATTTTTCAGCTGTTAATAACCAATAATGCCATTTCAAACTCCTATGCAGCTCTTTCCCTAGAGACACACCCAGAGTGCCCTGGTAAATGGGACCAGGAGAGATCCAAACAATATACTCAGGACCAACTCTTCTTTCATCAGCATGGGCCTTGTGATTAGGTCTAGCTATTCAAATAAAACTTCCCCTTTCTAGATGATGAGTGAAATCTGAGACTGGGATGGCCTGTTTTTAGATGTAAAAACTATGCTGCTACTACAGCATCTTTCATTTGATTCTGCAGTTTTTTAAAAAGATGAAACATCTATTATTAGTTGCAGCATAGAATTCTGGTGATGCCTGTTAAATGTATGGTCCCAGCTCAGAGACTCAGATATATACATGTATATATGTACATATATATATATAAAGCTACCTGTTGAATATTCTACTTGGATATAATTTGAGCCCCTCAAAATCACTTCAACTTCCTAAAATATGCTTTTTTTTCTATGTTTCCTACTCAAAAAATAGGAAATGCAATAATCACTTACTCAGTTCCTCAAGTCAGAAACTTTAACATTTTCCTTGGAGCTTCCTTTCCCCTTACTCCTATGTGTAATCACTCACCGAGTCAGGTGTTTCTATTGAATAAACCTACCTCTCTCCATCCCCCCTGCTACTATTCTAGTCTAGTCCGTATCTCATTTCAACTATGAAAAAAGCTTTCTAATAAAACTCTAGACATTCCTTCTTTCAATCATTCTTCATATTATAGCCAGTATGATGCATCTCAAACACACAAGCCTAATCATATCTCTCTATACTGCTTATAATACTTTAATGTCCAGAATTCTGATGATCTGGCATTGCTTATCTTTTAAGGCTTTTTTCATCCCACTCTCCCCCTGACAACCTGCTGTTTGTACACTAAATTTCTTTCAGTTCCATGTGTGATTCAGGCTCTGTTTCACTTATAGGATGTTGCACAAATATCTCCTCTACCTGGAGCATTCCCCCACCACTCTTCACCTGACCAACTTCTATTCATCTTTGCTTCTCAGTTTAAATGGTAGTTGAAATCTGGCACTCAGATTTGAGTAATTTCCTTTCCTGTGTACTCATAGCTCCTTAATTTATAGTTATCACTTTACTCATCTTCAACTCCCAATAGATTATAAATCCTGGGAGAAAAGATCCTGAGTTTGCATCACCTTGTAAAACTAGCTTCTAGCACAGTAACTACTATGTGATCAGAGTTCAACAAATATTTGTTGAATGAATGAATAAATAAATTGTGGGAAGCCTTTATACACAGTTCATGACTCTCCTACTTCCATCATTATCAAATAAGCATCTAGGCAGTCAACAATAGAATCAAGTCAAGAGGTGCCTAGGATGGAAACTGAGTTTCTAAGTGTAGTTCTAGAAGAATTTACAGTTCTGTAGTTATCTTTTCTTTTTATTTTTTCTCTTTCTTGATGGTATTTAAAGATAACTCTATTTTTAATTGTATGCATAATCACTTTACATAAAATATTAATCCATTCACCCAAAATAATACTTGCTTTGTTTCTATACCTATTGCAGTTGTGATCACACTGTGTTGTTTTTAAAAATATTATTCATAAACAACATTTTAATGAACCGTGAACTGAAGTAACTCATATTTTGATTCCATTGTTAAAATTATCTCTAGGAATATTAAAGAAATTTTAACTGCAATTAATATGAGCTTGAATTTCCAAAGAAAAGTATTTTGCAGTATATTGCTCTCAGCTGGGATTTTTACCAAATGGATAGTTGCCCAGATTTTCTGATCAGGAATGCCCTGGCACTTTTTAAGGCATCAGAGTCTCAGATCCCATCTCTGTTGCTATAGAATCCTCACAGTGAAAGTGAAAGTCTCTCAGTCGTGTCCGACTCTGTGACCCTATGGGCTATAGCTCCCCAGGCTCCCTTGTCCATGGGATTCTCCAGACAAAGATACTGGAGTGGATTGCCATGCCCTCCTCCAGGGGATCTTCCTGACCCAGGGATCAAACCTGCTGGTCTTATGTCCCTCCTGCTTTGGCAAACAGGTTCTTTACTACTAGCGCCCCCTGGGAGCCCAACAAGGGACGCAATATCCATAATGCCTTTGCTTGTGTCATGAGATGCTAGAGCAGTAGAACAAACATCAGGCTAGGAGTTACTGAGACAAGAAGTCCAGTCCTCACTAACTTTTCCCAAACTCTGAGACTGTAAGAAAGCTATTTAATGTCTCCAGGCCTCCAGTTTTCTTTTACCTATGCTATTTACTCCAGAGGAATGTTGACCAAATTCAATGCCAAGATAAATATATATAACTGCTTTGAAATTTATACAGCCCTACGCTGACATAAGCTTGATTAGTATCAGATGAAGGGTGCAAATTTATCATTTCTATGTGTATGGTTTAATCAATAGCATCACACTTTTGCTTCTTTTCCAGCTACAAAGTTAAACCAATTCTAGGTGATTTTGAGTGAAATTTTAAATCAGACAGTGGCAAAGCTTTCTATTTAGATAAAGTCTCAATTTTCTCTATCTTATGAAAATAACATTTTGGCTAATCACTGGAATCTGCAAGAGGAGCAACAGCTCATAAAGGCAGTGCTTAGAAGATGGTCAGAGACAGGCTTGCATGCAGTCAGGAAATTCTGTTTTTCACAGCTTTGATGTGGTTCTTTTCCCAACTCTCTCAAACAGCTTTTCCAGCTTTTTGAAAGATTAACCATTTTAACTTAAAGACAGTCTTTTAAAATACTAAAATTATTTAATTATTTGAGCAGTGTTTACCATTGTTTTCATATTTTTTATTTAATATACCAACACATTGACGAATAGAGCCGTTCTTATAGCTTTGTTTTACTCATGATTGTTTCTCAAGTTCTTATGCATGAAAACTTGCTCTCAGATCCTAAAGCTTGACTGACTCAATATCTATTCATGGTATTGAGTAAGTAAAAAAAACATTTATCAAATATGTCATATTATATAACATATAGGTAGGGGCAGGGGAGAGAAAGATTGAGATAAAAATAATACCCTGATTGGCTCTTAGTTCTCGTGGATACAATACATCATAGTAGAAAGAACACAGGATTGAGAGTCAGATAGACAAGGTTTTGAAAGTGGAATCTGCCATTGCTAACTGCAGTGATTTCAGGCAAGATTTCACATCTGTAAGTATCAGTATTCTCATCTGTAAAATATGGATAATAGTGCCTTGCTGGTAGAGTTTGGAGAGATAACATAGAGAAAGTACTGGCGTGAAGTAGGTGTTTACCAGAGAACACCTGGTTTATTTCTCCTGGCACTGGAGCAATAGTTTATGTCTTTCATTTACCCTCCACATTCTTTTCCTGTTATCAAGTGGCAACTTCCATTCAATGCTGATGTGTTGACAAGGTAGGTTTTTTTTTCCTATTTCCCATTTAAAACTTTTGTTTGGTATCCCAGCCCATTGCTCAGCTGTGATTGCATTGCCCTTCAGTTTATAGAAGAAAGGAGTTATAATACAGGTTAAAGAATAAAAAATAATAAAAGTGTCTGAAGCATGAGCAAGAAGCAAATATCAATTAATACAGCCCAGCAGAAGTGAAAGTGAGGCTGGTGCTGAGAAATAGTCATTCCCTCACTTTACAACATCAAATTTATTGAGGGTCTGTTAGGTGTATTTTACTGTTGCAACTGTTTTAAACGCTCTATTTCATTTTTAACACTGCCCTCCTTCCATGTTCAGCACAACCATCCCTTTAATTTGTTTAGCTTGGTTCTTTATCTCTTGTACTCTCTTTCCTTGGTCTGAACATCCTTCTGCCTCTCCCCTCTTCCTACTCCATCTATTTAAATCCCATTCATCCTCCGGGCTATGGCTTCACTAACATCCTCAATGAGAACGTTCTGTCTGCTTGAAACCCACCGAGGCATTCCTTCCTCTGCGTGCCTCAGTTTCCATATTTGTGAAATGGAGGTAATAATAGAACCCATCACATCGAAGTATCATGAAGACTCTACTACAGGGTATATAAATTGCTTAGCAGAGTACCTGTCCTTTAAAAATGGAAGTGTTCTATTATTGATATTTTATCATCACCTGTATCATCATCATCGTTATCATTATTGCTTCTGAGTGCCCATAGTATTTTGCCTATGCTTTATATTTGATGTACGTTTTATTCTGCCTGATACTGGTGGAAGCTCCAGTGTTTCCTCCAAAGGAATGTACATTGCTTGCAGAGAGCAAGGCTCTTCCCTAACTGTAGCCCCAGAGCCTTGCCCAGTGCCTGGTGAAGCATGCAGATTTATGCTTCCTGGGGAGAAGTGGACAAATCCCTTGTTTCCAGAAAGAAAAATTTTAAGAACTTTTCCACAAATAAAAATTCTCTGTGGTTTCGGTTTAGCAATTTTCATCATGAAAGCTGTCTCAAACATGCAGTGTGATTAAAAGAGGATTTTCTTTGTTGTCTTTTCTTTATTAAATGTTTAATGGTAAATTGTCATTTCCTTTTGCAAGGTAGTCCCCTGAAGCCAAGGGTTTAAGGGGAAAAAATGTGATTATGCAGATTTGGAGTAATGGGGTGCTTATACCCGGGCCCTGAGCCTTGGGAGTTGGTAAGGCCCACTAGGAGGCTCAGTCTGGCATTGAGGTCCCTGGAGAGTCATGTAGCTCGGTACTGTCAGACTCGGAGCTTGATGCTGGACTGAACAGTCTTGGAAAAAAAAGGCTTGCCTCGCTTCATTTCATTAAAACGTCTCAGTCTTTGGAGTTTAAGTTATTTTTTAAAGTGGTGGTGTTGTAGTTAGAGTAATATTTCATGTACTAGATTGTATTTCTCTGTGCAAAACTGGTTTGTAGAGTTAGCAATTATACTTTTATTACATTTAGGAGGAAGGGGCTGGATCATTCTATGCTGGCCACTTCTCTTAGGTTTGAAGATTGAAGGTGGCAGAAGAATCCGTCTCTAGCTACAGGGATCTTGCTTCTGTGGAGGTTACCAGTGGAAGACTCTCTCCCCTAGGGGTTTGCTGTGGAAGTGGAGGCTGATCTACTGTCTGCATCTTAGGACTGTGTTCTTACATTTGGGAAGCTTTCTTTTTGTAGAGACTTCTAAAGATAAGGGCATTTTTAAAAATTGTACTGTTATGAATTGGAGTTTTGAAACCTTAATAAAAAAATGTAATCTCAAATTTTCAAGAAGTTAGGGGCTTGGATTTGCTCTTGAGGACAAATATTTCTTTCTGAAAAGTCTATTTCTATTGACTTTTGGTGGTAAAAAGGAAAGCACAGAAAAAAAGCAAAGCATCAAATCCATTAAAATATCAAATTTATCTTATTTGTGGTTTGATCTCTAGATAGCACTTCTTTTAGGATTATTTTTTCCAAAATTGTAGATTTCAGTGCCTCTAAAAAATTGCTTTTAAAAATGGGTATATGTGTCTGATTTTCTCATTCAAGCAGTTATCCACACACAAATAGAATTAGAAACCAGAAAGTGATAGAAAGTTCTGGGACATGATCTCATCTCATGCTGGTGGAAGATTTGATTGCTGACACCCAGCAAGAACCACATTAAGGTTGTTGGTTGCAGCCATGGACTGAATTTCCTAGATATTGATGAAAATACTCTTAGTAGTTATTTGTGACGGACATAAAATCCTGAACAAGGTTGTAGGGCAAAGCCAAGAGTCACTACCAACAACAGGAAATGCTTTTTTTTTTTTTTTCCAATGAAAGTATCGAGCATTGCAAAAGCCAATCATCTCAGAAGGTGAGGGATGTGGGATACAAAGTGAAGACTCTGGGAAGCAGAGCTGGAGCAGGTGTCGGTGGCCTGCAACACCACAGGGAGCATGTTCTCTTTTTTCTCTCTCTTTCTCCACCCCACCCCCTCTGTTCCAGGGAGTATGGCAGGCTTTCTCCATGTAGAAGCAGGCTCAGAGCTAGACCATGAGACATCCAGGGGATCATAAGGTAAGGAGTTGGGCCCTTGTGGCTATGAGATCAGTTATATCTAGTATTTGAGCTTGAGCATCTATGAAATGTAATTCCCTCTGGCTATACCCCAGTTTTCAGTCAAGTTCGCTAAAGGTTTTGGCCTGGTTTGGGCAGCATGGTATGGAACTAGCTGTGTCTGTGCTTAGCATGTTGATGAAGACAAAAGCAGTTTTCTTACCCTCACTTCCATTTCTTAACTCCATCTTTTCTGAAATCATTATTGTGGCTTCTGTTCAAGGAAAAATTGACATCTTGAAAATTCCTGAGGTGACTGGGAGCAAAATAATTGGTCCAGGGCCGAGGAGTGAACAGTGATATGGAACCAGTCAGTGCTGTGAAAACAACCTGTTTCCTAATCAGATGACAAGAAATCTTTACCAAATGGTCAAGAGAGAGATTTGCTCAGCTCAGTCACTGAATTATATTACCTGAGATGTTTTATCTGGCTATCAAAGGACTCTGCCTTGTTGCTTTGATTAATGATTAACCAGACAACAGAGATAATTTCTATCATATGTGTTTTATACTAAAACCACCCTCGATAATTTTGATAGATTTATTACTATGTTTCTAGGAAAATGCTAGGAATTTTGTAAAGTAGGGTGATATGGTAGTAGATGAGAAAGAACATCCCTATTGTTTTAGAAAATTACTCAATCCTATAGCTGAAAACAAAGAAGACTGAACGCCTCATGATAATTCGAGATAATTCCTCAAGTTTTGGCAATGAGAGATCATTTCACAGATTTTATCAGGAGATGTCATTTCACCAGAAAGAGCACTCCCACCACAACCACAGTCAACAACCCAGTCAGTATGCAGAATGGCTGGGGAGGTAAAACAGCTTTGGGAGAAAGTACAGTATCTCCTCTCCTCTTCTTCCCACAAGATGTGCAAGAATTCTCAACAACCACTCCTCCCCACCCACACCGCACATACATACACCACCTTAAAGATAAGGAAAAGGACACACAGGATAACTGAGTTTAAAGTTTGATAGTTGCTTCATGGAAGGAGTACATTCTTACTCCGTGATGGTGTGACTTCCTTACTAGTAGGACTGCTAACCATTCCCAGAGCAGTGCAAAGGCCACTGCGGGGTGTGGAATGGTAGTATGGACAGAAAATGAGGAAGCAATACTACCTGCCAAGGTATTCTTGGACTTCTATAACAAAATGCTGCCAACTGGTGACTTAAGCAACAAAAACATATTTTCTCACATTTCTGGAGTCCAAAAGTCCAAGGTCAGGGTATCAGCAAGGTTGGTTTCTCCTGGGGTCTCCATGGCTTGTCGAGGACTACATTCTTTCTGTGTCCTCACGTGGCCTTTCTGCCGTGCATGAGCATTCCTCTCTCTTCCTCTTCATAAAGCCCCACTCTCATGACCTCATTTAACTTTTACTTACTTCTGTTTACTGTGCTATGGAGGTTCTGAGTACCCTGTAGCCTCCAGGCTCATCAGCCCTTTAAGCTCCATTTCTGGAAGGAAAACATTTATCTTTTATACTTCTCAAGAACATAATTTTGGGAGGATTGTTGTGAAGGACTCGATCGTGTTCCCCACAATTCATGCATTGAATCGTTAACCTTCAGTGTGACTGCATTTGGAGATAGGACCTGCCTCAAAATTTTATACTCATACATTACATTTGGAATTTTAAATATATTTTTCTGCAGTGAATCTTTAGATATCATCAAGTGAAAGTGCTGTTCATTTTCATTAAAGAGGATCAAGTAAATGTTTCATTTGGCATATCTTTAGCTTTCAGTTACAGGTGTCTTGTAAGAGAGGAGATTCTTGGGCCACCTGAATCTGTCATCTACTAATGATTTCATGACATTTATGCATCTGGGTTATAACTAGGGCTTGATGGAAGAAGAAGAAGAAGGGCAAGGAGCAATGAGGTCACCTCACCCAGGTGCCAATATGGAACACCTCTCTGGCTAACATCAAATGGCAGATTATAAACGGGGGTGCAGAACACTTATTTGGATTAGTCTGACCTCTCATATTCTTAAGAATCATAACCTCTAAGAAAAGAGACATCATAATAACAAAAGCATAGTTTAAACAAAGTCATAGTAATAATTAGATTTTCAAGGTCATGCTGCCAGCCAAATGAAGGATTTGAAATGGATTTCAGACATCTGTCCGACTAGACTGATCACAATATCCTTGTTATTTGCCTCCAAAAAATGTCCTACTGTGATGAATGAGGAAAGTGATATAAACATGGGACGAATCATCAGAGGTTAAAAAAAAGGTTGGGGGGAGGAACATACAAGATAAAAATCCTTCCAAATCTGACTGTGACAAAAAGACATCTCTGCAAGTCAATCTATAAAGCATCTGTGATAATTCAGAGAAATTATTTAGCACTCAGGAAAACATTACCATGGAATGATGGAGGGGTCTGGCAGGAGAAATTGTCAGAAGATGGGCATCAATCACAGTTAAGTGTGGCGTCTCTGCTGATTACGTGTACCCTGCAGCGAGCCTGCCAAAACAGATCTCTGACACGGCGATGACACGCTGATAGGTGCCTGCGAGAGTGATTGATGGGGTGGCCGCTAGCATCTGGGTCTAGAAGGAGCGAGTTGCCATCACTGAGTGTTTTGAATGCAGAGTAATGCTTTGTGATCCTGACGTTACATCCTCGAAGCTCAGCGTACACAATGAGAAAGAAGTGACTCCCTGTGGATTGGCTTTCTATGTGTATGAGCCTATCCTCATTATTTGCTAGAGAAACCAAAGGTTTGAAATGGCCCAAGATTGGTCTGAAGTATCCCAAGAATCGGCAAAGAAATGCCTTTAGAATTTTTCTCATCAAAGCGTATGTTTATTGCATTTTCCTCATACTTTTTAATGAACTCAAGAATAACACCAACAGCAGCTACCACATTTTGAGTCATTTATACCCTGTATACTTTATGTATTATTTCAGCTCTAACACTTGCCCTACCAGGTGAATATTGCTAAGCCCTCTATATAACTGTGGGACTTGAGGTCCAAAGAAGTTATGTCATTGGACTGAAGCCACCCAGCCTGTAAGTCACAGACTTCCTGCTTGAGTTCAGGAATGTCGGGCTCCACTGACTATTCTCTGCCCATGCTGTCATATCAGTTCAGTTCAATCACTCAGTCATGTCCGCCTCTTTGAAACCCCATGGACTGCAGCAGGCCTCCCGGTCTATCACCAACTCACGGAGTCCACTCAAACTCATGTCCATTGAGTCAGTGATGCCATCCAACCATTTTGTCCTCTGTCATCCCCTTCTCCTCCCGCCTTCAATCTTTCCCATCATCAGGGTCTTTTCAAATGAGTCAGCTCTTCATTTTAGGTGGCCCAGAGTGTTGGAGTTTCAGCTTCAACATCCATCCTTCCAGTGAACACTCAGGACTGATCTCCTTTAGGATGGACTGACTGGATCTCCTTGCAGTCCAAGGGACTCTCAAGAGTCTTCTCCAATGCCACAGTTCAAAAGCATCAATTCTTTGGTGCTCAGCTTTCTTTATAGTCCAACTCTCACATCCATACATGACGACTGGAAAAACCATAGCCTTGACTAAACCTTTGTTGGCATCTGTCATATCACCATCTCCCAAAAAACTTCTTACATGGTATTAGACACTGGGTCTGTTAAGAGATTATATAACCACCAGATGAGAAGTGGTGCCTTAGTTTTGAACTCGTTGTTTAGAACAATTAGGTTTCCCATAGATAAGAAAACTCAGAAATAATAGTTCAATTATAATAGTTCAGTTATAACTTCAGCCCTTCCATCATGAGGCCAAACTTAATCAGCCCCTGTCCAAGTCCTACATGTGCAAGAAAAGTAAGTAACTGATAGCTTGCATGCTTAGTAACTGCCTATCAGATTTATCATGATCTAGATTGCTGCTGCTGCTACTGCTAAGTCACTTCAGTCGTGTCCGACTCTGTGCGATCCCAGAGATGGCAGCCCACCAGGCTCCCCCATCCCTGGGATTCTCCAGGCAAGAACACTGGAGTGGGTTGCCATTTCCTTCTCCAATGCATGAAAGTGAAAAGTGAGAGTGAAGCCAGTCAGTCGTGTCTGACTCTTAGCAGCTCCATGGACTGCAGCCTACCAGGCTCCTCCGTCCATGGGATTTTCCAGACAAGAGTACTGAAGTGGGTTGCCATTGCCTTCTCCAGATCTAGATCACTACTGTCCAATAAAAATAGAATGCAAGTCACAAATGCTAGTCCCATAATATAATTAAAAATATATAATTAAATTTAAAAATTTCTAGTAGCCACATTTTAAGAAGAAACAGATGGAATTTAATAATAGATTTTATTTAACCCAATAGTTCAGAGGTTATCATTTCAAAATATGATCATTACTTTAATAAATGATATTCTTTTTGGTACCATGTCTGAAATATGATGTACAGAATGTCTCAGTTTGGACCAGAAATTTTTCAAATGATTGACAGGCACATACTGAACGGTGTAGTTTTTGATAGTAAATGACTTGACTTAATGAACCCAATGCCTTGAATTCAGACCAGATGTCTACTTTAGCTATAGATACATCTGTCTCATCTCTCTATCAGCTGATTCATTTATACAATATTCATTTATACAAGAACGTGAGGGAGCTGACATTTCTCTTAATATCATCAACCTCACCTACTGGTCTGTAAATTCTTATCATCTCAAACTTTGAAACCTTGACTTTGACCTGAAGTTCAGACCCCTTCCTCTTCTGTCTTCTGGAGATTCTGAATGGCCTTGAGAAAATTGTTCACTTGCTTTTCACTGAATTATCCTTTTCTGGTAATGTTCACAAATCTTAAGTAGACAGCCCAATGGATTCTCACTCTGAATTCAGATCAGAAAATCCTGCTAACATCCCAAAAGCCCTCTTTCACCTTCTTATAGTCATCACCCCCTTCAAGATAACTACTATACTAATTTCTAACACAAAGATTAATTTTGCCCATATTTTTAAAACTTTATTTTATTTTTGGCAGCACTGGGTCTGCATTGCTATGTAAAGGCTTTCTCTAGGTGTGGTGAGTAGAGGTTACTCTCCAGTTACAGTGTGTAGGCTTCTCTTTGAGGTGGCTTCTCTTGTTGCAGAGCTTAGACTCACATGCAGGCCTCAGAAGTTGTGCATGGACTTAATTACCCCCGTGGCATCTGGAATCTTCCTGGACCAGGGTTTGAGCCTGTGCCGCCTACATTGGCAGGTAGCTTCTTAACCACTGGACCACTAAGAAAGTACAGTCTTGCACATTTTTAGCATTGCATAAGTAGACTCTTTTAGGGCTTACTCTTTTCTATCAGCTTTCTTTCAGCTCCATTATATGTGCAAGAGTCATTGTGTTGTTGCATGTAGTTTATGAGATTTCATTTTCACTAATGTAAAGTATTCCATTGGATGACTGTATCACTGCCTATCCATCCACTCTACCATTGATAGATATTTGGGTCGTTCTAGTTTCTGACCATTACACGTCATGCTACTATGAACTTTTTTTTAAACATGTCATCTGGTAGGAAAAAAAATGAGTGTGTGTGTATGTGTATGCATAATTGCTGAGTCATAGTAGATTGTGCTTGTGGTAAGTAGAATAAAGCCCCCACCCCCCTCCAAAGATATTAGGTCCTGCATCCTGGAACCTCTGAATTTTATGTTATAAGAAAAAGGATCTTTGCTGATATGATTGTTAAGTATCATGAGATGGGGGGGTTATCCTGCAGATCCTAAATGTAATGACATGTTTCCTTACAAGAGGGAGGCAGAAGGAGACATCACACACACACACAGGAAAAGGAGATGAGAAGACAGAACTGGCAGAGAAGACAGAGAACTGGCATGACGCCACCACAAGGCAAAGAATGGGTTGGACGAGGCAAGGACTGTTCTCTCCCAGAGCCTCCAGAGGGAGCACAACCCTGCCAGCACCTTGCTCCCAGCCCAGTGGTCCTGATTTCAGACAGCTGGCCTTCAGAACTGTGAGATAATTAATTTGCGCTGTTTTAAGTCACCCAGTTTGTGATCATTTATTACAAGACATTAATAGTGCTAATTCATTTTCCCAGTTGATAGCTGTTTAGAAGAAAAATATCTTAGTTCTCAAATTACTAACAATAGTAAAATGCAAAGTATAAACTCTAAAGAGCAAGTTTCAAAAAGAAAAGTCTACTCTTGCCATTACCATGTTTAAAAGAAAAAGTCATCATCCAGAGGGCTCAGAAGAAAAACACTCTAAAAAAAATTTCCTGAAAGACACAGATGAAAATTTTGGTAAATTGTCTAGCATCCTTTGTAAAATACTAATAGGTATAAACTCTATTAAAAGAAAAACTAAACTAGGTAAAGAGAATCCAAATTGCTGCATGTTAAAGAAAATAGCACAGGGCTATGTGGGAACTCTCTGTACTATCTTCACATTTTTTTCTGTAAATATAAAACTGTTCTAAAATAAAATGTTTAGTTAAAAAATCAGAAGAATAATAAACTCAGAATTCAAGATCAGGCTAACCTCCACTGAAGCCACTTTGTGGCTGCTCTTTGGCATATTTGAATGACCAGCATCACTATTCTTGCACTTTGGGACTGTTATTAAGTAAAATAAGGGTGATTGGACACAAGCACTGAGATGCTGAGATAGTTGATCTGATAGCCAAGTCAGCCACTAAGTGACTAACACACCAGATAGGCAGAGCAAAGTGATAATTCCATGTCTTCGGCAGGATGAAGCAGGATGGCATGAGGTTTCATCACAATACTGAAAATGATGCACAAGTTAAAAGTGATGAATTGTGTATATCTGGAATTTTCCATTTAATATTTTCAGACTGCTTTTGGCCACAGGTAACTGAAACCACAGAAAGTGAAACTGAGGGGGAAGGAAGGGCTACTGTAGAGAAATGAAGAGCTTAGAGCCTGGAATGAAGGTACTAGCAGAAAATACTCTCTTGTATTGAGGGAGCAACTATATATTGAACAAGCTCACTCTAGGCAAAACTAATTAAGAAACCTACTTCTAGATACAGACAGGAAAAGAGACACAGTGTCTTACTGCTACTCAGACCAAATAAAAGAAAACATTTCTAACAAAGAAGCAGTAATCAATTTACCACAGAATTCTTTTCTGTAACATTACATTCCACACAAATCATGGAACAACACTTGGAGTTCTAGGAGAAATACTATGGCCCAATAATTATATAATTTAAAAATGCCATCCTTATACAAAGGTAATAGAAAGACATTCTCAGGTATTAAAAATCCCAGGAAATAGTCTGTCCACATCCCCATCTTGGAAAAATATATGTCTTACTTTAAGGAACTGAGATGAAGCAGTACTAAGTACTCCAGGACTTGGAAAATCATAAAAGAGCTGAGCAATATCCATATTTAAAATATTTCATAGTATTTTAAAGCTGTTTTAAAATGAAATGGGGAAACAGAAGATAATTATGAAAAGATATATAATGTATAGAACTAATTTCACAAGTATTATCTAGATCTTAAAACTAACATATATACAAACACATACATATCAGTGGCTCCTAGGAAGCCTCCCTTCTGCCCGCCCTGATAGCACCATTGACTAGAACCCTACTTGCCCCTCCCTGCCAGTACAGACAACCTCAGGAACATGACCTGCCTAAGAGACCATAAGAAATAACCTTATTAAGCTCCATTTTTCACCTGAGTCACTTTGAACAGAAGCTCAACACTTCAAGGTCATCTTTCTTTACCTTGACCCTCATCTCCACCTGTAAATTCCTTGCTCTGATCCAATCTCCTATTCTCCCCACCTTCACAAACCCTTGCACTGTCTGCCAGTCCCAATATATTCAGCTCTTTTCTGAATGATTCTTGTATCTTTTTAGTCTGAGACCTGATTCTCTCCTCTGCCCGTGTTTCCTGTCATCTGTCCCCAAAGGAGCTGTTTTCTCTTTACCACCTGTCAGGGCCACTAGAGTTAGGGCAGATATCCTCATTAGTACTCATTCCTTGAAGATGTTACAAGCTGGCTCACTGTCACTTTTCCCAAAATTCATCTTGTCATGATCATTGGTGATATTGATATCAATATCTGTGTAAATCAAACCAATAGACTGTTCTTCAGTAAATGTTCTATCTCTGCCTTAGCTCATATGGTAACCATTAGGTACAAGTGCTGTTAAGCATTTGAAATGTGACTAGTGCAACTGAGGAACTGAAGTTTTACTTTCATTTAATTTTAATTAATTTAAAGAACCACATGTGCTAGTGGCTACCATTGTGGGCAGCACAGACACCAGTGAAAATTTCAGTAGCCAGTACTCTCAGTTTTTCGTCCTGTATTCTTCCAAGTAGCTTATCCTGACTGCTATGCCATATTTTACTAATAAGACAAAATACTGCCCTGATTAAATCAGCACTTAGGTGACTAAATGTAGCTGATAAAAAGCACACAATCATGCCAATCTGTCTTACTTTATATCCACCAGCTTCAAGAGGGCTTTTACCTCTCACAGTTTTACTACATTTCTCTACTCCATTCACGCACACTCTCCTAGACAAATGTGCTATGTCCAGTCAGACTCCTCTAACTCTGGACACCTCATCTCACTACGTCTTCTCTGCCAAAGATTTGGTTCCCATTTCACTAAGAAAACAGAATTAATGAGCACAGAGTTTCTATAATGCTTCCCCTGATGCATCTCCCAGCCTAGCTGCACCTGTCCCCAAATATTCTGCTTCTATTTGTGTGGAAAGTGCAGTGGATTCCAATCCCCTATAGCAATTAGGCCCCATATCTCCTGCATCATCAGTTTCTCCCTCTCTTCTACATATGCTCATCAATATGCAAACAAGCTACAATACCTCCCCATTAAAAAATAAAAGCTTTCTTTAACTTATTTGACTCATATTCCCCTTTAACTATCATCTCATTTCTCTCTTCTGCCTTACAGCAAGACATGGTGAAAAACTCTCTTCCTCACTTAGCATGATTTATCATCAGTGTTAATATAGTTATCATTCCTTCATGCTGAACTTTTAAAAAAAATCTATATTTATTTATGGCTTTCAATGTTAATGGACTGAATGTTCCAGTCAAAAGACATAGGGTGGATAACTGGATTAAAAAAAATAAGAAGAAGATACAACTATAGGTTGCTTACCAGAGACTAACTTAAGAGCTAATGACACATAAAGACTGAAAGTTAGGGGATAGAAAAGCTATTTCATGCAAATGGAAAGTAGACATAATAATACATCAGGCAAAATAGCTTAATATTAATACAAAGTCTATTGTTGTCCAGTCGCTAAGTCACATCCAACTCTATGTGACCGCATGGACTGCAGCATGCCAGGCTCCTCTGTCCTCTGCTATGTCCCCAAGCTTGCTCAAATTCATGTTCATTGAGTCAGTGGTGCTGTCTAACCATCTCATCCTCTGCTATCACCTATTCCTTTTGCCTTCAATCTTTCCTGGCACCAGAGTCATTTCCAATGAGTTGACTCTTTGTATCAGATGGGCACAGTATTGGAGCTTCAGCTTCAGCATGAGCTGCTCCAGTGAATATGCAGGGTTGATTTCCTTTAGGATTGACTGTGATCTCCTTAAAGCCCAAGGGACTCTCAAGAGTCTTCTCCAGCACCACAATTCAATGGCATCAATTTTTTGGCACTCACCCTTCTTTATGGTCCACCTCTCATAGGTGTACATGACTACTGGAAAAATCATAGTTTTGACTCTATGGCAAAGTGATGTCTCTGCTTTTTAATATGCTATCTAGTTTTGTCATAGTTTTTCTTCCAAGGAAACCATCGCAATCTGTCACTGCTTCCACTTTTTCCCCTTCTATTTGCCATGAAGTGATGGGACTGGATGCTGTGATCTTCATTTTTTGAATGTTGAGTTTTAAGCTAGCTTTTTCACTCTCCTCTTTCACACTTATCAAGAGGTTCTTTAGTTTCTCTTCACTTTTGGCCATTAGAATGGTATCATCTGCATACCTGAGGTTGTAGATATTTCTCCTGCAATCTTGATTGCAGCTTGTGTTTCATCCAGCTTAGCATTTTGCATGATGTACTCTTATATATGTTAAATAAACAGGGTGATAATATATAGCTTTGTTGTATCCCTTTCCCAACTTTGAACCAGTCTATTGTTTCAGGTCCAGTTCTACCTGTTGCTTCTTTTTTTTTTTATTTAATTTTTATTTTTACTTTATTTTACTTTACAATACTGTATTGGTTTTGCCATACATTGACATGAATCCCCCATGGGTGCTCATGAGTTCCCAATCCTGAACCCCCCTCCCACCTCCCACCCCATATCATCTCTCTGGATAATCCCCGTGCACCAGGCCCAAGCATCCTGTATCCTGTATTGAACTGCTTCTTGAACAGCATACAGGTTTCTCAGGAGGCAGGTAAGGTGACCTGGTATTCTTATCTAATTAAGAATTTTCCACAGTTTGTTGCGATCCACAAAGTCAAAGACTTTAGGGTAGTCAATGAAGCAGAAGTAGATGCTTTTCTGGAACTCCCTTGCTTTCTCCATGATCCAGTGAATGTTGGCAATTTGATCTCCAGTTCCTCTGCCTCTTCAAAATCCATGTTATTTTCTGGAAATACATCTGGAAGTTCTTGGTTTATGATCTGCTGAAGCCTAGCTTGGAGATTTTGAGCATTACCTTCTAGCATGTGAAATAAGCACAATTGTACAGTAGTTTGAACATTCTTTGGCATTGCTCTTCTTTGGGATTGGAATGAAAACTGGCCTCTTTCAGTCCTGTGGCCACTGCTGAGTTTTCCAATTTGCTGACATATCAAGTGCAGCACTTTAACAGCATTGTCTTTTAAGATTTGAAATAGCTCAGCTGGAATTCCATCACCTCCACTAACTTTGTTTGTACTAATGCTTTCTAAGGCCCATTTAACTGCACACTCCAGGATGTCTGGCTCTAAATGAGTGATCACACCATTGTGGTTATCTGTGTCATTAAGACCTTTTTTGTATAGTTCTTCTGTGTTTTCTTGTCACTTCTTAATTTCTTCTGCTTCTGTTGGGTCCTTATGGTTTCTGTCCTTTATCATGCCCATCCTTGCATGAAATGTTCCTCGATACCTCCAGTTTTCTTGAAGAGATCTCTAGCTTTACTCACTCTATTGTTTTCCTCTATTTCTTTGCATTGTTTATTTAATAAGACCTTCTTATTTCTCCTTGCTATTCTCTGGAACCCTACATTCAGTTGTGTATATCTTTCCCTTTCTCCCTTGCCTTTACTTTTCTTCTTTCCTCAGCTATTTATAAAGCCTTCTCAGATAACCACTTTGGCTTCTTGCATTTCTTTTTCTTTGGGATGGTGTGGGTCACTACCTCCTGTATAGTGTTATAAACTTTCATCCATAGTTTTTCAGCCACTCTGTCTACCAGATCTAGTCCCTTGAATTTGTTTGTCACCTCCACTGTATAACCATAGGGGATTATAACAAAAGAAAAAAGAGAGTATTATATAATGATAATGATAAAAGGATCAATATAAGAAGAGGCTATAGTACCCATCAACATAGATGCACCTAACATAGGCAGACATTAATATATAAAGCAAATATTAACAGACAGGAAGGGAGAAACTGATAATAATAAAAGAACAGTAGAGGACTTTAACACTTCACTTATACCAATGGACAGATCATCCAGACAGAAAATCAATAAGAAAAGAGTAGTCTTAAATTATATATTAGACCAGTTAGGTTAATACATGTCTATTATATGACTTTTCTTCCAAAAACAGCAGAAAACACATCCAAGTGCACATGAGACATTCTCTGGGATAGATCCCATGCTGGGCTACAAAATAAGTCTCAACAAATTTAAGAGGATAAAAATTATATGAAGCATTTTTTTCTGGCTACCACAGGATGAAACTAGAAATCAATTACAAGAAGAAAAATGGGAGAAAAAACAAATACATGGAGACTAAACAACATGCTACTAAAGAACAAATGGGTTGATGAAAAATTAAAGAGGAGATCAAAAAATATGTTGAGACAAATGAAAATAAAAGCACAGTTTTCCAAAAACTATGAGGCATTTAATTAGCATAAAGAATATAGCCAATATTTGATAACAACTTTAAATGAAGTATAATCTATAAAAAATTAATCATGGTACTGAATACCTGAAACCAATGTAACACTGTAAATCAACCATACTTCAATTTAAAAATTAAAAAGAAAGTTTATATGTTGTTTATATATAGAATATTCAAAGAGAGAGAAGAAGTAGAAATTTTATGGTAAACTTTTTTACAACTAGAACATCTATAAATGAAGACCATGGGCTTTGAAATTTTAAAAAATAGAGGTAGTCCTAAGATGGCAGAAGAATAGGATGGGGAGACCACTTTCTCCCCCACAAATTCATCAAAAGAACATTTCAACACTGAGTAAATTCTACAAAACAACTTCTGAATGCTGGCAGAGGACATCAGGCACCCAGAAAAGCAGATCATTGTCTTCAAAAACAGGTAGGAAAAATATAAAAGACAAAAAAAAAAAAAACAGAGATAAAGGAGGTAGGGAGGGATCTCCATCCTGGGAAGGGAGTCTTAAAAAGAGAGAAGTTTCCAAACACCAGGAAACACTCTCACGGCTGAGTCTGTGGTGAGCCTTGGAAGCACAGAGGGCAACATAACAGGGAAGAAAAGTAAATAAATAATTAAAACAAACAGATTACAAGCCCAATGGTTACTCCCCCAGCAGAGAAACAGTGCCGACGCCTGCATCTGCCACTAGCAAGTGGGGGCTGGGCAGGGAGGCACGGGCTGCAGTGCTTTTTAAGAATCAGGCCAGAATGCCCCGAATGTAACCAGAGCGAACTAACTTGGGCTAGCATATCAGACTGTGGGATAGCTACCACGTGAAAAGCTCTAACATAAGACACCACCAGGACCATGCACAGAACAAAGGATGGAACAGAAATAGCCGGCTGCAGACCATGCCCCACCGGTGACAGGCAGCCAGAGCCATAAGGGCTGGAAGGGGGCAATTGCAGCCCTGGAGATACTTTACATACCAAACTGCAAGCAGGCTTCTTTGCTAACTAAGACTTCTTGGGGTTCTGGACAGTCACCATCTGCCTGACAAGGGGCACAAGTGGTACACACAAAAAACTAAGCAGCAGGGAAAGGCGATAAGTCGCAGCAACTGCACTCGCCAAACACCTGAGCTACTCGGTCCTGGGAAGGGCACAAAAAGCAAGCACAACCGAATCTGCACCTCTGAGGGCTACCTGAGAGCTGAGCCTGAGCAGCTTAGACCAGGGAGGTGCATGCAGCATAGGGCCAGCCTCAGATGGTTCCTGGCGGAGCAATGTAGAGCCTGAGCGGTGTGCACCGTGTACAGGGGCATGCCCAGTGTGGCTGAGACACTGCAAGCACACGCCAGTGTTATTTGTTTTCAACATCCCTCTCTCCCCACAGCACGACTGAACAAGTGAGCCTAAAAAAAAAAAGTGTCCACCATTGCGCTCCTTGTGTCAGGGCGGAAACCAGACACTGAAGAGACCAGCAAACAGAAGAAGCTAAACAGAAGGGACCACCTTGGAAGTGACCCCACACTGCCCAAAACACCAGAGAAAGTCCCAGAAATATCTTTACTATTTTTACAACCATTCTCTCTCTCTTTTTTTTTTTTTTGATGTTGTTGTTTGATAGTTTTTTCTTCTTTTGTTTTTCTTCTCCTTTTTTTAAAACTTTTTAAAATTTTTAAGTCCTCTATTTCTCCTTTAATTTTAATTTTTATAACCTACTATCACTTTTCAAAAAAAAATACCCTATTTTTAAAGTAAATGCCATATATATATTTGCTGTTGTTGTTTTTGTGGTGGTTGTTGTTGTTTTTTAATAATTCTCGTGACTTTGTGTTTTTTTTTTCCTTCTTGTTCTTCTTCTTTTCTTTAATATTGTATTTTTGAAAATCCAACCTCTACTCTGGATTTTTAATCTTTGCTTTTTGGTATTTGTTGTCAATTTTGTACATTTAAAAACCCAATCTTCAGTACCCAATTTCACCTGAGAGTGAGATTACTGGCTTGACCACTCTCTCCTCCTTTGGACTTTCCTTTTTCTCCACCAGGTTGTCTCTGTGTCCTCCCTCCTCCTTCTCTTCTCTACCCAAATCTGGGAATCTCTATGTGTTCCAGATGGTGGAGAACACTTAGGGAACTGGTTACTGGCTGGATCTGTCTCTCTCCTTTTCATTTCCCTCTTTTATCCTCCTGGCCACCTCTGTCTACTTCCTCCCTCTCCTCTTCCCTGTATAACTCTGTGAACATCTCTGAGCGGTCCAGACTGAGGAGTGCACATAAGGAAATGATTACTGGCTAGCTTGCTCTCTCCTCTTTTGATCCCACCTCATCTCATTCCAGTCACCTCTAACTACCCTCTCCCTCTTCTCTTCTCCATGTAACTCAGTGAACCTCTCTGGCTGTCCCTCAATGTGGAGAAACTTTTCATCTTTAACCTAGATGTTTTATCACCAATGCTGAATAGATGGAGAAGCCTTGAGGCTACTGTAAAAATAAAACTGAAAACCAGAAGCAGGAGGCTAAAGTCCAAATCCTGAGAACATCAGAGAACTCCTGAATCCAGGGAACATTAATTGATAGTAGCTCATCAAATGCCTCCATACCTACACTGAAACCAAGCACCACCCAAGGGCCAAGTTCCAGAGCAAGACATACCATGCAAATTCTCCAGCAACACAGGAACACACCCCTGAGCTTCAATATACAGGCAGCTCAAGTTACTCCAAAACCATAGACATCTCATAACTCATTACTGGACACTTCATTGTACTCCAGAGAGAAGAAATCCAGCTCTACCCACCAGAACTCCAAAACAAGCTTCCTTAACCAAGAAACCTTGACAAGCCACTGATACAACCCCACCCACAGTGAGGAAACTCCATAATAAAGAGAACTCCACAAATTCCCAGAATACAGAAAGGCCACCCCAAACGCAGCAATATAACCAAGATGAAGAGACAGAGGAATACCCAGCAGGTAAAGGAACAGGAGAAATGCCCACCAAACCAAACAAAAGAAGATATAGGGAATCTACCTGAGAAAGAATTCCGAATAATGATAGTGAAAATGATCCAAAACCTTGAAATCAAAATGGAATCACAGATAAATAGCCTGGAGACAAGGATTGAGAAGATGCAAGAAAGGTGTAACAAAGACCTAGAAGAAATAAAAAAGAGTCAATATATAATGAATAATGAAACAAATGAGATCAGAAACACTCTGGAGGCAACAAATAGTAGAATATCAGAGCCAGAAGATAGGATTAGTGAAATAGAAGATAGAATGGTAGAAATAAATGAATCAGAGAGGAAAAAAGAAAAACGAATTAAAAGAAATGAGGACAATCTCAGAGACCTCCAGGACAATATGAAACGCTCCCACATTCAAATTATAGGAGTCCAAAAAGAAGATGACAAAAAGAAAGACCATGAGAAAACACTTGAGGAGATAATAGTTGAAAACTTCCCTAAAATGGGCAAGGAAATAATCACCCAAGTCCAAGAAACCCAGAGAGTTCCAAACAGGATAAACCCAAGGTGAAACACCCCAAGACACATATTAATCAAATTAACAAAGATCAAACACAAAGAACAAATATTAAAAGCAGCCAGGGAAAAACAACAAATAACACACAAGGGGATTCCCATAAGGATAACTGCAGATCTTTCGATAGAAATGCTTCAGGCCAGGAGGGAATGGCAAGACATACTTAAAGTGATGAAAGAAAATAACCTACAGCCCAGATTACTGTGCCCAGCAAGGATCTCATTCAAAGATGAAGGAGAAATCAAAAGCTTTCCGGACAAGCAAAAGCTGAGAGAATTCAGCACCACCAAACCAGCTCTCCAACAAATGCTAAAGGATATTCTCTACACAGGAAACACAAAAAGGGCATATAAACCCGAACTCAAAACAATAAAGTAAATGGCAACAGGATCATACTTATCAATAATTACCTTAAATGTAATTGGGTTGAATGCCCCAACCAAAAGGCAAAGACTGGCTGAATGAATACATAAACAAGACCCCTATATATGCTGCCTACAAGAGACCCACCTCAAAACAAAGGACACATACAGACTGAAAGTGAAGGGCTGGAAAAAGATATTCCATGCAAATAGAGAACAAAAGAAAGCAGGAGTGGCAATACTCATACCCGATAAAATAGACTTTAAAACAAAGGCTGTGAAAAGAGACAAAGAAGGCCACTACATAATGTTTAAAGGATCAATCCAAGAAGAAAATATAACAATTATAAATATATATGCACCCAACATAGGAGCACCGCAATATGTAAGACAAATGCTAACAAGTATGAAAGGGGAAATTAACAAGAACACAATAAGAGTGGGAGACTTTAATACCCCACTCAGATCTATGGAGAGATCAACTAAACAGAAAATTAACAAACACAAACTTTAAATGATACAATACACCAGTTGGACTTAATTGATATCTATAGGACATTTCACCCCAAAACAATGAATTTCCCCTTTTTCTCAAGTGCTCACGGAACCTTCTCCAGGATAGATCACATCCTGGGCCATAAATCTAACCTTGATAAATTCAAAAAAATTGAAATCATTCCAAGCATCTTTTCTGACCATAATGCATTAAGATTAGATCTCAATTACAGGAGAAAAACTATTAAAAATTCCAACATATGGAGGCTGAACAACTCGCTTCTGAATAACCAACAAATCACAGAAGAAATCAAAAAAGAAATCAAAATATGCATAGAAACGAATGAAAATGAAAACACAACAACCCAAAACCTGTGGGACACTATAAAAGCAGTGCTAAGAGGAAAGTTCATAGCAACACAGGCATACCTCAAGAAACAAGAAAAAAGTCAAATAAATAACCTAACTCTACACCTAAAGCAACTAGAAAAGGAAGAAATGGAGAACCCCAGAATTAGTAGAAAGAAAGAAATCTTAAAAATTAGGGCAGAAATAAATGCAAAAGAAACAAAGCCAAAAGCTGGTTCTTTGAAAGGATAAATAAAATTGACAAACCATTAGCCAGACTCACCAAGAAACAAAGGGAGAAAAATCAAATCAATAAAATTAGAAAAGCAAATGGAGAGATCACAACAGACAACACAGAAATGCAAAGGATCATAAGAGACTACTATCAGCAATAATATGCCAATAAAATGGACAACGTGGAAGAAATGGAAAAATTCTTAGGAAAGTACAACTTTCCAAAACTGAACCAGGAAGAAATCAAAAATCTTAACAGACCCATCACAAACACAGAAATCAAAACTGTAATCAGAAATCTTCCAGCAAACAAAAGCCCAGGACAAGACGGCTTCACAGCTGAATTCTACCAAAAATTTAGAGAAGAGCTGATACCTATCCTACTCAAACTTCCAGAAAATTGCAGAAGATAAACTTCCAAACTCATTCTATGAGGCCACCATCACCCTAATACCAAAACCTGACAAAGATGCCACAAAAAAAGAAAACTACAGGCCAATAACACTGATGAACATAGATGCAAAAATCCTTAACAAAATCCTAGCAATCAGAATCCAACAACACATTAAAAAGATCATACACCATGACCAAGTGGGCTTTATCCCAGGGATGCAAGGATTCTTCAATATCTGCAAATCAATCAATGTAATTCACCACATTAACAAATTGAAAAATAAAAGCCATATGACTATCTCAATAGATGCAGAGAAGGCCCTTGACAAAATTCAACATCCATTTATGATAAAAACTCTCCAGAAAGCAGGAATACAAGGAACACACCTCAACATAATAAAAGCTATATATGACAAACCCACAGCAAACATGATCCTCAATGGTGAGAAATTGAAAGCATTTCCCCTAAAGTCAGGAACAAGACAAGGGTGCCCACTTCCACCTCTACTATTCCACATAGTTCTGGAAGTTTTGGCCACAGCAATCAGAGCAGAAAAAGAAATAAAAGGAATCCAAATTGGAAAAGAAGAAGTAAAACTCACTGTTTGCAAATGACATGATCCTCTACATAGAAAACCCTGAAGACTCCACCAGAAAATTACTAGAGCTAATCAATGAATATAGTAAAGTTGCAGGATATAAAATCAACACACAGAAATCCCTTGCATTCCTATACACTAATAATGAGAAAATAGAAAATGAAATTAAGGAAACAATTCCATTCACCATCACAACGAAAAGAATAAAATACTTAGGAATATACCTACCTAAAGAAACTAAAGACCTATATATAGAAAATTATAAAACATTGATGAAAGAAATCAAAGAGGACACTAATAGATGGAGAAATATACCATGTTCATGGATAGGAAAAATCAATATAGTGAAAATGAGTATACTACCCAAAGCAATCTATAGATTCAATGCAATCCCTATCAAGCTACCAGCGGTATTTTTCACAGAGCTAGAACAAATAATTTCACAATTTGTATGGAAATACAAAAAAGCTCGAATAGCCAAAAGCAATCTTGAGAAAGAAGAATGGAACTGGAAGAATCAACCTGCCTGACTTCAGGCTCTACTACAAAGCCACAGTCATCAAGACAGTATGGTACTGGCACAAAGACAGAAATATAGATCAATGGAACAAAATAGAAAGCCCAGAGATAAATCCACACACCTATGGGACACCTTATCTTTGACAAAGGAGGCAAGAATATACGATGGATTAAAGAAACAATCTCTTTAACAAGTGGTGCTGGGAAAACTGGTCAACACTTGTAAAAGAATGAAACTAGATCACTTTCTAACACCATACACAACAATAAACTCAAAATGTATTAAAGAGCTAAGTGTAAGACCAGAAACTATAAAAGTTCTCCTAGAGGAGAACTTAGGCAAAACACTCTCAGACATAAATCACAGCAGGATCCTCTATGACCCACCTCCCAGAATACTGGAAATAAAAGCAAAAATAAACAAATGGGATCTAATTAAAATTAAAAGCTTCTGCACAACAAAGGAAACTATAAGCAAGGTGAAAAGACAGCCTTCTGAATGGGAGAAAATAATAGCAAATGAAGCAACTGACAATTAATCTCAAAAATATACAAGCAACTTATGCAGCTCAATCCAGAAAAATAAACAACCCAATCAAAAAATGGGCCAAAGAACTAAATAGACATTTCTCCAAAGAAGACATACGGATGGCTAACAAACACATGAAAAGATGCTCAACATCACTCATTATCAGAGAAATGCAAATCAAGACCACAATCAAGTACCATTTCACACCAGTCAGAATGGCAGCGATCCAAAAGTCTACAAGCAATAAATGCTGATGAATGCTGGAGAGGGTGTGGAGAAAAGGGAACCCTCTTACACTGTTGGTGGGAATGCAAACTAGTACAGCCACTATGGAGGACAGTGTGGAGAGTCCTTAAAAAATTGCAAATAGAACTGCCTATGACCCAGCAATCCCACTGCTGGGCATACACACCGAGGATACCAGAATTGAAAGAGACACATGTACCCCAATGTTCATCGCAGCACTGTTTATAATAGCCAGGACATGGAAACAACCTAGATGTCCATCAGCAGATGAATGGATAAGAAAGCAGTGGTACATATACACAATGGAGTATTACTCAGCCATTAAAAGGAATACATTTGAATCAGTTCTAATGAGGTGGATGAAACTGGAGCTGATTATACAGAGTGAAGTAAGCCAGAAAGAAAAACACCAATACAGTATACTAACACATATATATGGAATTTAGAAAGATGGTAATGATAACCTTGTATGCGAGACAACAAAAGAGACACAGATGTATAGAACAGACTTTTGGACTCTGTGGGAGAGGGAGAGGGTGGGATGATTTGGGAGAATGGCATTGAAACATGTATACTATCATGTAAGAAATGAATCTCCAGTCTATGTTCGATACAGGGTACAGGATGCTTGGGGCTGGTGCATGGGGATGATCCAGAGAGATGATATGGGGTGGGAGGTGGGAAGGGGGTTCAGGATTGGGAATTCATGTACACCCGTGGTGGATTCATGTCAATGTATGGCAAAACCAATACAGTATTGTAAAGCAAAATAAAGTAAAAATAAAAATTAATTATAAAAAGAAAATAAAATTAAAAAAATAAACAAGGGGTTGAACAAAGAAGTCAGAAGAGATAAAGATATGGAAATTATGGACGAGTATAGAGTAACTAATAACAAGCTTTAACATATATCTGAGTTTCCAAAAAGAAAAAACTGGAGAGGCACTAGTGAAGAGATAATATTATAACTGAAAGAAAGCTAGCTCAAAGAAGAACATAAATTTTAGATGGAAAGCTACAGCAGGTCCATAAAGCCAAGTCCAAATCATAACAAAAACTATAAAATATAAAAGGGAAGACACATAATAGCTATCACAAGTAAAAGGCCCATTATCTGTACAAATACAATAATCAGAAGAACAGCAGTCTTTCCATCAGTATAAATAAAAGTCAGAAGCAAAAGATCATCTCCACCAGCAATGCACAGAAGGTTTCAGTTTCTCCATATACTTACCAATACCTATTTTGCTTTTCTATGTTATTAGTATAGCCATTCTAGTGGATGTAAAGTTATATCTCATTGTAATTTTGATTCATATTTCCCTAATGACATGATGTTGAATACTTTTTTTTGTGCTTATTAGACCATTTTAATATCTTCTTTGGAAAAATATTTATTCAAATTATTTTTCAAAAGATTAAAAAAAATTTTGGTGTGAACCATTTTCAAATGTTTATTGAATTTGTTACAGTATTGCTTCTGTTTTGGCTCTGATGCATGTGGGATCTTAGCTCCCCAGCCAGGGATCCAACCCATACCTCTGCATTAGAAGTCAAAGCCAACCACTGGAAAACCACTGGAAAGCCAGAGAAGTCCCTGTTGCCCACTTTAACTAAATTATTTGTCTGTTCATTATTTACTTCTAAAAGTTACATATACAAGTCTCTCACCAGACACATGGTTTGGTATGTTTGCTCCCATTCTGTGGGCTTTTCTTTTTACTTCTTGATATCATTTGAAGCACAAAGATTTCTAATTATAGTTTTAGTGGATTCCCTAGGATTTTCTAAATGCAGTGGGAAAAAAAAGTCATGTCACTTACAGATAGAGTGAATTTCACTCCTTCCTTTCCAATCTGAAAGTTTTTATTTCTTTTAGTTGCTTAATTGTTCTTATTAGAACTTCTGATAATATACAGTGTCAAATAAAAGTGGTAAGAATGGATGTCCTTGTCTTGTTCCTCATTTTAGAGGGAACACACTCAGTTTTTCACTATTAATTGTGATATTAGTTGTAATTTCCATATATGATCTTCATGGTATTTATCAGGTTAAGGAAGTTCCTTTGTATTCCTAGTTTGGATTTTCTCAAATGCTTTTCTTGCTTCTATGTTATTTTTTCCTTTCATCTAATAATATGGTTTATTACATTGATTAATTTTTGTACATTAAGACAACCTTACATTCCTGGGGTAAAGCTCATCTGATAATGGTGTGTGATTCTTTTTATATGTTGCTGGATTCTTACCAAGATTTAGTTGCTTTTGTTGAATGAATATTTCCTCACTTGTTTTATGTCCTAACACAATTTCCAAGGACTTAAAATTTTTATATATTTAAACTTTCAATAGTAAAATTGTTATTTTACCCAGGATATGGTCCACCAAACTCCTTATTCTGTCACTGTGAAAGATTTCATTTCATTCTTTCCTATTGTCATATAGCATTACATTGTATAAATGATATACTAAAACATTGTTTTCTACTCTGCCTATATTTGATTTGTTTCCAGTTGTCTTAGTTATTGTAAATTTTCTGTTCGTTATCTATTGAAATAAATATGTAAGAGTTCTTTTTTTAATTAATTTATTTTTATTGAAGGATCATTGCTTTACAGAATTTTGCTGTTTCCTGTCAAACCTCAACATAAATCAGCCATAGGTATACATATATCCCATCCCTTTTGAACCTCCCTCCCATCTCCCTCCCCACCCCACCCCCCAGGTTGATACAGAGGCCCTGTTTGAGTTTCCTGAGCCATACAGTGAAGTCCCATTGGCTACCTATTTTACATGTGGTAATGTAAGTTTCCATGTTACTCTTTACACACATCTCACCCTCTCCTCCCCTCTCCCCATGTCCATAAGTCTATTCTCTATGTCTATTTCTCCATTGTTGCCCTGTAAGTAAGTTCTTCAGTACCATTTTTCTAGATCCCATATATATGTGCTAGAATATGATATTTATTTTCCTCTCTCTCATTCACTTCACTCTGTATAATAGACTCTAGGTTCATCCACCTCATTAGAACTGACTCAAATGTGTTCCTCTTTGTAGCTGAGTAATATATTCCATTGTGTATATATACCACACTTCTTTATCCATTCACCTGTTGATGGACAGCTAGGTTGCTTCCGTGTTCTAGCTATTGTAAATAGTGCTGCAATGAACAATGGGGTACATGTGTCTCTTTCAATTGTGGTTTCCCCAGGGTATATGCCTGGGAGGGGGATTGCTGGCTCATATGTTGGTTTTCGGTGTTGACCATCTCGTGATGTCCATGCATAGAGTCTTCTCTTGTGTTGTTGGAAGACGGTATTTGCTATGACCAGTGCATTTTCTTGCTAAAACTCTATTAGTCTTTGCCCTGCTTCATTCCGCATTCCAAGGCCAAATTTGCCTTTTACTCCAAGTGTTTCTTGATTTCCTACTTTTGCATTCCAGTCCCGTATAATGAAATGAAGCTCTATACAGTCAACAAAAACAAGACCAGGAGCTGACTGTGGCTCAGATCATGAACTCCTTATTACCAAATTCAGACTCAAATTGAAGAAAGTAGGGAAAACCGCTAGACCATTCAGGTATGACCTAATCAAATCCCTTATGATTATAGAGTGGAAGTGAGAAATAGATTTAAGGGCCTAGATCTGATAGATAGAGTGCCTGATGAACTATGGAATGAGGTTCATGACATTGTACAGGAGACAGGGATCAAGACCATCCCCATGGAAAAGAAATGAAAAAAGCAAAATGGCTGTCTGGAGAGGTCTCACAAATAGCTGTGAAAAGAAGAGAAGTGAAAAGCAAAGGAGAAAAGGAAAGATACAAGCATCTGAACGCAGAGTTCCAAAGAATAGCAAGAAGAGATAAGAAAGCCTTCTTCTGCGATCAATGCAAAGAAATAGAGGAAAACAACAGAATGGGAAAGACTAGAGATCTCTTCAAGAAAATTAGAGACACCAAGGGAACATTTCATGCAAAGATGGGCTCGATAAAGTACAGAAATGGTATGGACCTAACAGAAGCAGAAGATATTAAGAAGAGGTGGCAAGAATACACAGAAGAACTATACAAAAAGATCTTGACAACCCAGATAATCACGATGGTGTGATCACTCATGTAGAGTCAGACATCCTGGAATGTAAAGTCAAGTGGGCCTTAGAAAGCATCACTATGAAGAAAGCTAGTGGAGGTGATGAAATTCCAGTGGAGCCATTTCAAGTCTTGAAAGATGATGCTGTGAAAGTGCTGCACTCAATATGTCAGAAAATTTGGAAAACTCAGCAGTGGCCACAGGACTGGAAAAGGTCAGTTTTCATTCCAATCCCAAAGAAAGGCAGTGCTAAAGAATACTTAAACTACCACACTAATTGCCATCATATCACATGCTAGTAAAGTAATGCTCAAAATTCTCCAAGCCAGGCTTCAGCAATACATGAACCGTGAATGCCCTGATTTTCAAGCTGGTTTAAGAAAAGGCAGAGGAACCAGAGATCAAATTGCCAACATCCACTGAATCATGGAAAAAGTAATAGAGTTCCAGAAAAACATCTATTTTTGCTTTATTGACTATGCGAAAGCCTTTGACTGTGTGGATCACAAGAAACTGTGGAAAATTCTGAAAGAGATGGGCTTACCAGACCACCTGACCTGCCTCTTGAGAAATCTGTATGCAGGTCAGGAAGCAACAGTTAGAACTGGACATGGAACAAGAGATTGGTTCCAAATAGGAAAAGGGTATGTCAAGGCTGTATATTGTCACCCTGCTTATTTAACTTATATGCAGAGTACATCATGAGAAATGCTGGACTGGAAGAAACACAAGCTGGAATCAAGATTGCCAGGAGAAATATCAATAACCTCAGATATGCAGATGACACCACCCTTATGGCAGAAAGTGAAGAGGAACTAAAAAGCCTCTTGATGAAAGTGAAAGAGGAGCGTGAAAAAGTTGGCTTGAAGCTCAACATTCAGAAAACAAAGATCATGGCATCCAGTCCCATCACTCCATGGGAAATAGATGGGGAAACAGCGGAAACAGTGTCAGACTTTATTTTGGGGGGCT
Source organism: Oryx dammah (assembly GCF_014754425.2). Lineage (NCBI taxonomy): Eukaryota > Metazoa > Chordata > Mammalia > Artiodactyla > Bovidae > Oryx > Oryx dammah. The sequence goes on from NW_024070185.1 coordinate 51,035,777, forward strand.
CCAAAATCACTGCAGATGGTGAGTGCAGCCATGAAATTAAAAGACGCTTACTCCTTGGAAGAAAAGTTATGAGCCACCTAGACAGCATATTCAAAAGCAGAGACATTACTTTGCTGACTAAGGTCCATCTAGTCAAGGCTATGGTTTTTCCTGTGGTCATGTATGGATGTGAGAGTTGGACTGTGAAGAAGACTGAGCGCCGAAGAATTGATGCTTTTGAAGTGTGGTGTTGGAGAAGACTCTTGAGAGTCCCTTGGACTGCAAGGAGATCCAACCAGTCCATTCTGAAGGAAATCAACCCTAGGATTTCTTTGGAAGGAATGATGCTAAAGCTGAAACTCCAGTACTTTGGCCACCTCATGTGAAGAGTTGACTCATTGGAGAAGACTTTGATGCTGGGAGGGATTGGGGGCAGGAGGAGAAGGGGACGACCCAGGATGAGATGCCTGGATGGCATCACCAACTCGATGGACGTGACTCTGAGTGAACTCCGGGAGTTGGTGATGGACAGCGAGGCCTGGCGTGCTGCGATTCAGGGGGTCGCAAACAGTCAGACACGACTGAACAACTGAACTGAATACTCCATTGTGTATATGTACCACAGCTTTCTTATCCATCCATCTGCTGATAGACGTCTAGGTTGCTTCCATGTCCTGGCTATTATAAACAGTGCTGCAATCAACACTGGGGTACATGTGTCTCTTTCAATTCTGGTTTCCTCAGTGTGTATGCCCAGCAGTGGGATTGCTGGGTCATATGGCAGTTCTATTTCCAGTTTTTTAAGGAATCTCCACACTGTTCTCCATAGTGGCTGTACTAGTTTTCATTCCCACCAACAGTGTAGGAGGGTTCCCTTTTCTCCACACCCTCTCCAGCATTCATCAGCATTTATTGTTGGTAGACTTTTTGATGAGGGCTGTTATGACTGGTGTGAGATGATATCTCCTTGTAGTTTTGATTTGCATTTCTGGCCTGATAGGCTGCGATTCATGGGGTCGCAAAGAATCAGACACGACTAAGTGCCTAAACTGAACTGAACTGAATAATGAGTGATGTTGAGCATGTTTTCATGTGTTTGTTGGCCATCTGTATGTCTTCTTTGGAGAAATGTCTGTTTAAGTCTGTTTTGCACTTTTTGATTGGGTTGTCTTTTCACCTTGCTTATAGTTTCCTTTGCTGTGCAAAAGCTTTTAAGTTTAATCAGGTCCCACTTGTTTAATTTCATTTTTATTTCCCTTACTGTACGAGAAGGGTCAGAGAAGGAAATGGCAACCCACTCCAGGGTTCTTGCCTGGAGAATCCCAGGGATGGCAGAGCCTGGTGGGCTGCCATCTATGGGGTCATACAGAGTCGGACATGACTGAAGTGACTTAGCAAATCTTGCTTTGATTTAGATCATCACGTGTTCTGCCTATGTTTTCCTATAAGAGTTTTACAGTTTCTGGTCTTACATTTAGGTCTTTAATCCATTTTGAGTTTTTCTTTGTGTATGGTGTTAGGACATATTCTAATTTCATTCTTTTACATGTAGCTGTCCAGTTTTCCCAGCACCATTTGTTGAAGAGGCTGTCTTTGCCCCATTGTATATTCTTACCTCCTTTGCCAAAAATAAGGTACCCATAGGTGCATGGGTTTATTTCTGGGCTTTCTATCTTTTTCCATTGGTCTATATTTCTGTTTTTGTGACATTACCATACTGTCTTGATGACTGTAGCTTTGTAGTATAGTCTGAAGTCAGGAAGGTTGATTTCTCCAGCTCTATTCTTTTTTCTCAAGACTGCTTTGGCTATTCGGGGTCTTTTGTGTTTATGAATTGTGAAATTTTTTTCTAGTTATGTGAAAAATGTCATTGGTAATTTGATAGGGGTCGCATTGAATCTGTAGATTACATTTGGTAGCATAGTCATTTTCACAATATTGATTCTTCCTACCCAGGAACATGGAATATCTCTCCATCTGTTTATGTGGTCTTTGATTTCTTTCATTAGTGTCCTATAATTTTCTGTGTACAGTTCTTTTGTCTCCTTAGGTAAGTTTATTCCTAGATATTTAATTCTTTTTGTTGCAGTGGTGAATGGGATTGATTCCTTAATTTCTCTTTCTGACTTTTTATTTTTAGTATAGAGAAATGAAAGTGATTTCTATGTATTGATTTTGTATCCTGCAACTTTGCTAAATTCACTGATTAGCTCTAGTAATTTTCTTATACTATCTTTAGGGTTTCCATGTACAGTATCATGTCATCTGCAAACAGTGAGAGCTTTACTTCTTTTCTGATCTGGATTCCTTCTATTTCTTTTTCTTCTCTGATAGCTGTAGCTAGGACTTCCACAACTCTGTTGAATAGTGGTGAAAGTGGACACCTTGTCTTGTTCCTGATCTTAGGGGGAATGCTTTCAATTTTTCACCATTGAGAACAATGTTTGCTGTAGGCTTATCATATATGGCCTTTACTATGTTGAGGTAGGTTCCTTCTATGCCCATTTTTTGAAGAATTTTAATCATAAATGAGTGCTGAATTTTGTCAAAGGCTTTTTCTGCATCTATTGAGATGATCATATGATTTTTATCTTTCAATTTGTTAATGGTGTATCACATTGATTGATTTGCCTATATTGAAGAATCCTTGCATTCCAGGAATAAACCCAACTTGATCATGGTGTATGAACTTTTTGATGTGTTGCTGAATTCTGTTTGCTAAAATTTTGTTGAGGATTTTTACATCTATGTTCATCAATGATATTGACCTACAGTTTTCTTTTTTTGTGTTGTCTTTGTCTGGTTTTGGTATCAGGGTGATGGTACCCTCACAGAATGAGTTTGGAAGTGTTCCTTCCTGTGTAGTTTTTTAAAAGAGTTTTAGAAACATAGGCATTAGCTCTTCTCCAGATGTTTGATAGAATTCTCCTGTGAAGCCATCTGGTCCTGGGCTTTTGTTTTGGGGGAGACTTTTTTTATCACAGTTTCAGTTTCAGTGCTTATAATTCAGTGCTTGTGTTGTTCATAATTTCTATTTCTTCCTGGTTCAGTCTTGGAAGTTAAGAATCTGTCCATTTCTTCCAGGTTATCCATTTTATTGCCATTTAGCTGTTTATAATAGTCTCTTATAATCCTTTGTATTTCTACATTGTCTGTTATGACCTCTCCTTTTTCATTTCTATTTTATTGATTTGATTATTCTCTCTTTTATTTTTGATGGGTCTGGCTAAGTGTTTGTCAATTTTGTTTATCTTCTCAAAGAACCTGCTTTTAGTTTTATTAGTCTTTACTATGTTTCTTTATTTCTGCTTGGATCTGTATGATTTCTTTCCTTCTACAAATTTTGGGGTTCTTTTGTTCTTCTTTTTCCAGTTTTTTTAGGTGTAAAGTTAGGCTGTCTATTCGATTTTTTTTTCTTGTTTCTTGAGGTAGGATTGTATTGCTATTAACGTCCCTCTTAGGACTGCTTTTGCTGCATCCCACAGGTTTTGAGTTGTTCTGTTTTCATGGTCATTTGTTTCTAGAAATTTTTTGATTTCCCTTTTGATTTCTTTAGTAACCTGTTGGTTATTTAGAAACCTGTAATTTAATCTCTATATGTCTGTGTTTCTTACAGTATTTTTCTTGTAATTGATATCTAGTCTGATAATGCCGTGGTTGGAAAAGAAGCTTGATATGATTTCATTTTTTTTTAATTTACTGAGGTTTGATTTGTGACCCAAGATGTGGTCTATCTTGGAGAATGTTCCATATGCACTTGAGAAGAAGGTGTATTCTGCATTTGGATGGACTGTCCTAAAGATATCAATGAGATCCAACTCATCTAATGTATCATTTAAGACTTATGTTTCCTTATTAATTTACTGTTTTGATGGTTTGTCCATTGGTGTGAATGGGGTGTTAGTCTCCTACTATTATTGTCTTACTGTCAATTTCTCCTTTTATGTCTGCTAGTGTTTGTCTTATGTATTGAGGTGCTCCTATGTTGGGTGCATAGATATTTACAATTGTTATGTCTTCCTTTTGGATTGATCCTTTGATCATTATGTAGTGTCCTTCCCTATCTCTAGTAATCTTCTTTATTTTAAGGTCTATTTGTCTGATATGAGGATTGCTACTCCAGCTTTTTTTTGCTTCCCATTTGCATGGAATATATTTTTCCATCTTCTCACTTTCAATCTATACGTATCTTGAGGTCTGAAATGGGTTTCTTGTAGACAGCATATATATGGATCTTGTTTTTTTTATCCATTCAGCCAGTCTGTGTCTTTTGATTGGAGCATTTAGTCCATTTACATTTAAAGTAATTATTGATATATATGTTCCTATTGAAATTTTCTAATTGTTTGGGGTTGATTTTGTAGATTTTTTTCCTTATATTTCTTGAGTACATAAGTCCGTTTAACATTTGTTGTAAAGCTGGTTTGGTGGCAATGAATTCTCTTAACCTTTGCTTGTCTGCTGCTGCTGCTGCTAAGTTGCTTCAGTTGTGTCCAACTCTGTGTGACCCCATAGATGGCAGCCCACCAGGCTCCTCTGTCCCTGGGATTCTCCAGGCAAGAATACTGGAGTGGGTGGCCATTGCCTTCTCCAATGCATGAAAGTGAAAAGTGAAAGTGAAGGCATTCAGTCGTGTCTGACTCTTTGAGACCCCATGGACTATAGCCTACCAGGCTCCTCCATCCATGGGATTTTCCAGGCAAGAGTACTGGAGTGGGTTGCCATTGCCTTCTCCTTGTCTGAAAAGCTTTTTATTTCTCCATCAATTTTGAATGAGATCCTTCCTGGGTCCAGTAATCTTGGTTATAGATTTTTCCCTTTCAGCACTTTAAATATATCCTGCCATTCCCTTCTGGCCTGCAGAGTGTCTGCTGAAAGATCAACTGTTAAGCATATGGGGTTTCCCTTGTATGTTACTTGTTGCTTCTCCCTTGCTGCTTTTAATATTCTTTCTTTGTGTTTAGTCTTTGTTTGATTAGTATGTGTCTTGGCGTGTTTCTCCTTGGGTTTATCCTGTATGGGACTCTTTGTACCTCTTGGACTTGATTGACTATTTCCTTTTCCATGGTTGCCGGGGGCCAGCGTGAGGAATCCCACCGGTGACAAGGTCATGCAGAAGGAAGCCTGACAAAATGCAAGGACGTAATCAGACTTCAGGGGTTCCCCCTGGAATTTCCTGAGCATCCACCCCCCAAAAATAAGAATCTGCCTGCTTTTCCACTCTTCTGATATTCTCTGGAAAAAGTCAAATCAGGGCTTTAGTCTTTTGCATTTGAAAGGGATGTTTCTGTTAAACCCCCTCTGATAACTCTCTTGCTTGCCTAACAGGTTCCCCCAGACCTCTTAGAGCTTGTGAATGCTTACAGCCCCCCAACTGTGAGAGCCACAAAGCTTAAAGCATCTTAAAGATACAGAGCCTTTTCTAAAGAGCTAAAAATCATATTGGTGATGGGTTTTCACTGTTGACTCAATGATTGCCACCAGGCCTCCATATTCTTTATCTTTTAGGCACCAGGGAGGATGTTAATCAATGTAAATGGGATATGGAAAAAGATATATAATAGTTTTGATGTTAGCAACACTAGACTTTTGAGTTAATCACTTTTCTCTTTGTTATATATCACTGCACTCCTCTTGTGTCCTTGCTATGTAAGAATGTAACTTTATTTAGTGCTTTCTGAGAGTGGCACCAGACTTTGGAAAGATCAACACAAATAAGTCTTCCGGTTGACAAACCCTTATCAGAAAAAAGGCTGTAAAATGTTAATTGGCCCTTTTGGCCGGAAGATGATGTAAATTACCTAAGACTTGTGTATACAACTAGGTATGCAGAGAGAAAAGCCTGGTTTTGATAAGAGTCTGGGCTGCTAATGCTGCATAACTTTGTGTTACCCATTGGTCTCTATGTATAATCAAAAAGCATAAAAGGCCTTCTGAACAACAGAGGATGGGCCAGTCGCTGGACTGGTTCCCCCGTGTCTCCTCTCTAATTTCTGGCTGAATTCCCATCTGGGGCATGGAGGCTCACCATGTCTACTTACTTGTCCCGGCTTTTAAGACCCACGCGAGGGGGAGCCCAAGGCGGGGCACCCCCCGATATTCAAGAGGACGCCAGTGGCCTAACATAGATGGTGCAAGCTCCTTGTCTGGAACTTTATTAGCTTCCCATGTAAACCAAGTTATTCAGCATTCTTTCTCCACTTAATTTTCCTACTACACTATTTCTTCATAATTAATCTTATATTTCTATATTAATAAATAAATAAGTTCTCCTCACCAACGACGTCCCCACTTCAAATTCCCTGGATCCACCGGGGCTGGACCCCGGCACATGGTGGGGAAATTTTCAACTATAATCTCTTCAAAAATTTTCTCATACCCTTTTTTTTTCTCTTCTTCTTCTGGGACCCCTATAATGCGAATGTTGATGCATTTGATATGGTCCCAGAGTTCTCTGAGACTGTCCTCAGTTCTTTTCATTCTTTTCACTTTATTCTGTTATTCAGAAAGTATTTCCACCATTTTATCTTCCAGCTCACTGATTCGTTCTTCTGCTTTGGATATTCTGCTATTGATTCCTTCTAGAGTATTTTTAATTTCAGTAATTGTGTTGTTTGTCTCTGTGTGCTTATTCTTTAATTCTTCTAGGTCTTTGTTAATTGATTCTTGCATTGTCTCCATTTTGTTTTCAAGGTTTTTTTTTATCATCTTTACTATCATTATTCTGAATTCTTTTTCAGGTAATTTTCCTATTTCCTCTTCATTTATTTGAACTTCTGTGTTTCTAGTTTGTTCCTTCATTTGTTCAGTATTTCTCTGCCTTTTCATTTTTTTTTTTAAGTTATTATGTTTGAGGTCTCCTTTCCCAGGCTTCAAGGAAAGTTGAATTCTTTCCTTTGAAGAAAGTTGAATTCTTTCTTCCTTTTGGTTTCCTTCCCCCTAAGGTTGGTCCAGTGGTTTGTGTGAGCTTCATATAGAGTTAGATTTTTGCTGAGTTTTTGTTTCTTTGTTTTTCCTCTGATGGACAAGGTTGAGTGAGATGGTACTCCTGTCTGCTGATGATTGGGTTTGTATTTTTGTTCTGTTTGTTGTTTAGATGAGGCATTCTACACAGGGTGCTACTGGTGGTTGGGTGATGCAGAGTCTTGTATTCTTTGTGTGAGTTCTCACTATTTGATACTCCCTAGGGTTAGTTCTCTGGTAGTCTAGTGTCTTGGAGTCAGTGCTCCCACTCCAAAGGCTCAAGGTTTAATCTCTGGTCAGGAACGAAGATTCCACAAGTGTTTATTATGGCTTTAGGGGAGAGTAAAGTAAATATCCAAAAATGAGAAAGCAAAGATGAACCCCAGATGAGTGGCAATTACAAAATCAGGCAAATGATAAGTAAAATAATGAAATATACACATATACGTATATATCCATGAGCAAAGTGAAAACAGTCCCCCCAAAAATAAAGTACAGTAGGTTGATCTGGCAAACAAAGGAAATCAAAAATTATATTTACCAGTTAAGAAAAAAAGTAACTTAAGCACAAACTGGAAAACAAAACTAAAGAAAAGTGCCAAGTGGGGAATAAAGCAATGAAAACAAAACAAATATGTTTAGAGGAAAGGAGAAAAAAAGAAAGAAAGAAAGAATAGATATGCAAAGTTAGAGGTAGATAAAGAATATTTATATACGTTAAAGATTAACTGCAAGGTGAAAAGAACAGTAGGAAAAGAAAACAAAAGAATAAATGTAGAAAAAATAAAAATAGGTTTAAAAAGTTAAAAACTGAAATTTAAAAAAGAGGAAAAAAAAAAAAAAAACCTCCACAGAACTGCAAAAGCCCAACATTGAGGTAGAGGTTTATGACGAGAAGAAAAAATGTGACTGAGGAAAAAGAAAATAGAGAGAGAGAGAGAAAGAGAAAAATCCAAAGAATCTACAGAACAAGTCAAAAAATAAGAATAATAAGTGTTTTTCTTGAGTCTCTGCTGTCAGTATCCTTTTGTGTGCTGGGAATCACAGTCCACCTTACCTCTCTAGGATTCCCTCCAACACTCTACTGATCTCTGGACCTGCTGTGGGGGCTGCTCAGATTCTAATCTGGTCCTACTCCTGTGTGTTCTTGCCTCCAATGTCCACAGCTATCAGAGCTAGTGCGTTTTCTTTTGTGGGAGCTCTCAATGTCTTTTTATATATTCCATAGACATGGAGTCTGCTTAGTTGATCATGTGGATTTAATCTGCAGTTTGTATAACTAGTGGGAAGGTTTTGTGTCTTCTTCCTTAGCCACACTGACTCTGGGTTTCAATTGTGGTTTTATTTCCTCCTCTACCTATGGGTCATCCGCTGGGGTTTAGCTCCTGAGGCTGCCCTGGAAGGTTTGGGTTTGCCCCTGTGAGGGCCAGATGTGGAAGTGGTGCAGCTGCTTGGGTCACAGGGGTTCTGGCAGCACCAAGAGTTCTTTAGAATATATACACCCTTACTAGTTCTTGGGTATGTACAATTTCATTGGGTAATGTCATAGTACTCAACTGTAAGTTGTGGTAGTGAGAGTTCTTGACATTACTGATCTTCCCAACAGTTGTCAGATCTAAATTTTACCTATGTGTTGGGTATGAAATGGTATTCTGTTATAATTTTATTTTACATATTTGAATACTACTGAAGTTAAGTATTTCTTTATACCTTTATTGTAATTAGCTTTCATTTCTGTTTTTATATCTACATACTCATAATTTATTTTTCTATTGGATTATTTGGGTTTATTGATTTGTGTTTTCCAGTTTGGAAGTCTCATTTAAGAAATCCTTTCCTACCCTAAAGTAACAAATATATGCTCACACATTTGCTTCTAAATAGAAGCTTTAACATTTGGCTTTCAAATTAAAATCCTTAAGCCATCCAGAATTATTTTGGGGGCATGGTGTGAGTTAGGAATTAATTTCTTTTTTTGTTTGCTTGTTTTATGTTTCTCTTTATGTATAGTCAATTTTCTTAGTACAAGTTATTCAATATCACTCTTTTACCCACTTATCATACCCAATTGGTATATTTGTCTATCCTTAAACCAGCATAATACTATATGAATTATTATAACTTTTTAGTAACGTCTTGATAATCTTGTAGGATAAGTTCCTAAGTCTGGTTCTTCTTTAAAATTGATTTAAAAAAAATAAAAAAATAAAATTGATTTAGCTATCCAAATGAGATTTTTATAAATTATAAAATCATGTTGTCATATTCCAAGAAAAATCCTTTTAAGTTATGATTCAAATTGCATTGACTCTTTATATTAAAGTTTGAGATAATTGAATCTTCCTACATATGAATATGTTTCTCAACTTACATATTAAAAATATAATTTAGTAAAGTTTAAATTTTTATTTGTCTGCATTTGGAAATATTTGTATTGTTTCTTCATAAACATTTTGCGTTTCTATTTTTTTTTTCCAAGTTGTACCTTTTTTAGTCCATATTCTAACTCTGGTAAAAGTTAAGAATGTCATTGATTTATTTTTATTTTTATTTTTACTTTATTTTGCTTTACAATACTGTATTGGTTTTGCCATACATTGACATGAATCTGCCACGGGTGTACATGAATTCCCAATCCTGAACCCCCCTCCCACCTCCCACCCCATATCATCTCTCTGGATCATCCCCGTGCACCAGCCCCAAGCATCCTGTATCCTGTGTCAAACATAGACTAGCGATTCATTTCTTACATGATAGTATACATGTTTCAGTGCCATTCTCCCAAATCATCCCACCCTCTCCCTCTCCCTCAGAGTCTAAAAGTCCGTTCTATACATCTGTGTCTCTTTTGCTGTCTCGCATACAGGGTTATCATTACCATCTTTCTAAATTCCATATATATGTGTTAGTATACTGTACTGGTGTTTTTCTTTCTGGCTTACTTCACTCTGTATAATCGGCTCCAGTTTCATCCACCTCATTAGAACTGATTCAAATGTATCCTTTTTAATGGCTGAGTAATACTCCATTGTGTATATGTACCACTGCTTTCTTATCCATTCATCTGCTGATGGACATCTAGGTTGTTTCCATGTCCTGGCTATTATAAACAGTGCTGTGATGAACATTGGGGTACACGTGTCTCTTTCAATTCTGGTATCCTCGGTGTGTATGCCCAGCAGTGGGATTGCTGGGTCATATGGCAGTTCTATTTGCAATTTTTTAAGGAATCTCCACACTGTTCTCCATAGTGGCTGTACTAGTTTGCATTCCCACCAACAGTGTAAGAGGGTTCCCTTTTCTCCAAACCCTCTCCAGCATTTATTGCTTGTAGACTTTTGGATCACTGCCATTCTGACTGGTGTGAAATGGTACTTGATTGTGGTTTTGATTTGCATTTCTCTGATAATGAGTGATGTTGAGCATCTTTTCATGTGTTTGTTAGCCATCCATATGTCTTCTTTGGAGAAATGTCTATTTAGTTCTTTGGCCCATTTTTTGATTGGGTTGTTTATTTTTCTGGACTTGAGCTGCATAAGTTGCTTGTATATTTTTGAGATTAGTTGTTTGTCAGTTGCTTCATTTGCTATTATTTTCTCCCATTCAGAAGGCTGTCTTTTCACCTTGCTTATAGTTTCCTTTGTTGTGCAGAAGCTTTTAATTTTAATTAGATCCCATTTGTTTATTTTTGCTTTTATTTCCAGTAAGAATTTCATTGATTTTTACACACTAATATTTTATCTATTAACTTTGCTAAACTCCCTTATTGAGTCTACTAATCAGTCTGTTTTGGTTTTCTCAGTAAAATATTATGCCATCTAGCCTTAAATTCACTTTTATTTTTCAGTCCTTATACATTTTATTTCTTTGTCTCTCTCTTCTGTTGTGTTCATATGAGGCTGTGATCCTTTTCATTCTTCTTCTTATTATTGTTTTGTATTCCCTTTTTTCTTGATTATTCTTATTAGATGTTAGTCAACCTTACTGTACTTTTCCAAAAAATCTATTCTTTTTAAATATCTATTAGCTGTGCTGATGTTCTTTAGTCTGTCTTCTCTACTTCATTAATTTATGCCCTTATATTTATTATCTTCTTTATTCTACTTTTATGGTGTTAGCTTTGTTTTTATTTCATAAGTTGAATACTTAGCTCATTAATTTTCAGCCTTTCTTATTTTCTAATGTAAGCATTTAAGACTATAAATTTATTTTTAAGTTCTGCTTTAATAACATCCTTCAAATTGTTTGTAAATGTTATTTTCATGTTACTCACTTTTGATAATTTTTTTATCTTCCATTGTGATTCATTTAAAAATTTTCTCATCACAAAAGATTTAAAATTGATTTGCCCTGAAAATCTTTTGCATTCAAAGAAAGCTATCTTTCTAATCACTCATCAAGGATAACCTGTAGGAAATTAATTTCCTTTGTCATTAAAGATCTCTGGTCTTCTCCCTCAGGGCTTCCCGGGTTGTGCTAGAGGTAAAGAACCTACCTGCCACTGCAGGAGATGTAAGAGACATGGGTTCAATCCCTGGGTTGGGAAGATCCCTAGAGAAGAGGATGGCAATGGACTCCAGTATTCTTGCTTGGAGAATCCTATGGATAGAGGAGCCTGGTAGCTACTGTCCATGGGGTCACAAACAGTTGGACATGACTGAAGCAATTCAGCATGCATGCATGCACTTCAGTGCTGCTTTCCTTGGCTTTTTCTGTCACTCATTGACTGGATGAAATTAACACACCACTCTACTTCTGGCTTCTCCAATCCCCATCTCATTCTTGAGAGCATCTGTAACCAAATGTCTTGAGGTCCTCATGCAGTCTCTGAACTTTCCTCCACTGGCCAGTATCTCCATCACAGTCAAAGGTGACAGGCCAGAGCCCTGCCTAAATATCCTTGGGCTTAATCCTGATGAGTTTCAGCCTTAATGGATTGTACTTCCAATCATTTTATGTTTTGAAAAGTTTTTCATCCAGTTGTAATTTTGTCCATTCTCCTATCATGGCTCCCTGCCTTGGGTCCTAATTAGCTCAACCTAACTTCCACCATGCTAGTTGCATAGATTGTTTGAAGTGCCCACTCACCCCTTTGCCTCCCCACTTCTCTACCTCTGTTTTATCCCTCCACACACATATACTTTTCAGTTTAGCTGATTTTCCATGGCTGCTCACTGGCCACATGCTTTCTGTGTCTCCATCTTTAGCCTTGATCCTAGGTTTCCACACTTTGTTCCTTGCAGTTCTCCATACCCACAATCCTTTATTCTCTTATTCTTTGCCTTCATTTCTATTTCTTTATTGTAAATAGAAACTAAATGCTGTAATATTTTTTAATTTTATTTTTAATTGGAGGATAATTACTTTACAATATTGTGTTGGTTTCTGCCATACAGTAACATGAGTCAGCCATAGGTATGCATATGTTCCCTACCTCCACTGTCCCACCCCATCCCAACCCTCTGGGTTGCCACAGAGCACCAGATTTGGTTTCCCTGCATCATATAGTAAATGCTATTATCTTAACTTAAAAAAAATTCTAGTTCTTACTATTAGGATATACTACGCACTACTTAAGCACTTTAAAAATTGTAATTTAGCTAATATTTATTACTACTGAGGGATAGAGTCTATTATTATCACTGTCTTTTTATAACTGCAGTAACAGAGTCAAAGAAACTAAATAAGTTGTTCAAGAAGAAACAGCTATTAAGTGGTGGCTTTGAGGTTTGGACCTAGGTAGGCTGATTCTGACAAGTGCTACTCCACCATGCCCTTGCAAAGCCCTGTCTTGCCAGTACTCAGAATTGTTCTCTTCCTTCCCTAAGCTCCTACTGAACCATCTTCGTCCTGCTACCATGGTGTTTAAAGGAGATTGACTTTCTTATATGTTAATTTAGTGTGTATCTCCTCCAGGTTCTATGTTCCCCAGGGTAGAGAATGGTCTTGTTTTTTCCCATTCGCAGAACTGACTACCAGGTTGTTCAGAGTAACCCTTTAAAAAGTGCTTATTGAATAAGGAAGGTCTTTAATCAAGAGGCCACTCAGAATGCAGCAGTACAGGAGAAAGGGGAGAGAAACTTTGATCAGGAAAACTGAGTTAAAACTCTGGCTCTGGTGTTTGATGGCTATATGATCTTAGGCAAGTTACTTTGCTTTCTTGCCCTTGATTCTCTTAATAGAAATAGGAATAAAGTCATCTAATTCATGTAACTTCAGTGTTTGATACAACATATATTTTACATGAATTATTATATTCTTCATCTATTATTCCCCCTTTTTTTTAACTACAGGTCCATGAGTCTCTCCATCTTTCCCACTTAATGCTATACACCTCTGTCCTTTCACTTAGACTCACTTCATCACCTTTTTCTCTTATAACCTCATTGTATGTATGTGCTGTAAGTCCTTAAACTTTTGAGAAATAGCAACTATTTCTGTGTTGCCTGTTGTGCTGGACTGTGCTATTGTCCGCTTGGTTAGGTGAGAAGCTAGATCTCTTCTGTCTTGGTAGCTGGTTAGAGTTGGTCAAAGCAGAAACCTGGATGAGGATTGGGAGGCAAATTGAAGCAGCAGTTATTATTCTCAATAAGTTTTTTCACATCAGACACTGTTTTGGAAGGATGCAGTGAAGCCCAGCAGTCCTAGCCTGTCTCCAGTCTACTTTGCTCCACACGCAGTCATTTCCTGCCCATGCTGGGCAGGCTGCTGAACAGAACGGCCCCAGATGCTCCATACAGAGGTGATGATGCTCCCCTTTCTCAGTGTCTCTTCAGCAACAGGGTGTGCTCAACTTCTTGGATTTCCCTGCAAGCTCCAGACTGTTCACACACGCCAATGTCTAGGTGAACTGATTAGGGAGGGACTCAATGTCTAATATCCCAACTGCCCCATTCCAGACCTTTGTTTCCGCACTTCCCCTCATATTTTAACAAAGTCTAAATATACATGTAGTATCTCCAGCTTATCTTGTGTGTATGAGAGAGAGACAGAGAAAGACAGAGAGAGAGAGACAGAGACAGACCTGGCATAGAATAGGTACCCAATAAATGCTTGTTAAATTAATAGTGAAGTTGCTCAGTCGTGTCCGATTCTTTGCAACCCCTTGGACTGTAGCCTACTACGCTCCTCCGTCCGTAGGATTTTCCAGGCAAGAGTACTGGAGTGGATTGCCATTTCGTTCTCCAAGTGAATGTAAATATATACACTTATTTAATTCCCCTATAAGATTGTTTGACCCCTAAGATTGAGGACTACATCTAATGGCTCTTTAAATATCTTTTACAGTTCTAAACTAGTATTTGTTAATTTTCAAAATAGCTATGGAAGAATCAGAAATAATGATGAACCCTGATAAAGAGATAGAAGTGACAGTTTGTAGACTTTTATGCCACATAGTTGAGTTCCAAGGGAATACAGCTAAATACTATAAATTAAAATAAAAGCAGGGTGACTCAGACCTTAAAAAATTTTAAATAAAAGCACAGGGTGACTCAGACCTTACAAAGCCAATGTGGGATACGATTAAGCAAAACAACAATTATTATGAAAGATTCTCCTTTACATGCTTTTTCCAAATAATCTAGAAATAAATTTTATGTGTGTTTCATAGATAGATAGATTTCACATCTTAAGAGTCAAATCATGTTCCCTTTTTCTTATATCTTTCTACTTCCAGTGAACAACCAAGAAGAATGAAATCTGTAATAGGAAAATGTGGTATGTTGATTGAATATTATACATGTTATAAATCTTTTGAAAATTCTACTCTAAGACTTCACTGTAGTCTTTCCTTTCCCTATTTTTTTCTCAACTGTAATCATACCCACCCAAACGTTTGATCCCTGAACAAGTGTGATATGTTCAAGTGGTATACTTCATTAAGTGAGGATTTAACAGGAGCAATGGTGTGTAATTTTTCTTTTTGAACTACATAGAAAAGAGAAAGCCAAAACCTATGGTAATGTGACATTTAAGGTGCAAATTCAAACAAAAAAAAAAAGGAAAAGCAAAAGTTATGGTTGTCATAGCAATTCTAGCTAAACCTCAGTATGGAAGTGTATTTCCTGAAACTCATTTACACTATAGAATCTTTTATGCTACATATTGTAGCATATATTTTAATGTTACATGGTTCACAATTCCTACTAGCATATGCATTTATATGAACACAAAACAAGCTCTTTTTTGTTTATGTGTTTTGCTATAGTGGTTCACATAGTAAAAGCTGAATCAAAAAACTGCTCCTAAAGTCATGCTAAAATTTTAAATTCTGGGTAGAGTTTGTTTGCTATGTCTTCCTTTCTCATCACCAGAACCTGGTGTTTGGAATAATGCACTCAACAACATATGAGATGATCTCATTTGGCTTCATAAGTATTCACATCAAAGTCCTCTTGACTTGAAAATGGAGCATTAAAAATTATACAGAAGGCTGGATTCTTTAGTCCCAGTTGACTTCTTCATCATTTCTCTGTCCCGCATTACACGTTGCATGCCAGGTGCCGTAAAGCTCTTTCAGCCTGGAAATCCTGATTTCTCCAAACTTAAAGACTTCTTTCTCAAAAAAAAAAAAAAAACCACACACACACACACACACACACACACACACCCTGTCACTTCTCCAACCACTGTTCCACTATCCCCAAATGAGTACTTTTGAAATCTCATTTATTTCTGTAAGACAAGACAAAAATTGAAGGATCCCTTGGGCAACGAATAATAGCATGCATATCGTATCTTTTTTTTTTCCCCCACTAAAAGTTGTGTTTTACTTAGGGCAAAACTTGATAGAAAAGCCAAGATTTTTATGAATAACTTGAAGGCAAATTATTATAGCTCATACTGTTAGAGCTTCAAACCATCTCATCCAAGAAAGTATATAAATATGCAATTTTGGGTATGTTGTATCAAACAAATCTAAAAAGGAAAGGATTTTTCAATTTCCCTGTTACTTTTTAAGCATCATTCCAGTTAAACATTTCCCTTTTCTAAAGGAAGACAGCAGGGCTGGGTGCTCTTAGCTTAAACCAAATCCAGCCAGCCTGTGGTTGACCTTGGCATCCTGTTTGTTCATATCACTTTTCTGAGTTTGTTACAGTGTTGTTTACTCATCTCTCTCCCAAGTAGAATTCAGGGTCCAGACCTTATCCTGTTCCTCTATTTTGCATACCATTACATTCCGCCACTTCCCAAAGTGAAGCACAGTACACAGTACATGCAGATATGTATCTGTGGAATGAGTTAATTAATGATTTATAGCCTACTAAGCCTCCACCTCACTGCCATGGATGCTATTATTAAATTCAGGGTAGGCACTCAGTAAATTTTGGGTGAAGAAAAGGGGAAGGAAAGAGGGAAAGACACCTCTGGCAGAACTCTGAGGCAAGCTGAAAAGTTCTTTTAAGACATCTAGGAGAGGAATATTGCTCCAAAGAAAATCAGACGTCAGCGGCCACCAGCATGTTTGTTATTTTAAGAATGTAATATATTTGGCATTGGATTCTGAGTCTCTGTTGCCTTATACCAAAATATTCACAGAAATGTCTAAATAAAATGTTTGCCTGTGGAGGGTTTTGCAAATCTCAACCCATATTTGGCTGTCAGAACCCACTCAGATATTGAGACATGTCATTCTCTTGCATCCAGGTATTTGGCTGCATCAGAGCCATTCTGTTCTCACCTGGTAACACAGTCCACAGACTGAAAAAGCTCACCAGGCAGAGATCATAATGACTTACCATTGTTCAAAAGAGCCTTGGGCAAAAAGTCACCATTGCATAAATGCTCTGCAAGCATTTGAAAATCAGGAGATAAGGACATATTAGAAAAACAGTTTCGCTTGGTATAGGACAGGGAGTCACCGTAGGACATGGAGATGGGGGGGGGTTGGGGGTGGTGAGTTTATTCTTCCTTTCAAAGGCATCCATGTGTAGTTTTTGCTCCACTCCAAGTCTGTGATCAATACATTGGAAACTTTCAATATTCCTCTGTGGTTCTTTGTTCTTTATAAGTATTAATTCATTTGATTCATACAACATTATTACAACTATCCCGTGATACTATTATTTGCTTAGCCAATATCCATTTCCTCCCTTTCTTCCATGGAAATAATACCATAGTTTTGTTGGGGGGACAGTGTGGCCAGTTAAATTAGTAAAATCCCCAACCTTCCTTACATGGTAGATATGATGCAGTTCTGCCCAATGAGATAGATAGAATTTTGAAATAGACTTGCATCATCAAATAATAAGATAGAACAAACCAAGACAAGACTCTTTTGCTTTTTGTCTTTCTGTTTTCCCCTCTTTCACATTCTGCCTAAAACATGAATATCTGTGGGTGTGGAAACCATCCTGAGATCTTGAGAATAAAAGTTATGTATTTGTTCCATACATTAAGGATGATGAAAGAAAGCTAAGGAAAAAGTTTCACAGCCTCTTGGAGCCATTGCTGCAGCCCTGGTCTGCCTACTCCTGACTTCTTGTTACCCTAGAAAAATAACTACTATTTGAATAAGCCATTGAACTCACACTTGTTTTGGGCAGCTGAATCTAGTCTCCACTAATAGAGGTAGGGACTATTTAAATCCCTAGGTTTCTAGTGAGGAAACAAGGCACAAAGAGATTTAGTACCTTGGCCGTGTCTGCCCGGCAGGAAGTGGAGGGACTCAGATAAGCGCCCATGCCAGTGGCTCCTGGACCTTTGCTTCCAGCATCCTGATCTGAATGTGCACCCTTTTTCCCTCCCTCTCTCTCTCAGTTTGGTTCCTACAGATCCTCAGGACCTTTGTACATTCTTCAAACCCTGGACAAGTTGTCCTACTTCCCTGATTCCAACAAAGAAAAAGACAAAGTCAGTGTCTATGACAGACTTCCCAGTTTTCAGGCTTAAAATAGAGCTAATTCTTTCAGAAAGAAATTACTCATATTTTTTTCTCTGAGAAACACATGAAAGTTTTAAACACAATCCTAAACTAATAGGCTGCAAATCTGTCTTGCAGTGGGCTCATGAGGAATAAACTGGAAACTAATGAAAAGCTCTTTCATTTCCATGGGTTAAATCACTGTCTATCATTAAGACAGTAGTTCCAAGATGGCGCCTGGAGAGCTATGGCTTAGTCATCAATCTTCAGCCATCATGCTCTCAATCTTTTCTCTCCTAGCAAAGTTTCAGTGGATGTGCATAGGCTTTGCTCTTGATATAAATTGTTTTAATTGCTTATTAAAATTGGAAATGTACAACCATGAAAAGAAAGAAGAATACAAATGTTGTGTTAGGAGCCTCTCTTCTGGGAAATCGCCCAGCAAGTGGCATGCCCATGGAGATCAAACTTTATCGAACAGAATGCAGAGGGAGAAATGGACAGTACATCTAAGATCTGGAAATAGGGTGAATCCACCCACGGACCTTAAGAAATATTCCAGAGAATGGTCATTTGGCTATAGGAATGACAGCCTTTACACTGCAAATTACTTTTCCTATTCAAATAGAAATTTTCTGAGCACTAGGATTAAATTCTAGATGATTTTGTCAGAAAGACCTTAGAGCAACATTTCCCAGAGGGTATAATGATCAAATTTAAGAAATACTATGCTTTGTAGACATTTACAATGTATATTAGCATATCAAAGAATTTGAAGGTTTCTGTAATACAGTGACAGGTTGGATATCATTCAATATACTTAAATACATTTGAGGGGAATATTAACTTATGCAGAAATTCAGAACATCACATCTTTACCTTATCAGGTTAATGCTTACATGGACACTAATAATCCTCTTCCACCACCAATTCCCCACCCCAGTCATAAAGCTTTTAGCTATGTGGGAAGTTTGAATTAATTATACATAGTCAGTTCTCTCTTTTTGCAGATCTGTATTCAAAAATCTGCCTACTTGCCAAAATTTACTTGTAACTCCCAAATCAATACTCATGGTGCTTTTGTGATCATTTGCAGACATATGCAGAGAGGCAAAAAAAAATTGTCTCTCATTGCGTGTGTTCACAACTGAGGGGAGAAAGGCAAGGCTCTGCCTTCTTGTTTCAGCTCTCATACTGGAAACAAGTGGCTTTTTCACAATACATTTAGTTCCACTTTTTTTTGTTGTTTTTTTTTTTTTTGCTGGTGAGTTGGCTGATTAAAACAGCCCCATGTGCAGTGCTGAAGTGTGATCTAGTGTTCCTAAGACCAAGAAGGCTGTGATGCACCTACAGAGAAAATATGTGTGTCAGATACATTCAAACATGAGTTATAGTGCTGATGGCCAATATATAAGCTTGTGTATGTGTGTGTGTATATATATATATATATAATATGCTTATATACAGTGGTAACCGATCAATAATATATCTCAAATATGTGCATGCTAAGTCGCTTCAGTCATGTCCGACTCTTTGTGACTCCATGGACTGTAGCCTGCCAGGCTCTTCTGTCCTTGGGATTCTCCAGGATTGCCATTTCCTACTCTAGGGTATCTTCCCAATCAGGGATCAAACACTCGTCTCTTTTGTCTCCTGCTTCGAGAGGTGTGTTCTTTACCACTAGCACCACCTGGGAAGCACATATCTTAAATAAGATGTCTTTAATAGCAACACACATAAAACAAGGATAAGTGTTGACTGATTGACAAAAGTGTTGTGACCAGAGGCTCACACAAATCTGGCGCTGCCTTTCTCCTATGAGCAGTGTTTCAGTTTCTGCCAGCTCAGTGTTCAGGACAACTTTATAGAACCTAACTACCACAAACAACAAGAACTGATTGCATTTTGTCAAATGTAATTTAAAAACTTTCTTCAATGCATAAGAACAAGTAACTGATAAGAAAACTTTATATATGATGCTTCTCATCCTCAGGACATTTTTATATAAGATGAGTAGGGATAGAAACAAAAATTATAAAACATTTACTGAGTGTTTGCTATGGCACTGTTTTAAATCCTTTATATGAATTATTTCAAAAAATCCTTAGAACAACCTGTGAAGCAGGAACAATTCCTTGTCCATATAGTATCTGAGGAAACAGACACAGGGAAGTTTAGTGACCTGACCGCAGGCAAGCAGTCAGGACTCAGTAGAGTGGGAATTTAACCCTGCCTGCTGAGTCAGGCTCGTCAACATGTGAACTCGGGCTGTGTGGAGAGGGGAAGGCAGCAAGATGCATTTTGACCCAGAACTCAGATGGAATGCATCCAAACCATTATGTTCAAAATGATACATGCCTGCTTGAGGGTGGCGAATAATACTGGAAACGTGTGAACTGAAGAGATTCCACTGGTAGTCATGGCATCAGATGCTGGAGGGTACTCTGGTTAAAGGTGCTTCTCTATATGTTTGGGTTCTAAAATTTAAAGTACTTCGATTTGGGGCAGGTTTAGATCAGACGAGCTCTGAAGCAATAGCAGGCCCTGTGGATGAAGGGCCACTGGCAAATTCTTCTTAATTGCTGCTACTGCTCTCCCTCAGACACTTGGCCTGCAGGGAAGCTTGGTGGGAAACTCGTGGCAATCAGAGTGAGGGCGGAGGGGTAAAGAGTAAGGAGCAGAAAGGAATGTGCCCTGGAGTTGAGGGTTGGGGAGAGGTGGATAAACATGGAGAAAGAAAAAACTTTCTGAAATACCGAAGCTTTTTATAGGTGATTTAGAATCCCTTTCTCTCCCACCCTGGCAACTTCTATCTCTTCTTCAAATTTTAACGAAAACCTATGTGCTGACTGTCTTCAGGTGTCATCACCTGTCCAGCTCCATGGTTCTCCCTTTTCTGCTGGGCCTCTGCAGGCTGTGTTCACTTCCTGGCTGCTGCAATTGCCTGTGACTGGGCTCAGAGTGCAGAGAGGATGGGAGGAGAGAGGGCTCAGAGCAGTTCCTCTCTACCCCTAGGGTGACCATGTCATCCCAATTTGCCTTGAACTTTCCGGTTTTAGCAGAGTCCCCCATCCTGGGAAAACCTTCAGTTCCAGGCACACTGGTCCACCCAGCCACCCCACCTACTCCTCTCTGCTGGGGCACCATGTCTCTGAGTGCCTGCATCCTTCCATGACCACAGCTCTTGTCAGGGGAACCCGCCTCCATGCTTCCCTGTATCGTGTCCCTCTGGGTTCCAGTCATTGCATTTCCTTACCTCACCTTTTTGATCTGCAGCTGGAATCTAGGTGCCACACTCCCCTTTGTTCGTTCCCTAAACCCTGCCCACAACCTCACCTTCCTTTCATGAACATTTCTGTGTGAACGATCAAGAGTGAATTCTATTTCTGTCATCACAATGAATGAGGCTACTCTCATGACCCTATTCAGAAATCATATCCCATCTCCTTTCCATCCCCTCTCAGAGGCATCTCTCACACTAGATATGCCCCCTACCTTCTGCCTGGACATGGCAACACTTGCTTGCATGTTATCTCTTTGTGGGTAGCGACTGCGCCTGACACTCCTTTGTAGTCCTCCCGTCATTTAGTGCAGAGCTGGACACTATGTGCCCTGTCGCTGGCTGGTGAGTGGGTTTCTGCACTGCTGCTTTGAGTCCCGCAGCCCTCTTTATTTTGCAGATTTGATTCGGTTGAGATGTTTTCTTCCAAATCCCTAATGTGGCACCAAACAAAGATATGAATGAAATTTTAAACGGCTCTACCCTGGTGGCTCAGACGGTAAAGTGTCTGCCTGCAATGTGGGAGACCCGGGTTTGATTCCTGGGTCGGGAAGATCCCCTGGAGAAGGAAATGGCAATCCAGTGCAGCACTCTTGCCTGGAAAATCCCATGGACGGAGGAGCCGGATAGGCTACAGTCTATGGGGTCACAAAGAGTTGGACACGACTGAGCGACTTCACTTCACTTCACTGATTGTAGTGGACAGAATAATGGTCCTCCAAAGGTGTCACATCCTAATCCCAACCTGTGAAAATGTTGGCCTTTGTGGCAGAGGAAAATTAAGGTTGTTAATTAGGTGACCTGGAGATGAGAGTATTCTGGATGACACAGGTGGGCCTAATAAGATCACATGGTCCTTCACAGTGAAAGAGAAGAGAAGCAAGAGAGGCAGTGTCGGAGGTGGAGTGAAGTTTGAAGATGTCACACACTGCTGGCTTTGAAGATGGAGGAAGGGACCATGAGGCAAGAGATGTGGATGGCTTCTGGAAATTGGGAAAGCTAAGGAAACAGACTCCTCTCCTCTCGAGCCTCCAGAAAGAAACTTGACTAGCCAACACCTTGATTTCAGCCCACTGAGACCCGTTTAAGACTTCTGACCTCCAGAACTGTAAGGTAATTAATTGGTATTATTTTTAAGCCACTAAGTTTATGATGATTTGTTACAGGATCAGTGGAAAACTAAGAGTCGGGAACCAAAAAGTAATTGTGTTCTTTTAATGCAGATATTTGTTTGATTTCATAGCCAAATCTTGTAGAATTAAAAAACAAAACTAAACTAAACTTTGTTATTCAATTCTTGTATCCAGCTCTACAGTGTGATTTTTAGAAGTATAAACTCATAGTCTTTTTTTTTGGTGGGGGGGAAGTTTAGAAACCTCTGATGAATGTTAAAGTTGGGTCATCGGCTTTGTAGGAAGTTGTAAACTACCTGCTCCTGGTTTTCTTATCCACAGTGGCCACCTTCGATCTCTCTTGCAAACCTTTCCTCTTTACCCTCTGTGGTTTGCCTTCCTGTAACTCATCCATAGTTACTTGGTGAATTAATTCATTGGCTTACTCCATAAACTAGTTTCCAGACTGCAAGATGAAGTCCTGATCATACTCAGGAAAGCTTAACAGCACACATACTCCACTCATACTCACCTCCTCCATCCAAAGAAATTTTATCTTAGGCTTTCTGGCCAGAGATATTGCTAAACATCCTTCAAAAAACAATTATCCGCCCAAAATAACAGTGGTAATGAAGTTGAGAAACCCTGGTCTACATGGTTTATTACTTCCTCTATTACCTACTTCATTCATCATTTTTTAAAAAACAAACATTTGCTAAATAGCTACTGCACTCTTAACCCTCTATAAGATTTGATTTTAGAGAACTTATAGCCTTGTTAGTAAGGCATTCACATTACCTGTTGTAGTTAAGAGAGATGGTATAATCACTAAAATATAAGCTCCTTGAGGCCAGGAAGCTACTTTTTTTTTTTTTTTGACATATCCCTTGTGAATTATCAACAAATACTTGTTATTTGAATCAGGTACTTAATACAGAGAGAGATGCATAAGAGTCTAGGGAACCCAGAACTGGTTTGGGTTGTCTTGAACTAAGAGGATCAGAATAAGCATCCTGAAGAAGATTGTCCAGACAAAAGAGTGGGATGTGGTAGAGGAGGGGTAGGGATGGTCATGAGGGATAAAGAGAGGTGATTTCAGAGAGATCAGCTTGGGTGTCATAAGACAAGATGCAGTCTCATTGTTACTGACCTTTTCACATATGTGTTCATGTCGTATCTCCCACTTCTGTTATAAGCAGATTGAGAGTTAGGATTGTGTCTAATCCTTTAGCAGAGTATCTCCCTTCTGTTCCTCCCCCTACTAGGGCCAGAGCAATGTCTTTCACATAGCAGGTGCTTAATAAGTGATTGTTTATTAACCAGTATAATTCACTATAGGAAGAGGTAGTAGCACCTCTGAATATATTATGGTACATGTATATATGCAAATATATACATGTACCATACCATATAGCTTATTCTATGAAATAGGTGAGTTCTGAAAAAATATACACTAAATTTTGTAAATTTTAAATTCTAAGAAATAGCCTAAAAAGTAAAGAAATCATAATTTATTGGATAATGCACAATATTTTTGTGATGGTGAAATTTTTCCCAATGTCCTGGATCTGTTTTCTGTGTGTAATTTAGCTGTCTTGTGATTCCAGAACAATAAGCTTTAAGATGGAAAAGAAGCATGAGCAAAGCCTCAGTAGGCTGTGAGACAGTATTCAGCAGCGCAATCCATACCTGTATCTTGAGTTCCAGAAGGAAAGAAGGAGGCAAAGTTGAGGAAATAATGGTTGACAGTTTTCCACATTTGAAGAAAACTAACCCACCATTCCAAGAATCTCAATGAACCTAAGCAGGATATGCACACACATACAAAACCTACCTAGTATTAAAATCAAATTGTAGAAAACCAGTAATAAAGAGTCTTGAGTATTCTGCTTTTAGCTGCTGGTCCTCCATTTTCTTTCATTTGTTAAATGGGTATAATATCTACCTTGACTTTTTTTAAATAGTAGAGCAGGTGTGTAAAGCAAACAACATGTTTTTAAGACCCCCATGACACAGTGATTTTTTTTAAGTATTTATTTATTTATATATTTGACTGTGCCAGATCTTAGTTGTGGCCCACAGAATCTTCCATCTTTGCTGTGGCATCTTTGAGTTTTGGCACACGAACTCTGAGTTGTGGTATGCAGGATCTAGTTCTCTGACCAGGAATTGAACTCAAGCCCCCTACACTGGGACTGCAGACTCTTAGCCACTGCACCACCTGAGAAGTCTCACCATGGTGATTCTTAACAAAGGCTCAGGAAGAGCCTGTATCGTAAGCTCAGCTTGGCCACTTAGGGAATCTCTAGCAGGTTACTTAAGCTCTCTGTACCTTGGTTTCCTCATTGGTAGGACAGGATTAAAACCATCCCACCTATAGTGATATGAGGGCTAAATGAGGTGATCACTATAAGATATAATAGTGCCTGAAAATAGCTTAGTGTACTAGCACTAAAATGATGTCCTTATCCCCAAGTTACATTTGCAATTTCCCAACCTGTGAACCCTGCTCCAGGCTCCTTGGGTAGAGAAAGTGCTATGTAAAGGATAGAATCAAGCATCTACTTGGGGAGGGAAACTGCAAAACCAGGAAGAATCTAGTTTCAGTTAGGATCTCCTAAAAAAATGATCTATTTCTATAACCACCATATGTTTAAAAATAGAAGAGCCTTTTAATAAAAAGACTTCTCTTTTTCCCCTAAAGAGTAGAAAAAAATTTTTTGAACTATAATTGTAATGCCAAAATAAAGAATAAAACAGTGTCCCTGGAACTTTTATAATCACTTTTGTCCCTGCCACCTCTTGTGAGCTTCAGAATTGTAGGTTCGATTTGCATTCTCAGTCAGTATTCATCTATTAAGGTAAAAAGTCCCACATAAAAAAAAAAACACAGATAAAAGAGAATCAACATTGCTCTTTGCACAAGAAAAAATAATTGACAATTCATTAAAGGAGATCTGTCCATCATTCTTTAACTAAGATCCATCTTGCTTTGTTTGATTTGGCATCTTCAGTTCAGTTCAATTCAGTTGCTCAGTCGTGTCTGACTCTTTGTGACCCCATGAATTGCAGCACGCCAGGCCTCCCTGTCCATCACCAACTCCCGGAGTTCACTCAAACTCATGTCCATCGAGTCGGTGATGCCATCCAGCCATCTCATCCTCTGTCATCCCCTTCTCCTCCTGCCCCCAATCCCTCCCAGAGGGAGGGAGTATCAGAGTCTTTACCAATGAGTCAACTCTTCTCATGAGGTGGCCAAAGTACTGGAGTTTGAGCTTTAGTACCATTCCTTCCAAAGAACACCCAGGACTGGTCTCCTTCAGAATGGACTGGCTGGATCTCCTTGCAGTCCAAGGGACTCTCAAGAGTCTTCTCCAGCACCACAGTTCAAAAGCATCAATTCTTCAGTGCATGGCTTTCTTCACAGTCCAACTCTCACATCCATACATGACTACTGGAAAAACCATAGCCTTGACTAGATGGACCTTTGTTGGCAATGTATCTGCTTTTGAATATGCTCTCTAGGTTGGTCATAACTTTCCTTCCAAGGAATAAGCATCTTAATAAAGCCTTTTTATCTTAAAAACACCAGGGTCTAATTCAGTAAGACCTTGCTTAGGGTGTCATTTTGAACTTGTGTCATTTCATATCGTCATGGGACAAAGAGGTCTAGATCGACATCTTGCCTCCCGCTGATTTTACTTATAACACGGAGAATCTCTTCTTGGAAGAATGAAAGTAAGTGCATTATAGACAACATGTAAATGAGAGAAGATTAGTGCCTTTCCTGGTGAAATACAAATGACTTTACTTTCAAAAATGCCTGTTTGAAACTGACTGCTCATGACTGTATGCAACTGACACTTGGAGTTATTCCATCTTCCCCTAAAGTATAGGCAAACTGTCTTAGTCATGGTTCTTTTGGTTGCAAGTAATTGACAGCAACTGAAGTTTACTTGAGGGGGAAAAATGCACTTATTGGAACATTTCTAAGCTCCCCTACAGAATTCAGAACAAACTGGGCTTGCCAAGTACCTGCAGCCAGAACCTGAAAGGGAACAGGGATTCAGCCATCTCTCTCCCAGCTCTTTGTCTCTGCTTCTCTGTGTATCTCCATTCTTCTCTCTCTACTGAGAAGTTTGGGAGTTTTTAAAATTATATTAATTTTTTCATTGCACTAGAGTGAATTTATAATGTTGTATTAGTTTCAGGAGTACAACAAAGAGATTCGACTGTATAAATATATATATATATATATATATATAATTTTAAGATTCTTTTCCACTATAGTTTGCTACAAAATATTGAGTATAGTTCTCTGTGCTATACAGTAGGTCCTTGTTGGCTATCTGTTTATTATAGTAGTGTGTATCTGCTAATGCCAAACTCCTAATTTATTCCTCCTTACCTTCTCCTTTGGTAACCATAAGTTTGTTTTCTATATCTGTGAATCTGTTTCTGTTTTTTAAGTAAGTTTATTTGTATCATATTTTAGATTTCACATATAAGTGATATGATATTGAGGGCAGGAGGAGAAGAGGGCAACAGAGGATGAGATGGTTGGATGGTGTCACTGACTCAATGGACATAGATTTGAGCAAACTCTGGGAGATAGTGACAGGAAAGCCTGGCATGCTGCAGACCATGGAGATCACAAAGAGTCAAACACGACTGAGTGACTGAACAACAAAAATATGATATTAATTTTTCTCTGACTTAATACACTTAGTATGATAATTTCTAAGTCCTTCCATATTGCTGCAAATAGCATTATTTCATTCTTTTTTAAAGCTGATTAATACTCAATTGTGTTTATGTACCACATTTTCTTTATCCATTCATCCATTGATGGACACTTAAGTTGCTTTCATGTCTTGGCTATTGTAAATAATGCTACTATGAACATTGAAGTGCATGTATCATTTCTAATTTATTTTTGTCTTTTCTGGATATATGCCCAGAAATGGGCTTCCTGGATCACATGGTAACTCTGTTTTTAGTTTAATGAGCCTCCATACTGTCATTTACTGTGCAGTTTTTCACCATCTCCTTTCACAGGAGAAGGTGTCCAGCCTACAGCTCCCTCACTTCCATTCATTTAGTCATGTCCACAGGCTGAAATGAATGGGTTATCTGTGACTCCCAACTCTGAGTTCAGTTCAGTCACTCAGTTGTGTCCAACTCTTTGTGACCCCATGGACTGCAGCATGTCAGGCTCCCCTGTCCATCACCAATTCCCAGTGCTTGCTCAAATTCATGTCCATAGAGTCGGTAATGCCATCCAACCATCTCATCCTCTGTCGTCCCCTTCTCATGCCTTCAATCTTCCCCAGCATCAGGGTTTTTTCCAGTGAGTGGGTTCTTCGCATCACGTGGCCAAAGGATTGGAGCTT
The DNA here is from genome assembly GCF_014754425.2 of Oryx dammah. Classification (NCBI taxonomy): domain Eukaryota; kingdom Metazoa; phylum Chordata; class Mammalia; order Artiodactyla; family Bovidae; genus Oryx; species Oryx dammah. The sequence continues at coordinate 51,063,368 of NW_024070185.1, forward strand.
CAGCTTCAACATCAGTCCTTCCAATGAGTATTCAGGACTGATTTCCTTTGGAATGGACTGGTTGGATCTCCTCATAGTCCATGAGACTTTTAAGAGTTACTCTGAGTTACTAGGAGCCAACTTTCTCAGTGAGTTCAGATGGGATGTCCTCTGGTGGTCTAATAGGCACAGTCAGTGTGGGCACATAGTGTGGTGGATAGGACGACATGTGGCACAGACACGGATGTCTACCTTCCATTTCTGTGAGGAGTTAGGGGCCATTGACTGAAAAAAACAATACACAACCTAAAAGCTAAGAACTGTGTTTTGTTTTGTGGACAAACTGAGGACTTAAACCTGGGACATGGCCTGTCAGATAACTCTGAGGGACTGCTCCAAAGAGGTAAGGGAGGAGACAGGATGCATAGGAGGTTTCGCCACAAGGACCAGGTAGTTGGAACTTCAAAAGATTACTACTAAAGAAAACCAAACATCTCAAGTTAGTAAATTTAGCACTTTTCTGAGTATGGAAGATGCAAGAGTCTGGGCTCATTGAAATCATTCCCTTGATTAGCACCTTGGCTGCCTGGGGCCCGCGTCCTGTTCTCTCCCATCCTGAGTCCCCTCGGGGTGCACCTCTGGGGGCAGCCGCAGTGGCCGTGGGTGGCAGCAGGCAGCCTGTTTGTCTCCATCCTGAGTTCCCTCAGGGCTCACTGGGGTGGCTGCGGTGGCTTGATGGCTGCAACACCCTTTGTTTACTGATAGGGCAGCCAACATTTGTCACTCACAGGCAGTTTTCAGAGAGAAGGGGAATATTTAGCAAATATCTGCACAAACATTAAAAGACTTGCCTTTTTTTTTAACATAATAATAGCTATAAAAGATAATGTCTATTCAGTGAAGAATTCAACTCTTTTATTCCACCAAAATGTATGTAAGCAGACGGTCCCATGGTCAACACTGGCCCAGCCTTAGAGAGGCCTTGGTGTGGAGAAAGGTGACTTGAAAGAAGCCAGACCTACAATCGTAAGGAAAACACAGCTTGCTGTCTCGAGGTCTCCTGACACTCCTCTTCCATGACCAAACAACAGAGTTTTTATAGGATTCTTTCTGCAGTTAGTGGGAATTTGAGTTCAAACTTAAATATTAGCAAAGATAAAATTTTATCTAGAACTTTGCACTGTTTGTTTTTTAAAGCATTAAAATTTATAGCTAAGTTGAAGTTGGCTTAAAGTGTAACAAAACATGGGTTATTCCCTTGAGATAATACTTTGGGAATATACAAAGCAGTTGATAAAGCCTGAAGGCATTTTCCATCTTGATGTGTTGACTTGATGATGAATTTAAACCTTCACCACAGTCTTTATCAGAAAGTTGTTATCTATTTTTTGAAATTATGTATCATCTGCCTCCCTCTGATTTTTTTCCCTCGACTCATTCAGAATAAACTGCCTCTTCAATTTCTTTGTAACTTCCCAGTTTCCTATGATGGACTCCAGGTCTCACAAAGTAGCTTTTAGAAATCATTTATGTTAAAAAATAATCCATTGTTTTAGAGACGTAGGCTGAATTATATTAGGATAAAATTATATGATATGTGAGATTTGCCTTAAATCCTTCAGTAGAGAAAAACAATAAGGGTACTAATGAACATAATGTGATAAGGTCTATGTAATCAGTATATAACGATGTACTGTACTATTTTCCCTGGTTTTGTGGATATTTAAAATGTTTAGCAATAGCAGCACATCTTAATAATACAAAACAACATGATCTAGTCCAGCCATTCTTCCGATGTTAGAATTTTTCCTTAACATTCCTGGCCATGTGTTTGTTGAGCTTCTGCTTAAAAATCATACGATCAGGACAGAGACTTAAGGTCCACAAGACTAGAATAGTTACAGTCTGGTTAAGAAACAGTTTGCAGACCTCCATTCTAAAGGATGCAAGATGACAGTAAACAGATCTTCTAAGGCAGTCCATTCATCTTGGAAAAATTGTTGACTATTTCACACTGAATTAACATTTATTTACCTGAATCAACTATTACCTCACACTTCTATGACCAACACTGGCAAAACAAAATTATCACATCAACATTTTCAGAACTCTAGAAATTAGGCAAAGTATTGTAACAATCTAGGGATAGTTTGAGAGACCGCCAAATATCAGTAAAAGCAACAAGCTTTGTGGCATTTTAACTTGCTCTATTCCCATTCCCCACTCCATGGTTTCACAGCAGCCTTGAAAACCAGCACGTCCACAATCACATGAAAACCAGCAACTCAGCAGCCTCTGGAAATGACAGAAAGGGGTTGAAGATCCTCCAAAGCCCTTCTTCCAGAGAACTGCCATTCTTTGCTCTATCTAGCAGTTCCCTGGAAAATTTCACTTGAATGGCTTGTCTTTATTTCAGAGCTCTGCTCATTAACAGATTTTCCTCCAGTGGTATTTGCAGAAAAAAAAATGATATGTGTCAATAGTTTAATGATGAAACTGCCTGAGGTAGTGATAACAGTTGGGGCAAATGGTAAGCTGACAAAAATAGTTAAAAGCTGCAAGATGAGATATCTATAAAGAGGTTTTGAGAGCTCCCACATATTCTGGGGAATCTAGAAGACCACACATGTGTAGGGATGTGTGCATGCCCAGGGCTATGTGTATACTTAGGAAAGACCTGAGAAAGCCTTAAGTACATATATATATGGCTGACTGTGAGAGCCATCTCAGTTATAAGTGAAGGAAAAGGCAGAGTGGCACCCTGAGCACTGAAGGCACACAACACACACCCAGAACATCTCAGCAATGGCTGGGAGACTTACTGGCTACAGACATTTTAGGAAATTTCTGTCCACACGTTAGCTGACCACTGAAGCAACCCAGTAGAGATTTTGATGGCTGCAAAGGACAATAACTAACCTAGAAAAGTCACTAAACAGCAACATCAGCAACAACAATGGTAACAAACTCTGGGGAAGAAGAATAATTTCCAGAATTGCCACTCTATCTTGTTAAAAATATCCATTTTCAGCAACAAATTTTGAGACATACAAACTGTCAACTTAAAGAAAAAAATGCACATTATGAGAGTAGTGGGTTTAACTTTTATTCTAGGACCTTTCTCAGGACTACATCTTGGAAGACAGCCTCTCAGTAGCTTTGAGGGAACTGCTCCCAGAGTTAGGGGAGAAGGCAGTGTATGTCTGATTTTTCACTAGAGAATCCATGCTGACAAGCAAACATCTTGAATAAAAGATGGCTGCTAGTCACAAAGAATAGTTATCTCAAGTTAATGACTTTAGTTCTTGTGTATGTATATATGTATGTGCTGCAACTGGACTGGCTTCTTCTAATGGGCCATTACTACTCTTACTATTCTGCTATGGTCCAGGAAGTGGTTCTCCCTTGTTGTATCTTCTCATATCTACAGTCATACTCTTATAATCATTTAACTCTTATATAGAACAGTGTATTTAGAGAATCTTTCAGGTCACTTAATCATCATTATTTTTGTTGAATGCTCAGTTACACATTGGGTAATATAAGAAACAACAATCTTGCAAAATAGGCAAAATACAAGTAATAGTTACATTAATAAGGTCATAAGTAAGAATTTAAGTCAAGAACTTCAGAAACAAACCATATCCTTAAAGGATCACTAAGGCTAGAAAGATGATCACTTAAGGCAGAAATCTGATATTTTTAATGTGGGTCATTAAATGCATTATATTCCTTAGTATGACTTAATCATTTCCAACATAAGAGGGCATTTAAATTTAAATAACTGGAGCTTGGTGTTACCTGTATAAATTCATCCCATAACTGAGGGAGAGTCCCTCCTGATAATTGGGAAGTTATGATTTTTGTTTTTACCAAAATTTAGCTCATTGCTCTGAACAAGCTTCAGTAACTTTTAAAGAAAATTTATTTTTATGGCCAGGGTCAGAGAAAATATGATTGGCTGGCCAAATGAGAGAATCTCACCTAGTAATATCAGTAGTAGTTTGAACAGAACTATAATTCTGCTTCTCTAAACTAAATTTTCTAACAGTCATCTAATCAGAGGCTTGGAGAAGAGAAATCCACCAAGGTAAACCAGAAGTACTGATGGCCATAAAAATAAATTTTCTTTATGACCACAAACTAACAAATTGAGTTAATTTTAAAAACCTGTATAAGGTCATGCCTATGATAGAGAAATATATGCTTTATATACAAAAGTCCAAGAAATCAAGAAAACATAAATAATCATTCAGGTCAGGTCGAGCATCTTGGGATAGCTATCTATTAATATTTCTGACGTCATTTTGTTCTGGTGTGAGTGTTGTTTGTCCTTTGAGCATTGTTTTAAAGTAAGTTTGAAGTCCACAATTCTCTCTATAGATCAATCAGGTGCAGGGGGCCTTTTAAGGTTGTGGTTCAGTTGCTCAGTCATGTCCAACTCATTGTAATCCCATGGACTGCAGCACACCAGGATTTCCTGTCCTTCACTGTCTCCTGGAGTTTGCTCAAATTCATGTCCATTGAATCAGTGATGCCACCCAACCATCTCACCCTGTCATCCCCCTCTCCTCCTGAATTCAATCTTTCCTAGCATCGGGGTCTTTTCCAATGGGTCAGCTCTTTGCATTAGGTGGCCACAAGTATTGGAGCTTTAGCATCAGTCCTTCCAGTGAATATTCAGTGTTGATTTCCTTTAGAATTGACTGGTTTTATCTCCTTGCTGTCCAAGGGACTCCCAAGAGTCTTCTCCAGCACCACAATTTGAAGGCATTAATTCTTTGGTGTTCAGCCTTCTTTATGATGCAACTTTCACATTCATACATGACTGCTGGAAAAACCATAGCTTTGACTATACAGACCTTTGTCTGAGCTAGTTAGGAGTACCTAGTAAGGGCCCTTAGGCTTCACCCGTGGCTCAGCAATAAAGAATCCACCTGCAGTACAGGAAATACAGGAGACACAGGCTCAGCCCCAGCATTCTTGCCTGGAGAATCCCATGAACAGAGGAGTCTGATGGGCTACAATCCATAGGACTGAAAATAGTCAGACATGACCAAAGTGGCGGAGCACACATGAGCAATAAGGGCCCTTCCGTCTATGTAGGAGAGACTGCTTTATATGGGTCATTTTTAGCATGTATAATCTCCTGGTTGTAGGTCATGATCTTCATCCAAAGATAGAGTACTGTGATAAGCTTCAGAAACAAGCTTAGGATGTCCTTTTAATAAGTTAATTAAACTTTTGCAATAATGTAACATAGCAACAAAGAGCTATCTAGGAAGTGAGTCTTAGGCAACAACAACTCAAAGACAATTAACAACACTAGAACTTAACATTCACAAAAGTATATTATTCAAAGATAGTTTTTCTCTAAAAATCACTTTCATTCTTATCAAAGATAGCCAAATTAAGATATTCTCAAAGCAAGTCCAAATGGTGGCCCATAAAACAAATCTTAGTAAATTTTAAAGGATAGGTAGCATAAAAAGCTTATTCTCCAATCACAGTAGAATAAAATTAGAAAGCAAATAGAAGAATATTTGATATATTCACAAACATATGGATATTAAACAACATACTCCCAATAATACATCAAAGAAATCACAAGAGGCATTTTGAAACATCTCAAGATGAATTAAAACTAAAACTGAACAAAACTTACAGGATACTCTAAAATAGTGTTTAGAGAAAATTTTATACCTGTAAACAGCTATATATTTTTAAAAGATATCAATAGCATTCTACCTGAAGAAACAAAGACTATTCTAAACACAAATTAACCAGAAGGAAGGAAATAATAGATTAGACTGGAAATTCATGAAACAGAGTAGGAAAACAGTAGAGAATATGGACAAAGCAAAAATTTGTCTTCAAAAATATAAGCAAATTAATATAACTTCAGTCTTATCAAGCAAAAAATTACACATTACTAAAACTAGGAGTGGAAGAAGGGACATCCCTATGACTTTACAGAAATAAGAATTATTATAAGGGAATACTAGTATGTGTGTGTGTGTGTGTCTCACACAATCAGGCTGACAAGTCCCAAGATCTGTAGTCACAATCTAGAGATCAGGAGATCAAGTGATATAATTCTGGTCCAAGTCTGAAGGCTTAAAAACCAGAAAAAGCAACAGTGTCCAAATTCTAGAAGGTTCAAGACCCCAAAATAGCTATTGTTTCAGCGTGAATCCAAAGGCAGGAAAGGATCAAAGCCATCAGAGAGGGTCAAGCTTTATGTTATATTTTAAATTGGTTGATACTCAAAAAATGTTCTACAACAGCCTACACAATGGGAGAAAATGTTTGCAAATCATAAGGGGTTAATACTCAAACTATATAAGGAACTCATGCAACTGAATAGCAAAAAAACAAACAATCCAAATAAAAATGGGCAGAAGAACTGTATAAACATTTCCCAAAGAAGACATGCAAATGGCCAACAGGTATTTGAAAAGGTCTTCAACATTACTAATCATCAGGGAACTGCAAATCAAAACCACAGTTAGATATCACCTCACACCTGTTGGAATGGCTATCATCAAAAAGACGAAGGATAACAAGTGTTGGCAAGGATGGAGAAAAGGAGACCCCTGAGCACTGTTGGTAGGAATGTAATTTGATAGTCACTATGGAAAACAGTATGGCAGTTCCTCAAAAGCTTAAAATAAAGCTACCATACAGTCAATCAATTCCATTTCTAAGTTGTTTATCTGAAGGAAATGAAAGCACTAAAGTTGAAGGCATCTCCATGTTCATTGTGCAGTAATACAATGGCCCCAACATGGGAACAATCAAAGAATCCATGCACACATACACACATACTAGGGAATTTCATTCAGCTATGAGAAATAAGGAAACCCTGCCATTTGTGACACCATTGGATGGACCTTCAGGGCATTATGCTAAGTGAAATAAGCCAAACAAAGACAAATACTACATGTTATCACCTCTATGTGAACTCTAAAAAAAAGTCACACTCATCAAAACAGAATAGGAAAGTGGTTGCTTGGGATGGAGGGATAGGGGGAATAGGGAGAAGTTGATAAAAGAGTACAAATTTATGAATAAATTCTAAGGATCTAATGTAAAACATATGGCTATTACTGATAACACTGTTACATAATTGAAGCTTGGTAGCAGTAGAATTTAAATGTTCCCATTAAAAAAAAAAGTGAGACGATGGGTGTGTTAACCAACTAGATGTTGAGAATCCTTCCCCAGTATGTATCAAATCACCACAATGTACAATTTAAATATCTTATAATTGTATTCGTTATTTACACACCAAAGCTGAAAAAAAATCTCTACAAAGAGTTAGGTCCCATATGACTTCACTTGTAAATTTATGTTTGAAAAGAATGAACACTCACTTCCTCAAAAATCTAAACACAGAATTATCATATGACTGAGATTTTCCAATCCTATGTATATACTCATAGGAATTGAAGGCAAGAGCTCAAACAATTGCTTATATGCCATTTGTTTACAATGTTGTTTACAGTAGCCAAAAGGTAGAAATAACCCATGTCTCCGTTGACAGATGAATAAACAAAATGTGGCATATGCATCCAAGGGAAGCATTATTCAGCCTTTAAAAGAAATCATGTTCTGATACATGCTACAATATAAATGAATTGTGAAGATATTATCTATGTGAAATAAGCCATTCACAGTAATAAAATAATACAAGGAGGAAATATTTCCCAACTCGTTCTACAAGGTGAGGGTTACCCTGGCACCCAAGCCAGAGAAATCACAAGAACAGTACAGATCAATATTCCTTGCAAATATAGACATAAATCTCCTCAGAAAAACATGAGCAAACCAAATCCAGCAACACTGAAAAAGAATTATACACCGAGACCAAGTGGGATTTATTTTAGGAATGAAATATGGGTTTTACATACAAAAATCAATATAATACACCATATTAATGGAAGGAGGAGCAAAAACTACATGGTCATCTCACTTGATGCAGAAACAAACATTTGACAAAATCCAACAACTTTTCATGATAAAAACATTCAAAAAATTAGGAATAGAAATAAATTTTGAAACTGAGAAATCTAAAAGCCCAGAGCTAGCATTATATACTTAATGATGAAATAATGAAATTTTTTTTCTCTAAGATCAAGAACAGGTCAAGGATGTCCAATCTTGCCACTTCCAGTCATCATTTTACTGGAGGTTCTAGCCAGCAGAATCAGGCAGAAAAAAGAAATAAAAGGTATAAAAATGGGATGGGAAAATGTATCTCTGCAAATAACATGATCCTGTATAGAAAATTATAACTCCAAAAAATGGTTAAAACTAATAGCAGTGTGGCAAGATCAATATGTAACAGCTATTTGTATTTCTGTATACTGTCAGTGAACAGTCTGAAAGTGAAATTAAGAAAGTAATTTCACTTATAGCATCAAAAAGAATAAAATATTTAGGAATAATTTTAACAACAAGAGGGCAAGACTTGTGTACTGAAATATATAAAACATCATTGGAAGAAATTTAAAAGATCTCCATAAGTTGAAAGACATCCTGTGTTCATGGTTGAAGGACTTAATATTCTTAAAATGGCAATACTACCCCAAGTTGATCTACAGATTCAGTGCAATATGTCAAAATTCCAGGAGCTTTTTTGCTAAAGTAGTAATAGAAAACATCATCCTAAAATTCATATGGAATCTGAAGGGATCCCAGAGAGTTGAAATAGTCATGAAAAAGAACAAACCTAGAGGTCTCTCACTTCCTGATTTTAAAACTTATTACAGAGCTACAGTAATCAAAACAATGTGGTACAGGAATGAAGACAGACACAGAGACCAATGAAACAGCTTGTATATAAACCCTCACATACACAATCAAAAGACTTTTTTTAAAAAATAAAAGTGCCATGACTATTCAATGGAGAAAGGACAGTTTCTTTAACAAATGGTGCTGTGCAAATGTGAAATGGATCCCCATCTCATACCATACACAAAAATTAGTTCAAAATGGATCATAAGGCTAAATGTCAGTGCCCAAACTCTAAAGCTATTAGGGAAAAAAAAAACATAGCCATAAATTTTTATAGCTTTGGGTCGGGTAGTGGTTTCTTAGACATGACACTGAAAGTACAAGCAACAAAAGAAAAAATGTTACGTTTTATCAAAGCTGAAAAATTTTGTACCTCAAAAGATATTATCAAAGAAGTGAAAATATAGCCTATGGAACTGAAGGGGGGAAAAAAAAGATTTGCAAATCCCTTATCCCATTTGATAAGGGATTCAGATCCAGAATATATAAAGAATATTTGTACCTCTATGATAAAAAGTCAATCCAATTGAAAATGAGCAAATGATCTGAATAGACGTTGTTACCAAAAAGATATAAATGGCTAAAAAGCACAAGAAAAATGCATAATGTTTTTAGTTGTTGTTGTTCAGTTGCTAAGTTGTGTCCAACTCTTTGCGACCACATGGACTGCAGCACTCCAGGCTTTCCTGTCCTTCACCATCTCCTGGAATTTGCTCATATTCATGTCCATTGAGTCTGTGATGCTATCCAACCATCTCATCCTCTGCTATCCCATTCTCCTCTTTCCCTCAATCTTTCCCAGTATCAGGGTACTTTCCAGTGAGTCCACACTTCACGTCAGATGGCCAAAGTATTGGAGCTCCAGCTTCAGCATCAGTCCTTTCAATGAATATTCAGGATTGATTTCCGTTAGGATTGACTGGTTTGATCTCCTTGCTGTCCAAGAGCGATATCGCATAGGAACCTGGAATATTAGGTCCATGAGTCAAGGCAAATTAGAAGTGGTCAAACAGGAGATGGCAAGAGTGAACATCCTCATTTTAAGAATCAGTGAACTGAAATAGACTGGAATGGGTGAAATTAAATCAGATGACCATTATTTCTACTACTGTGGGCAAGAATCCCTTAGAAGAAATGGAGTAGCCATCATAGTCAACAAAAGAGTCCCAAACCATACAATATCACAGTAATCCAAGTCTGTGCCCCAACTAGTAACACTGAAGAAGCTGAAGTTGAATGATTCTAAAAAGACCTACAAGAACTTCTAGAACTAACACCCAAAAAAGATGTCCTTTTCATTATAGGGAACTGAAATGCAAAAGAAAGAAGTCAAGAAACACGTGAAGTAACAGGCAAATTTGGCCTTGCAGTACAGAATGAAGCAGGGCAAAGGCTAATAGAGTTTTGCCAAGAGAACACGATGGTCATAGCAAACACCCTCTTCCAACAACACAAGAGAAGACTACACACCAGACATCACCAGATGGTCAATATCGAAATCAGATTGATTATATTCTTTGCAGCCAAAGATGGAGAAGTTCTATGCAGTCAGCAAAAACAAGACCAGGAGCTGACTGTGGCTCAGATCATGAACTCCTTATTGCAAAATTCAGAATTAAATTGAAGAAAGTAGGGAAAACCACTAGACCATTCAAGTATGACCTAAATCAAATCCCTTATGATTATACAGTGGAAGTGACAAATAGATTCAAGGGATTAGATGTGATAGACAGAGTGCCTGAAGAACTATAAACAAAGGTTCATGACATTGTACAGGAGACAGGGATCAAGACAATCCCCCCAAAAAAAGAAATGCAAAAAAGCGAAGTGGCTGTGTGAGGATGCCACACAAATAGCTGAGAAAAGAAGAGACGCAAAAACCAAAGGAGAAAAGGAAAGATATACCCATTTGAATGCAGAATTCCAAAGAATAGCACAGATAGATAAGAAAGACTTCCTCAGTGAACAATGCCAAAAAAATAGAGGAAAACAATAGAAAGGGAAAGACTAGAGATCTCTTCAAGAAAACTAGAGGTACCAAAGGAACATTTCATACAAAAATGGCCACAATAAAGGACAGAAATGGTATGGAGCTAACAGAAGCAGAAGATACTAAGAAGAGGTGGCAAGAATATACAGAAGAACTATACAAAAAAGATCTTCATGACCCAGATAATCACGATGGTATGATAACTCACCTAGAGCCAGACAACTTGGAATGTGAAGTCAAGTGGTCCTTAGGAAGCATCACTATGAACAAAGCTAGTGGAAGTGATGGAATTACAGTTGAGCTATTTCAAATCCTAAAAGATGATGCTATGAAAGTATTGCACCACTCAATATGTCAGCAAATTTGGAAAACTTAGCTGTGGCCACAGGATGGGAAAAAGCCAGTTTTCATTCCAGTCCCAAAGAAAGACAATGCCAAAGAATGCTCAAACTACTGCACAATTGCATTCATCTCATAGGTTAGTAAAGTAATGCTCAAAATTCTCCAAGCCAGACTTCAACAGTACATGAACCATGAACTTCCATATGTTCAACCTGGTTTTAGGAAAGGCAGCGGGACCATAGATCAAATTGCCAACATTTGATGGATTATCAAAAAAAGAAGAGAGTTCCACAAAAAATATCTATTTCTGCTGTGTTGACTATGCCAAAGCCTTTGACTGCGTGGATCACCAAAAACTGGAAAATTCTGAAAGAGATGGGAATACCAGACCACATGACCTGTCTCTTGAGAAACCTGTATGCAGGTCAGGAAGCAACTGTTAGAACTGGACATGAAACAATGGACTGGTTCCAGATAGGGAAAAGAGTACATAAAGGCTGTATATTGTCACGCTGCTTATTTAACTTATATGCAGAATACATCAGGAAATATGCTGGGCTGGATAAGACACAAGCTGGATTGAAGATTGCCAGGAGAAATAACCTCAGATATGCAAATGAGACCATCCTTATGGCAGAAAGTGAAGAACAAAAGAGCCTCTTGATGAAAGTGAAAGAGGAGAGTGAAAAAGTTGGCTTAAAGTTCAACATTCAGAAAACTAAGATCATGGCATCTGGTCCCATCACTTCATGGCAAATAGATGGGGAAACAGTGGAAACAGTGAGAAATTTTGTTTGGGGGGCAGGGCTCCAAAATCACTGCAGATGGTGATGGCAGGCATGAAATTAAAAGATGCTTACTCCTTGGAAGAAAAGTTATGATCAACCTAGACAGCATATTAAATGCCAACATATTAAAACATATGCCAATAAAGGTCCATCTAGTCAAGGCTATGGTTTTTCCAGTAGTCATGTATGGATGTGACAGTTGGACTATAAAGAAAGCTGAGTGCCAAAGAATTAATGCTTTTGAACTGTGGTGTTGGAGAAGTCTCTTGAGAGTCCCTTGGACTCAAGGAATCCAACCAGTCCATCCTAAAGGAAATTAGTCCTGAATATTCACTGGAAGGACTGATGTTGAAGCTGAAACTCCAATACTTTGGCCACCTGATGTAAAGAACTGACTCATTTGAAAAGACTCTGATGCTGGGAAAGATTGAGGGCAGGAGGAGGGGACGACAGAGGATGAGATGGTTGGATGGCATCACCGACTCAATGAACATGAGTTTGAGTGAACTCTGGGAATTGGTGATGGACCAGGAGGCCTGCTGCAGTCCATGGGGTTGCAAAGAGTCAGACATGACTGAGCAACTGAACTGAACTGAACTGACCTGTCCATGAGACTCTCAAGAGTCTTCTCCAGCACCACAATTTGAAAGCATCAAATCTTTGGTGTTCAGCCTTCTTTATGGTCCAACCCTCATATCCTTACATAACCACTGGAAAAACCATAGCTTTGACTATACAGACCTTTGTCAACAATGTGATATGTCTCTGCTTTTTAATATGCTCTCTCGGCTTTGATTATTTTTCATTTATTTTGATTGGAGGCTAATTACTTTACAATATTGTGGTGGTTTTTTCCATACATTCACATCAATCAGCCATGGGTGTACTTTATTTCCCCATCCTGAAGCCCCCTCCCACCTCCTTCCCCACCCCATCCCTCAGCGTCATCCCTGTGCACCAGCCCTGAGCACCCTGTCTCATGCATTGAACCTGGACTGGCAATCTGTTTCACATATGATAATATACATGTTTCAATGCTATTCTGTCAAATCATCACACCCTCATGTTCTCCCACAAAGTCTAAAAGTCTGTTCTTTTCATCTGTGTCTCTTTTCCTGTCTCACATATAGGGTCATCATTACTATCTTTCTAAGTTCCATATATACATTAATATACTGTATTGGTGTTTTTCTTTCTAACTTACTTCGCTCTGTATAATAGGCTCCAGTTTCATCCAACTCAATAGAACTGATTCAAATGCATTCTTTTTAATAGCTGAGTAATATTCCATTGTGTATATGTACCACAGCTTTCCTATCCATTCATCTGCCAACGGACATCTAGGTTGCTTCCATGTCCTGGTTATTGTAAACAGTGCTGCGATGAACACTGGGGTACATGTGTCTCTTTCAATACTGGTTTCCTTAGTGTGTATGCCCAGCAGTGGGATTGTTGTGTCATATGGCAGTTCTATTTCTGGTTTTTTAAGGAATCTCCACACTGTTCTCCATAGTGGCTGTACTAGTTTGCATTCCCACCAACGGTGTAAGAGGGTTCCTTTTTCTCCACACCCTCTCCAGCATTTATTGTTTGTAGACTTTTTGATAGCAGCCATTCTGACTGGTTTTAGATGGTACCACATTGTGGTTTTGATTTGCATTTCTCTGATAATGAGTGATGTTGAGCATCTTTTCATGTGTTTGTTAGCCATCTGTATGTCTTCTTTGGAGAAATGTCTATTTAGTTCTTTGGCCCATTTTTTTGATTGGGTCACTTATTTTTCTGCAATTGAGCTGTAGGAGTTGCTTATATATTTTTGAGGTTAATTCTTTGTCAGTTGCTTCATTTGCTATTTTCTCCCATTCTGAAGGCTGTCTTTTCACCTTCCTTATGGTTTCCTTTGTTGTGCAAAAGCTTTTGAGTTTAATTAGGTCCTCTTTGTTTATTTTTGCTTTTATTTCCATTATTCTGGAAGGTGGGTCATATAGGATCCTGCTCTGATTTACGTCAGAGAGTGTTTTGCCTATGTTTTCCTCTAGGAGTTTTATAGTTTCTGGCCTTACATTTAGATCTTTAATCCATTTTGAGTTTATTTTTGTGTATGGTGTTAGAAAGTGTTCAAGTTTCATTCTTTTACAAGTGGTGACCAGTTTTCCCAGCACCATTTATAAAAGAGATTGTCTTTTCTCCATTGTATAGTCTTGCCTCCTTTGTTGAGATAAGGTGTCCATAGGTGCATGGATTTATCTCTGGGCTTTCTATTTTGTTCCATTGATCTATATTTCTGCCTTTGTGCCAGTACCATACTGTCTTGATGACTGTCGCTTTGCAGTATAGCCTGAAGGCAGGAAGGTTGTTTCCTCCAGGTCCATTCTTCTTTCTCAAGATTGCTTTGGCTATTCGAGGTTTTTTGTATTTCCATACAAATTGTGAAATAATTTGTTCTAGTTCTCTGAAAAATACCGTTGGTAGCTTGATAGGGATTGCAAGATTGCTTTGTGTAGTGTACTCATTTTCACTATATTCTGATCCATGTATGTGGTATATTTCTCCATCTACTTGTGTCATTGTTGATTTCTTTCATCAGTGTTTTATAATTTTCTATATATAGGTCTTTTATTTCTTTAAGTAGCTTTATTCCTAAGTGTTTTATTCTTTTTGTTGCAATGGTAAATGGAATTGTTTCCTTAATTCCTCTTTCTGTTTTCTCATTGTTAGTGATTAGAAATGCAAGAAATTTCTGTGTATTAATTTTATATCCTACAACTTTACTATATTCATTGATTAGGTCTAGTAATTTTCTGGTGTAGTCTTTAGGGTTTTCTATAGAGGATCATGTAGAGGATCATGTCATCTGCAAACAGTGAGAGTTTTACTTCTTCTTTTCCAACTTGGATTCCTTTTATTTCTTTTTCTCCTCTGATTGCTGTGTCTAAAACTTCCAAAACTATGTTGAATTGTAGTGGTGAGTGTGGGCATCCTTGTCTTGTTCCTGACTTTAGGGGAAATGCTTTCAATTTCTCACCATTGAGGAAAATGTTTGCTGTGGGTTTGTTATATATAGCTTTTATTATGTTGAGGTATGTTCCTTCTATGCCTGCTTTCTGGAGGACTTTTATAATAAATAGATGTTGAATTTTGTCAAAGGCTTTCTCTGCATCTATTGAGATAATCATATGGTTTTTATCTTTCAATTTGTTAATGTGGTGTATAACATTGATTGATTTGCAAATATTGAAGAATCCTCACATCCCTGGGATAAAGCCCATGTGGTCATGATGTATGATCTTTTTAATATGTTGTTGGATTCTGTTTGCTAGAATTTTGTTAAGGATTTTTGCATCTATGTTCATCAGTGTTATTGGCTTGTAATTTTGGTTTTTTTGTGGAATCTTTGACCAGTTTCGGTATTAGAGTGATGGTGGCCTCATAGAATGAGTTTGGGTTTACCTTTCTCTCCAATTTTCTGGAAGAGTTTGAGTAGGATAGGTGTTAGCTCTGCTTTAAATTTTTGGTAGAATTCAGCTGTGAAGCCATCTGGTCCTGGGCTTTTGTTTGCTGGAAGATTTCTGATTACAGTTTTGATTTCTGTGTTTGTGATGGGTCTGTCAAGATTTTCGATTTCTTCCTGGTTCAGTTTTGGAAAGTTATACTTTTCTAAGAATTTGTCCATTTCTTCCAAGTTGTCCATTTTATTGGCATATAGTTGCTGAGAGTAGTCTCTTATGATCCTTTGTATTTCTGTGTTGTCTGTGATTTCTCCATTTTTGTTTCTTATTTTGTTGATTTGATTCTTCTTTCTTTTTCTCTTGATGAGTCTGGCTAATGGTTTGTCTATTTTATTTATCTTCTCAAAGAACCAGCCTTTAGCTTTGTTGATTTTTGCTATAGTCTCGTTTGTTTTTTTGCATTTATTTCTTCCCTAATTTTTATGATTTCTTTCCTTCTACTAACCTGGGGTTCTTAATTTCTTCTTTTTCTAGTTGCTTTAGGTTAGGTTATTTATTTGATTTTTCTCCTGTTTCTTGAGGTACGCTTGTATTGCTATGAACCTTGCCCTTAGCACTACTTTTACTGAATCCCATAGGTTTTCGGTTGTTGTGTTTTCATTTTCATTCGTTTCTATGCATATTTTGATTTCTGTTTTTATTTCTTCTGTGATTTGTTGGTTATTCAGAAGCGTGTTGTTTAGCCTCCATATGTTTGTATTTTTAATAGTTTTTTTTTCCTGTAGTTGACATCTAATCTTACCGCATTGTGATCAGAAAAGATGCTTGAGATGATTTCAGGTTTTTAAAATTTACCAAGGCTAGATTTATGGCCCAGGATGTGATCTATCCTGGAGAAGCTTCCATGTGCACTTGAGAAAAAGGTGAAATTCATTGTTTTGGGGTGAATGTCCTATAGATATCAATTAGGTCTAACTGGTCCATTGTATCATTTAAAGTTTGTGTTTCCTTGCTAATTTTCTGTTTAGTTGATCTATCCATAGGTGTGAGTGGGGTATTACAGTCTCCCACTATTATTGTGTTACTCTTTAATTTCCCCTTTCATACTTGTTAGCATTTGCCTTACATATTGTGGTGCTCCTATGTTGGGTGCATATATATTTATAACTGTTGTATCTTCTTCTTGGATTGATCCTTTGATCATTATGTAGTATCCTTCTTTGTCTCTTTTCATGGCCTTTATTTCAAAGTCTATTTTATCTGATATGAGTGTTGCTACTCCTGCTTTCTTTTAGTCTCTATTTGCGTGAAATATCTTTTTCCAGCCCTTCACTTTCAGTCTGTATGTGTCCCTTGTTTTGAGGTGGGTCTCTTGTGGACAATAATAAGCTATCTAGGTTTGTCATAGCTTTTTTTCAATGACCAAGCATCTTTTAACTTCACGACTGCAGTCACTGTCTGCAGTGATTTTGGAGCCCAAGAAAATAAAGTCTGTCACTGTTTCCACTTTTTCCCCTTCTCTTTGCCATGAAATGATGGGATCAAATGCCATGATCTTTGTGTTTTGAATGTTGAGTTTTAAGCCAGCTTTTCCACTCTCCTCTTTCACCCTCATCAAGAGGCTCTTTAGATCTTCTTTGCTTTCTGCCATTAGAGTTGTATCTGAGGCATATCTGAGGCTATATCTGAGGCATATCTGAGGCTATAGATATTTCTCTCAGCAATCTTGACCCCAGCTTATGATTCATCCAGCCTGGCATTTCACATGATGTACTCTGCATATAAGTTAAATAAGCAAGATAACAATATACAGACTTGATGTACTCCTTTCCCAATTTTGAACCAGTCCATTTTTTCATGTTGGGTTCTGTTGCTTCTTGACCTGCGTACAGGTTTTTCAGGAGACAGATAAGGTGATCGGGGATTCCCATCTCTTTAAGACTTTTCCACAGTTTGTTGTGATCCACACAGTCAAAGGCTTTAGCATAGTCAATGAAGCAGAAGTAGATGTTTTTCTAGAATTACCTTGCTTTCTCTATGATCCAAGTAATGTTGGCAATTTGATCTCTGGTTCCCCTATTTTTTCTAAACCCAGCCTTTACATCTGGGATTTCTTGCTTCACATACTATTGAAGCCAGGCTTGAAGGATTTTGAGCATACCTTGCTAGCATGTGGAATGGGCACAATTGTACAGTCGTTTGAACATTCTTTGGCATTGCTCTTCTTTGGGATTGGAATGAAAATTGACCTTTCCAGTCCTCTGGTCACTGCTGAGTTTTCCAAATTTGCTGACATATTGACTGCAGTGCTTTAACAGCATCATCTTTTAGGATCCGAAATAACTCTGCTGTTATTCCATTACTTCCACTAGCTTTGTTTGTAGTAATGCTTCCTAAGGCCCGCTTGACTTCATACTCCAGGATATCCGACTCTAGCTGAGTGACCACACCATTATGGTTATCTGGGTCATTAAGACCTTTTGGGTATAGTTCTTCTGTCTATTCTTTCCACCTCTTCTTAATATCTTCTGCTTCTGTTAGGTCTGTACTTTACATATAAATCAACTTTTAATACCTGATGCTGTCAAAAAAGGCAGATGCAAAAGGTCACATATTGTATGACTCCATTTTTATGAAAAGCCCAAAGTAAGCATGTTCATAGATACAAAAAGTAGGCTAAAGGGTCAGGAGAGAGGAAGTTTGGGGTAACTGAGGAGACCATAAATCATTTTCTATTGGGGGTGATGCAAACATGCTAGAATTAGATGGTGCTGATGATTATACAACTTTATGAACACACTAGAGACAAATATGCATTATTTACCATTCATTAAATTACAAACCCTGTCTCTCTACTGGGCATATCATTCTTCTCCCAGTAGGCAACTTTGTAGTTTAAGTGGCATATTTCAGTATTGGAAATTTGAGAACTCCTGGTCTGAATATACCCTCCAAGAAAAACACATTCCATAGGAGGTAGGAAAAAAGAATATCACTCACTTGGAATGAATATTTATAAAAAGACTAAGAAATTTTCCCTTCTTTAAGTCTATGAGAACTATTATGGAACTAATTCTAAAGAGACATGTTAAGGTTCAGGGCACCTATGTACTGAGTCACATAGACATCATTCATAGTACTTGAGAATTCTCATTTCCATATATAGCAAGCCAGGGAAATAAACACATCTTTGATTGATTTTTCTAGGAAAAGAATGCAATATGGTGTAAGCACATTTCTTGTTTTCCTTTTCCTGAAGAGAATGGTTCTGAGAAAACTGAAGTAAGTTAGAGAGAATCCCAGGAGCTGCTTTTCAAATTCTCCTATGGGGAGCCCCAGGGCTCATTGGAATGGAGGGATTCCTGCAGCCTCCTACCTGTGCTCTTTGAGATATAAGCCATTTCTTTCAGTTTCTCCAGTAATTGCTTTTTTCCACTACAAATTTAACAGATAAGCCTTGTCCAGTGAATTGCCATGTAGCTCACTGAGATAAAAATTAGAAACTTTGGAAACAGTATTAGATCTTGAATGTAATATACCCCAAACAGAATCATTGATTTCTAACCTTTCCAAACCTGTTCTTCCCCTAGTTCTCTCCATCTCAGTAAATGGCATCACAAACCATCTAATTACTTAAGCTCAAAACCCAGGAGACTTCCCTATTCCTCTCTTCTTTTCACCTTCATCATCCAACACATCATCAAGGCTTATTGGCTCTGTAACTCCAAAACATTGCTTTAACTCATTTACTTCTCTCTAAACCCACTGCTACTATCCAATCCGATCCAGCCATAATTTTCCCTAGTGAGGACCACTGCATAACCTCCTAACTGATCTTTCGTGCTCCACAGTCACCCTACACAAGCCACTCTCTCCTGAGCTACTAGATTGGTCTCAGCAGGAAATTCACTCTCCTATACAAACCCATCTCCTGACAAGTATCCCACTGGATATAAAATAAAATCTAAGCCACTTACAAAGCCCTGTTCTCTCAGACCCCTACCTCCCCTACTGACCTCCTCCTTCTCTTGCTTCACTCACTAGACCACTGTCTTTTCCTCTAACAGGCCAAGTTCACCCCCACTTTAGACAGTTGCATGCCTGAAACATTCTGGTCATTTCAGGACCCAGCTTAAGAATCACTGCTTCAGAGCATCTTGATGATGACTAATCTCATATATTTCCCCTTACACCATTGTGTTTTAATCATCATGCTTTATCTATAATTATCTAGTATGTTCTTTATTTAAAATTTTTGTTCATATTTTTATCATCTCTGAAATATAAGCCCCACACAAGCTATATGCCCAGATGAGATTACTAAGGAGGATATTGAACATTTTGACAGTTTCGTCTATCACCATGGAGACAGAGACTATTAATGTATTTAAAGCAGATTTGCCACTTAAAAGGTATTGGGTTGCTAATAATAACTTCCTAATATATTATTATAGTTGGTATTATGATTAAGGAAATAGACTCAGCACATCCCTAAATTGCTGGTCACATGGTGACCCTGCTATGACAAGAAAGTAGCTGGTGCCTGACAGAAAGCCCCATTCACTTGGATGGGCCAGTCTGTAGTAGCATTGACCCAAATGCAAAGGCTGAGTCCAGGATGAGCAACATACTACTGGAGACCAAGCATCTCAAAGTTCTTGCCAGACTGGGCTGTGTCAGGCAAGTGTCTGTACCAGCTTGCAGACCATGGTGTGGAGTCAGAGCAATTCATGAAGTATTGGCTGAGTACCTAGAGTACACCAGATACTGTGCTACACATGGAAATACAGACCTAGCTAAGACATAAGGCTGGTGATGCTGAATTGTGGTTCATTTATTAAAACCAGTGCTCATCTCTTATCATTTTTCAAGGTTAATTTCAAACCACTTTAATAATTTTACAAACACTAATTCATTTATTCTGTATGAAATTTCTGTGGTTATTAAATATTATCATCCCCATTTTTTTTAATTCAGAAAGTTATGCTACAGAGGGATTAAGTGACTAGACCAAGGGGACATACTTGGGAAGTGGTAAGCCTTGCTCAATACCGCCAGCATCTGCATCTGACTCAATGCCCTGACTCTGCCCTGTGGACTCAAATTCTGCACCTCCCCCATGGACCTGATCTTAGTCCTCTTGAAGTTGATCTCCTTGACTTGATATACATCTAACTTCCTCCTCTGCTTGTTGCTTTTGTTAACATCTCAACCCTCCCTTGATGGGAGTCTGAACCAACTCATTCTCTGATTTATGAAAATATCACCCCCCCACACACACAACTCCCAAGTCCAAATTGTACGACAGAAGCTGCCTGTGGGCTACAAAGACTCTCCAGATGGGTTGGTTGTTTTGTATTTATCAGTTAAACAAAAAAACAGGGGCACTGTGATTCCCACATAGCTCGGAAAATGCATTCATGTAGGAAACAAAGCCTCCACAACCACAGACAAGTATCTTGAGTCTCTACAAATAAGCTGCAATATAAAAGCAAGACTATTATATTTTCCAATGACTTAATTTGCCAAAGGGACACAAACAATGAACAACAGAGCTGAGAGCAGCACTGCAAATAGACAACACACTTTAAAATGTGGGCCTCTCGTGGGGAAGTCGTAATTGTCATTTTCAATTTTTTAATGCTTTTCCACCCTATTGCCCTCTAGTCTTTTTAATAAGGCATTTCTGTGTATGCATGGGTATGCATGTGTGTTTTCTTTTTACATCTGAAGGAAATGGCTATGTACAATTGTTTTTATTATAAATAGGAAAGTCCATCCACTAGTGATTATGAGCTCCACAACGAGTCATAAATATTAAATTTTGCTTGGAGCTTTTGGCACTCTGCATTGTTGTTTCTCAGACAATATGCATATAACCTGAGTTCTTACCAGTTTATGAACCAAAGGTGAAGACCACAGTGACAGTTCATTCCTAGGTGCTTCTGGATAATAACCTCTTACTTTCCAAGGGGCAAACACTCAGAAAACTCCCTTTTCCCTTTAATATGTTTTGCTGAGAGGCCCAAAATGGGGGGGGGGGTTATGGATTCACATGTAACTTTCCCTGTTGCCTGTCCCTCTGCTTGTGTTCATGTTCCGGCCAGACTCTTGCCATCCCTCTCTTCTGTTTCCTGATAACTTGACCTCAAGCACATCCTGCATTCTCCTGGGGCTCCTTATGAGGAATCACTGACCTGACCTTTATTCCTGTGCCCTGGCATCCTGTACTGTCACTGCTGCTGCCGCCGCTGCCACCACCACCCGGAGCTCTGTAACTGTCTGACCATGAATCTCGATCACCACATGTCACCTGCCATGATTCTCTCTGCTGCCCAGACTGTCAGACCACTCCTGTAGTGTTCCTGACTTGCTCTTCACCTCTACACCTCACGTCTGCAGCTGACGGGGGAAACTGCTTGCTGCCTTATGTCTTGCTGTTTGGAAAGTAAGAGAAGGGGGTCTTTCAGTGCAGTCACGTGAGCATCTGAATGTCGTGTTCTCGTTGTTTTATTTTTCATCCTTCTCTGACCCTAAACACTTAGGTATCCCCAAGGTGCCTCGGGGTGGTTCAAATATAGCCTTACTTCATACCTGGAACCAGTGACCTCCTCAACTCACACCATACTGTTACATCTGGTGCAGCCTGTAATCTGTGCCACCCAGTCATCTTCTGTAAGGCATCCAACATACCTGTCTATGTCTGAACTCTAATGCAAGGTTTTCCCTCAGCCCCAAGGAAGTGTCACAGCATTGAGCACTGGGTCACTCCCATTGGCCAGCTTGTGACTGAGGGAGTTGAAAATGCACAGGGTTAAGAAATGGTTTTGATAGCAGGGACAAGGAAAGCTGGATCTGGAGTGGAGTAGCCAGTGCTGAGAGGCCAGAAAACAAGGGGACTCAGTGCTTACTCCACCAGGCCATGGAGGATATTGGAGAAACAACTAGACTGGATATCAAACAGAAAACTGAAGGGCCAGACCACAGTAGGTCAAAAGCTTGGAAAGCCAAGAGACTATAATGGCCCAAGTGCAAAGCCAATTGGAGGTCTGAAGCCAACTCACGTGGTTGCACAGAGGATCTATCAAAAAGAGCAAGAAAATCCACACACAGGACTAGCATCAGGATAAGAACAGCAACAGCAATATCAAGGTGGGGGTCTGGAGTCAGAGGCAGTCACCTTCTTCAAACTGAACCATCTCTAGTCCCTTGCTCAGTTGAAAGATGATTGCAAGTCAGCATGGCCCAAAACTTGAGGGGAATGATATCAGAAGATAGCAAAGGGCAGGAGAAAGGCAGTCATTTAGTTTCTTTAGAATAACCATGACATCAAGGGGGATAGACAGCTTGTGTATGCATGTTACAGAAACTCCACAAGCTCATGAGCAGCTTAGGTTCTGGGAAGATCTTAAACCCCAGGGACTTCCTAAACTATCCCAAAGTCCACTTGTCTACACATCCAAAGGTACGATGTCCATGGGACCACTGATACCATCTGCTGGTGGTGAACAGGGTAGATAAAGTTTTTCCCTGGCTTGCCTCCTTAAAATTACAAAGTTGAAAATATCTAAATAGACATGCATCTTTATAACCAAAAGCAGAGAGTAGATGGACAAAAACCTTGCATGGAAAATGAGTAATTTGGGTCTTCTGTCCCTCCTAAAGCCCTCATCTGCTCAAACCACCATCATTCAGTCCTCTAAATGCTAATTAAATTCAATAAGCATTTACGGAGGGCTCCTAGAGAGCCAGGGACAGTGTTAAGTGGCAGGAGAGATAAAGAATGTCAATGCCTACTTTTGAAGAGCTTTTAATTTAGTCAGGGAATCAGTCAACTAATAACAAACAATCATATCTTCCAGGTACCCCAGTAGGATATGAGTCTTGAAGGATGACTTGGTTTGAAAATTTGAGAAAAGGTCTGTCTGAGGAAGCAATTGAAACAATGGATGAAAAATGCAAGGACAGAGGCTTTGGATAAAGGTGGCTGATTGAGTGCATGCATTTCATTTCACTCCCTTCTGAAGCCCTCTAAAATTTCACAGAGATTTTTAAGCCATATACTCACAAGAACAAAATAATATGGGAGAGGAAACAACAGTCACAAAACTTTGGAATCTGGGAAGCAAATAAGGAAAGTAAAGAATGCTAAATCCTAAGCTGGCAATGGGGAAGCCAAAAAGAAAACTGATTTATTCCACAGAATATACCAAAGTCTCCAAGACTAATTACCCCAGGTATCTCCAGCTGCTGCTGCTAAGTCGCTGCAGTCGTGCCCAACTCTGTGCGACCCCATAGATGGTCACCCACCAGACTCCTCTATCCCTGGGATTCTCCAGGCAAGAATACTGGAATGGGTTGTCATTTGCTTCTCCAGTATCTCCAGAAGTAGACCTTATTTGTGGTGCTGAAAGCTAGAGATAAACCTGGCTAAGAAGGGTGAGGTCCTGACCCCTTTGCTCACTCTGTCCAGTTAAGGACTAACTCTTGCCCACCTTCTTCCTAGTAAACAGAAACTAGAGAATTTTTAACTAGAGGATACTAGAGATAGTCAAGGGTGAAAGTATGATATGTAAACAGGAGGAATGAATGAATGTTATGTTGAAAAACCAAGCCTTCTTCTCTCAGTTAATTTCTAAAACACTGTCAGAGGGAAGGTCACTGCAGGATAGTAGTGAGGCATTGGAGGGCTTTTCTGTGAAATCTTTCCAGTCCAAAGGAAATGAAGAGAGTGATATGGTACCTCTCTAGTCCTGTCCCCATACAGGGAGAGTCACACTGTACTAACCTCATATCCATGCTCAGAGTCCAGCCAGGTTATAGTGCTTCATTCTGAAAAAATGAGCACTCCAAGGTCTCTGCTCAAAGAAAGGAAAACCCACGTCCTCACAAGTATACTTGTGGGTATTCATAGCAACATTGTTTACAGTGAAAGAAAAAGGGAAAACAACACAAATATCCATCAGTGACTGAATGGATAAATAAAATGTGGTACATCCATACAATGGAGCAGTTTTCAGCAATAAACAGGAATGAAGTACTGATACATGCCAATGTGGATGAACCTTGAAAATATTGTGCAAAGTGAGAGAAGCCAGTCACAGAAGGCCACATAATGCATAATTCCATTTATGTGAAATGTCCTGAATAGATAAATCCATATAAACAAAGTAGATTAGAAGTTTTTAGGGACTGGAGGGACATGGGAATAAGAAGTGACTGATAATGGGTACAGGGTTTCTTCCTGGGATGATATAAATGTTCCATTATTTGATAGTGATGATGATTGTACAACTCTGTGAATAGACTAAAAACTACTGGATCATACCCTTTAAAAGGGTACATTTATAGAACATGAATTATGCCTCAAAAAAAAACTGTTATAATAAACACACCTGCATATCACATACATGCACAAAACCAAAATTCACCAGACATCTGAGGAGGGATGTAACACAGAACTGTCCATTGGAAATATAATGCAAGCTACATATATACTTTTAAATTTTCTAGTAGCTACATTAAAATAAGTAAAAATTTAAAAATTAATTTTCATAATATATTTTATTTACCCCTAATATTATCATTTCAACATGTAACCAATAATATATATTAAATACATCCTTTCTTTCATTCTAATTTCTCAAAATCCAGAGTGTTTGTTATACTTACAGTACACCTTAAACTAACCAAATTTCCATTATCCAATAATGCATATATCTAGTGGCTACTATATTAGAGAACATGAATCAAAAATGAATGATCTGGACCAAAATAAACACAAAGGAAAGCAAAAAGCAATTTTTTTTTAAGAGAAAACAAACTACAGGGAGAAAAAAATTTTAGAAATAAGCTATCTGAGAATTCGCTGGTCATCCAGAGGTTAGGACTTGATGCTGTCACTGCAAGAGGGCCTGGGTTCAATACCTGAGGGGAACTAAGATTCTGCAAGATAACCTGCATGATACAGCCAAAAAATAAAAAGAAATAAGCTATTATTAATGTGCTCAGGGAGTAAGAAAAGATTTGGACTCATTAACAAGAGCAGAACTTAAAAAAAAAAAAAAAAGAACAGAGGACAAAATAAAGACTATTAGAAATTAAAAGTATGATAGCAGAAACTAAGAATTAAATAGAGGTGTTCAAAGATAAAATTAAGGAAATTTCCCTTGGAGTAGAGCAAAAGGACAGAGAACTAGAAAATTAGAAAACTAGTCACAGAGAAGGGAGAAAATAATCAAAGGAATAGTTAAGAAATATTTCCAGAACTAAAGAACTAGCTTCCTGATTGAAAAGATCCAGTGATTACCCAGAACAATAGATGAAAGGAGACTCACAATGAGACACATCAGTTGTGAAATTTTGGAACACTTGAAATTCAAAATGTTAGAGCTCTTTTTCCCTAGTGGCTCAGACAGTAAAGATTCTGCCTGAAATGCACCAGTCCTGGGTTCAATCTCTAGTCAGAAAGATCCCCTGGCAAAGGGAATGATTATCCTCTCCAGTATTCTCGCCTGAAAAATTCCATGGACAGAGGAGTCTGGCTGCTACAGAGTCAGACATGACTGAACAACTGACAACACTTTGAAATGAAAAGGAAATACTACAAGCTATCAAAAAGATAAAATAAAGGTCACAAAAGACCAGGACTTCAGCTGGTTTGAGGACTTCTCAACAGCAATGTTGGAAACTAGAAGACAATGGATTGAATTCAGTTCAGCCGCTCAGTCATGTCTGACCCTTTGCGACTCCATGAACTGCAGCATGCTAGGCCTCATGGTCCATCACCAACTCCCAGAGTTTACCCAAACTCATGAGTCGGTGATGCCATCCAACCATCTCATCCTCTGTCGTCCCCTTCTCCTCTGGCCTTCAATCTTACCCAACATCAGGATCTTTTCAATGAGTCAGCTCTTCGCATCAGGTGGCCAAAATATTGGAGTTTCAGTTTCAACATCAGTCCTTCCAATGAACACCCAGGACTGATTTCCTTTAGGATGGACTGGTTGGACACCTTGCAGTCCAAAGGACTCTCAAGAGTCTTCTCCAACACCACAGTTCAAAAGCATCAATTCTTCTGTGCTCAGCTTTCTTTATAGTCCAACTGTCACATCCATACATGACTACTGGAAAAACCATAGCCTTGACTAGACGGACCTTTATTGACAAAGTAATGTCTCTGCTTTTTAATATGCTGTCTAGATTGGTCATAACTTTCCTTCCAAGGAGTAAGCGTCTTTTAATTTCATGGCTGCAGTGATATGCAGTGATTTTGGAGCCCCAAGAAAGATTTGGGGAATGATTTCCAACCCCAAATTCTATATATGTATATTTAATCATTCTATTTATTACTTGTGTGTGTGTTGTGCTCAGTTGTGTCCAACTCTTTGCAACCCCATTGACTGTAGCCCACCAGCTCCTCTGTCCATGGAAATTCCAGGCAAGAATACTGGAGTGGGTTGCCATTTCCTCCTCCAAGGTATGTTCCTGACCCAGGGATCGAACCCACATCTCTTGAGTTCTCCATCATTGGCAGGCAGATTCTTTACCACTGCACAACCTGGAAAGCCACTTATTAGTTGAGATTTAACCCTCAATTTATTAGTTGTCATTTAACCTTTGGTTTTTTAGGTGAGATTGAGGATTAAATGACATTGCAAGTACACAGTGCCTCAAAAAACTTAACATACTTGCCTCTTTTTCTATCAGGCATCTGAAAGATAAGTGCTATCAAAATTAATTGGAAAATCAAATTTATGCATACTCATATATACATTAAAAAGGAAGACTTAAAATTCAGACAGCATGGTAAAGAGAAGTTTAAGAAAGACCTCAGAATAGCAAATGTATACCAGACAGAGAAATTTGTCCAGATTAGAGCACGGGAAAAGGTCCCATGAAAGTCATCTTTAACACAAAACTGGTAGAATAAGCAGTGTATCTGAACATCTTGAGAAGGAATTTGAGAACATCTTGAGAACTAGTAGAGAGTTTGGGATGAATTAATGATAAACAATAAAAAAAATTAACAGAACACAATTACCAGCACAAAACTTGCCCCCTCACCACCAAAAAATATATACGAAGTGGAACATAGATAAAATAACAATGGCCATGAGATTGTGAATATTGTAGTTGAGCACTGGGTACCTAGAAGTGTATCATGTATGTCTGAGTTTTTTTGTTTTTAGTATTAGAGCAGGCAAATTTGGCCTTGGAGCACAAAATGAAGTGGGGAAAAGGCTAACAGAGTTTTGCCAAGAGAACTCACTGGTCATAGCAAACGCCCTTTTCCAACAACATAAGAGAAGACTCTATACATGGATATCACCAGATGGTCAATAGCAAAATCAGATTGATTATATTCTTTGCTTCTGGAGAAGCTCTATGCAGTCAGCAAAAACAAGACCAGGAGCTGACTGTGACTCAGATCATGAACTCCTTATTGTCAAATTCAGACTTAAATTGAAGAAAGCAGGGAAACCACTAGACCATCCAGGTACAACCTAAATCAAATCCCCTATACAGTGGAAGTGACAAATAGATTCAAGGGATTAAATCTGACAGACAGAGTGCCTGAAGAACTATGGATGGAGGTTTGTGACATAGTACAGGAGGCGGTGATCAAGACCATCCCCAAGAAAAAGAAATGCAAAAAGGCAAAATGGTTGACTGAGGAGGCCTTACAAATAGCTGAGAAAAGAAGAGAAGTAAAAGGCAAGGAGAAAAGGAAAGATATACCTTTGAATGCAGAATTCCAAAGAATAGCACGGAGACATAAGAAAGCCTTCTTCAGTGATCAATGCAAAAAAAAAAATAGAGGAAAACAATAGATTGGGAAAGACTAGAGATCTCTTCAAGAAAACTAGAGATATCAAGTTAATATTTCATGCAAAAATGGGCAGAATAAAGGACAGAAATGTTATGGACCTATCCAAAGCAGAAGATATTAAGAAGTGGCAAGAATACAAAGAAATATACAAAAAAGGTCTTCATGACCCAGATAACCATGATGTTGTGATCACTCACCTAGAACCAGACATCCTGGAATGGGAAGTCAAGTGGGCCTTAGGAAGCATCACTCTGAACAAAGCTAGTGGAGGTGATGGAATTACAGTTGAGCTATTTCAAATCCTAAAAGATGATGCTGAGAAAGTGCTGCACTCAATATGCCAGCAAATTTGGAAAACTCAGCAGTGGCCACAGGACTGGAAAAAGGCAGTTTTCATCCCAATCCCAAAGAAAGACAATGCCAAAGAATGCTCAAACTATGGCACAATTGCAGTCATCTCACATACCAGCAAAGTAATGCTCAAAATTCTCCAAGCCAGGCTTCAACAGTACATGAACTATGAACTTCCAGATGTTCAAGCTGGATTTAGAAAAGGCAGAGGAACCAGAGATCAAATTGCCAACCTCTGCTGGATCATCAAAGAAGCAAGAGAGTTCCAGAAAAACATCTACTTCTGCTTTATTGTCTATGATTAAAGAATTTGACTGTGTGGATCATAGCAAATACCAGACCACATTACCCACCTCCTGAGAAATCTGTATGCAGGTCAAGAAGCAACAGTTAGAACTGGACATGGAACAACAGACTTGTTCCAAATAGGGAAAGGAGTACATCAAGGTTGTATATTGTCACCCTGCTTATTTAACTTATTTGCAGAGTATATCATGTGAAATGCTGGGCTGGATGAAGCACAAGCTGGAATCAAGATTTCTGGGAGAAATATCAATAACCTCAGATATGCAGATGACACCACCCTTATGCAGAGGGAGAAGAGGAACTAAAGAGCTTCTTGATGAAAGTGAAAGAGAAGAGTGAAAAAGTTGGTGTAAAACTCAACATTCAGAAAACTAAGATCATGACATCCAGTCCTATCACTTCATGGCAAATAGATGGGGAAACAATGGAAACAGTGAAACACTATTTTCTTGGGCTCCAAAATTACTGCAGATGGTAACTGCTGCCATGAAATTAAAAGACGTTTGCTCCTTGAAAGAAAAGCTATGACCAACCAATACCACATATTAAAAAGCAGAGACATTACTTTGCCAACAAAAGTGCATATAGT
This sequence comes from Oryx dammah, assembly GCF_014754425.2. Lineage (NCBI taxonomy): Eukaryota > Metazoa > Chordata > Mammalia > Artiodactyla > Bovidae > Oryx > Oryx dammah. The sequence goes on from NW_024070185.1 coordinate 51,092,793, forward strand.
CAAAGCTATGGTTTTCCCAGTAGTCATGTATGGATGTGAGAGTTGATCTATAAAGGAAGCTGAGTGTCAAAAAAGTGATGCTTTTGAACTGTGGTGTTGGAAAAGACTGTTGAGAGTCCCTTGGACTGCAAGGAGATCCAACCAGTCTATCCTAAAGGAAATCAGTCCTGAATATTCATTGGAAGGACTGACGCTAAAGCAGAAACTCCAATACTTTGGCTACCTGATGTGAAGAACTGACTCATTGGAAAAGGCCCTGATGCTGGGAAAGATTGAAGGCAGGAGGAGAAGGGGACGACAGAGGCTGAGATGGTTGGATGGCATCACTGACTCAATGGACATGAGTTTGAGCAAGCTCTGGGAATTGGTTATGGACAGAGAAGCCTGGCAACCTGCAGTTCATGGGGTCTCAAAGAGTTGGACATGACTGAGTGACTGAACTGAACTGAACTGATACTGTGTTCAGTAAACTGCATGGCTCAGGTGTAAAACATTTATTAAACATAGTAATGTTATTGTTGGCTGTTGATATGATCAAAATTATATAACCTTATTGGGAAGGGGAGAAAATGAAACGCAGAAAGAGTGACTCATAAAAAGGAGCTAATTCTTAATCTTCAGGGTGGGGGTGAGGATGGGGTTCAATCAGTTGTCTTTAAACTTTAACTTGTTTAATGTCATTTGCTTGTCATTCAGTTGCCCAGTCATGTCCAACTCTTTGAGAACCCTGTCCCTCACCATCTCCCATGAGAACTCTGTCCCTCACCATCTCCCATGAGAATCCTATCCCTCACCATCTCCCAAAGTTTGCCCAAGTTTATGTCCATTGCATCAGTGATGTCTTCCAACCATCTCATCCTTTGATGCCCTCTTCTCCTTCTGCCCTCAATCTTTCCCAGCATCAGGGATTTTTCCAAACAGTCAGCTGTTCGTATCAGATGACCAAAATACTGGAGTTTCAGCATCAGCATCAGTCCTTCTAATGAATATTCAGGGTTGATTTCCCTTAAGATTGACTGGTTTGATCTCTTTGCTGTCCTAAGGACTTTCAGGAATCTTCTCCAGCACCACAGTTTGGTGCTCCACCTGCTTTACGGTCCAGCTCTCACAACCGTATGTGACCACCAGCAAGACCATAACCTTGACTGTATGGACCTTTGTTGGCAGAGTAACATCTCTGCTTTTGAACACATTGTCTAGGTTTGTCATAGCCTTCCTGCCAAGAAGCAACCATCTTCTGATTTCATGGTTGCAGTCACCATCCTCAGTGATTTTAGAGCCCAAGAAGGGGAATTCTGACACTACTCCACCTTTTCCCCCTCTATTTGCCTTGAAATAATGGGGGCGAATGCCATAATCTTAGGTGTTTTGGTATTTTAAGCTGGTTCTTTCACTCTCCTCCTTCACCCTCATCAAGAGGCTCTTTAGGTTCCTCTTCACTTTCCGCCATTAGAGTGGTATCGTCTGCATGTCTGAGGTGGTTGTTCTCCCTTCTGTCCTGATTCCAGCTTGTAACTCACCCAGCCTGGCATTTCTCATGATATGGTCAGTGTACAGAGGAAACAAATAGAGTGACACAGCCCTGTCCTCCTCCTTTTTCAGTCTTGAACCGATCATTTGTTCCATACAGGGTTCTGACTGTTGCTTCTTGACCTGCATACAGGTGTCTCAGGAGACAGATAAGATGCTCTGGTATTCTCATCACTTTAACAGCATTCCACAGTTCATTATAATCCACATAGTCAAAGGCTTTGGCACAGTCAATGAAACAGAGGTATATGTTTTTCTGGAATTCCCTGGCTTTCTCTGTGATCCAGTGAATGTTGGCAATTTGATCTCTGGTTTCTCTTCCTTTTCTAAAACCCAGCTTGGACATCTGGAAGTCCTTGGTTCATATAATGCTGAAGACTAACATGCCAGATTTTGCTTGGTGCTCTTGATCTATTCAATGCCATTCCCTTGCAAACTAAACTTCTCAAACTACCTTGCCAATTAGCTCAGGGCTAGACTCAGTCAATGAAAGGCAGCAGAATCAAGAAAGAAGCTAGGGCGTCCCTCCTCTAATATTCCTGTGAAGCTAGAAAGATCTCTGACAGTGGCTGCCTTGTCTCCATGGTTTCTCTCTCCCAAGCCAGACTAACACCTCTTTCCATGGCCCTAGCTCTCATATTGGGATTCTAAATCAGTAACAAATGATTTCAGCAATGATCCTTTTTAAAAGAATACATGAAAAAGTTTTACTTTACAAATTGAAAAATTTAACATTGCTTTCTTTCCCTTTTGGGTTTTTCAAATTTTTATTCTACTTCCTTGATATGCTTTATATAAATGAAATGTTGAGAGTCCTTTACTAATCATTGTGCCAAACAAATGTAAATCAAAATCTATATATAAAATTTTCAAATTGGTTTAATTTCCTATGACCTTAAGTCTTAATGTGATCAAATTATTTCTGGAGTAAGTTGTCATCGCAATTATTATTGGTAAATATTTGATCCTAACTATTTTATAAAATTTAAAATAAAATAATTAAAGTAATATATAATAAAGTAATAAGTATATACTTATTATATTATATTATACTTATAATATAACTACATTATGTTGTATTATAATATATAATAAAGTAATAAATAAAGTAATTAAAATATAGGAAGTAGAATTTTAGTGCAAGTGCCTTTCCATGAGATAGTTTTATTTTTTTTCAATTAGTACATGCATCTATGGATGAAAATGGCTTATTGTCAAAATCAAATAAGGCTCATCACTGATTATCCATTAATTCTATAAGTGTAAGCCCTGAGAAACCATGTGCCCACATATGGTATGAATATTATTTTTTCTTTTAAAAATAAATGTCACTTGATGTTTTAAAATTCCTTCCTGGTTATAAACTGAAATCTACATAGTGCTCTATCATCTAATTTTTTTTTAAATGATATATATGATGTATCAGTTGATAATTTAATTTATTCTTCTTTGATTTTGTGGAATGTGAAGAATTGGAAGACAACTTGAATCACAAAAATTTTTTATGAGTTAGACATTTGAGCAATTAACTTTTTATATTTTAGGAAATATAGTCTTTATCCAAGCTTAGAAAGTTGTTAATTATACTTGCTACTGTTCAATTTAAAGGCATCATGATTAGCATAAGAAAGAATTGAGGAAGAGCATAATATTGTGAACCATAGTATACTTTGCAGTTGTATTATTTTCTGATAAAATACTATTTAATCATAATTAAATATATATTCATCAAAACCCTAGACCTACAGATTTTGCTTATTCAGGTTATCAGAATTCTCTACCATATAACTTAGTTAGGAAAGCTGATTCTTATTTTCTACCCATCAGCCATATAAATCTATCTTCCATCTGAAAAAGTCTTTTACTTGAAATAGCATATAGTTCAGAGAATATTTTTCTATTACATATAAAACAATATACCACATTTTGCAAAATACATTATTAAAAATATTCAGGATTAAATTATTATAAATCTAATCTAATTAATACATCCATTCTACAATATGTTTTTAAGATAATAAATCAATGCCCTGTTACTCATTTTCTACCTAATGAAAATGTAAAATGTTTCTAAGATTTTTTTTTATGAAGCAAGAAGTATGATTAAAAAGGAATGAAATTTAGTAAATATATTTTGATGCTTGGCTTTTAGGAGTAATAATTACATTTTAAATATCAGAAATAACTCTACATATTCATGAAACATTACAGTCAAACTTTACTTAGGTACTTAATGAAAAAGCATATTCTGCTAAAAATTGAATAATTGGCTAGCATTTTTTGTTAATCCAAAATGAAAACACTAAATATTTTATAAGATAAAATATTTATTATTCTTGAAATAATTATTTTGAAACATTTTTTATAAAATAGTAATTACTGTTAAATGATACATCAGAATTTTAAAGTGATTATACACAAGTGTTATCCATGGGTTTTACCCACTGCATCTGAAACATTTGGATAGTACTGAAAAATATCCTAGTTTTATTTATTATTAAAAATTTTTTTGATCATACCACATGACATGCAGAATCTTAGTTCCCCAACCAGGGATCCAACCCATGCTCCCTGCATTGGAAACATGAGTCTTAACCACTGGACTGCCAGGCAAGGCCTTATGTTATACTTAAAAGGATCTACCACACCAACCTATACTCAATATGCCAGCAAATTTGAAAACTCAACAGTGACCTCAGGACTGGAAAAGGTCAGTTTTCATTCCAATCCCAAAGAAGGGCAATGACAAAGAATGTTCAAACTATAGTACAATTGCTCTCATTTCACATGCTAGCAAGGCAATGCTCAAAATCCTTCAATCTAAGCTTCAACAGTATGTGAACTGAGAAATTCCATATACAGAAGTGGGAGTTAGAAAAGGCAGAAGAGCTAGAGATCAAGTTGCCAACATCTGCTGGATCATAGAAAAAGCAAGAGATCACCAGAAAAACATATACTTCTGATTCATTAATGATGCTAAAACCTTTGTGTGGATCAAAACAAGCTGTGGAAAATTCTTAGAGATGGGAATACCAGATCACCTTACCTGCCTACTGAGAAACCTGTATGCTGGTCAAGAAGCAACAGTTAGTACAGGACATGGAACAACATACTTGTTCCGAATAGGGAAAGAAGTACATCAAGGCTATATATCATCACCTTGCTTATTTAACCAATATGCAGAGTACATCATGTGAAATATGGGGCTGGATGAAGCACAAGCTGGAATCTAGATTGCAGGGAGAAATAGCAATAACTTCAGATATGCAGATGACATCACCCTTATGGCAGAAAGCAAAGAACTAAAAGAGCCTCTTGATGAAAGTGAAAGAGGAAAGTTAAAAAGCTGGCTTAAACTCAGCATTCAAAAAACTAAGATCATGGCATCTGGTCCCATCACTTCATGGCAAATAGATGGGGAAACCATGGAAACAGTGACAGACTTTAATTTCTTGGGCTCCAAAATCAGTGCAGATGGTGACTGCAGCCATGAAATTAAAAGACGCTTGCTCCTTGGAAGAAAAGTTATGACAAACCTAGACTGTGTATTAAAAATATAAAACACTGAGACATTACTTTGCCAACAAAGATCCATATAGTCAAAACTATGGCTTTTCTAGTAGTTTTGTATGGATATGAGAGTTAGACCATAAAGAAAGCTGAGCGCTAAAGAATTAATGCTTTCCAAAGAACTGTGGTGCTAGAGAAGATTCTTGAAAGTCCCTTGGACTGCAAGGAGATCAAACCAGTCAATCCTAAAGGAAATCAGTCCTGAATATTCATTGGAAAGACTGATGCTGAAGCTGGAGCTCCAATACTTTGGCCACCTGAAGTGAACAGCGGACTCATTGGAAAAGACCCTGATGCTGGGAAAGACTGAGGGCATGGATGAGAAGGGGATGACAGAACCTGAGATGGTCGAATGGCACCGCCAACTCAATGGACGTGAGTGTGAGCAAGCTCCAGGAAATGGTGAAAGACTCAACTTAGCAACGAAACAACACCACCTATTTATACTGCTTCAGCTGTTGAAAGATGCCTTTTGTTCTCAGCTAGTTGTATGTGAGAATAAGTTTGCTGAGTAGCTGAAATGAATTTGTATTTTGATAATTTTTGAAATGGTTTCTGTGTTCAGTATTTTCTACTTCTTTGCTTTGCTCTTGTGGGAACTTCCCTCAGTGTTATGAAGCCTCCATAGTCAGGGACTTAAATAAATCTGTCATTACTGACATACTGTATCACATATCTGAATTCTGAATATGCCAGCAAGAACAAACATACCCACTTTCCAAGAATAAGCTTCACCCCAAACTGCGGTTCAGTATGCATAAGAAAGGCTGTCCTACCAGGTAATGGGGGCTCGATCCATCATTAACAAGCCTTCTCCTTTAGATGGCACTGTTGAGATTTCTACCCACCAGGAAAGATTTTTCAATGAATGAAAAGAAATGCCTTTGTTTTGTCAACTGAGAGAAAAACTATTGTGACCTTAGACTCAGTTTCAGCTACTGAAATTTCAGGAAGGTGCGTATATGGATGTTCAAAATCTAAAATTGAATATCTAAATCTGTGCCTGAAAAACCCTTGGAAAATCTTTGTTTGCCCCAATTTAAGGAATGCTGCTGCTACTGCTGCTGCTGCTATGTTGCTTCAGTCGTGTCCGACTCTGCAACCCCATAGACCACAGCACACCAGGCTCCTCCATCCCTGGGATTTTCCAGGCAAGAATACTTGAGTGGGTTGCCATTTCCTTCTCCATTGCATGCATGCTGGTCTAATCCATTTTCTCCTTGCAGTGTTTAGATTCAGCTGATGATCGTCTGTGTGACTTTTGTGGTTTGTATGGGTATGATATACTTATTAACTTGCCCAAGGATTCCTCTATGAGATCTCTATCCCTGAGGAACCTGGGAAAGTTTGAATCTAGAAATGACAGTGAATAGCTAGGTTTTCAGACTTGGTCTAATCTCTCTTCAAAGACCTGCTCCAGTCTCTACAGTGGTACAGGAAAGGGTGGGCCTTTTAAGCTCCTTGGGTCACAGCCACTTCCTGATTAGTGCATGAGCTGAAAAATTGCCCATTGTGAAGTGCCAGGGTAACACTTCCTGTGTAACACAATTAGCAAACGCTCAGGAGAGATCATTGCAATGTTTTAACCACATCTTGTTCACTATTCTGTGGACTTCATTTATATAATCAGAAAACATTATGTTTAATAGTGTTAGTGTAAGTTTTTTTTAATTATTTTGTAATCTTGATCATAATTTTCAAACAATCAGAATTTCATTAATGAAATATCCTATATTTCATGTTTTCAATTTTAAACAGGAACATTTAACATGTTTCCATTCATTCATTCATTCAGCAAATATCTATTCAAAACTTGTGTGCCAGGCAATTATAGTAAGTGAAGTGGATGCAAAGATGAAAAAAGACAAAATTGTAAACTACAGAGGTGGAGAATAGATTAGTGGTTGCCAGGGGACACGGACAAGGGCAAGGAGGTACGTGCCACTAAAAAGGGGTAACACAAGAGAGTTCCTCTGTGGTAATGGAACAGTTCTGAGTCCAAAGGTAGATGAAAAAAAGATGTCGAGAAATTTTTTCGTAAAGGGCCAGAGAGTCAATATTTAAGTCAATATTTTAAGTTATGCTTGGAGAAACAATCAATATTAGCAAGGAAAAGTGATTGTCTTGTAGATGGTTCACTTTGAAAACCTTGAAGGACTACTTTTACAGCTCTGACAGAACCTCCAGATCTGAATCTACTATTTTAGGATGAAACTGGAAGCCCTAGCAACAGAGCAAAGGGATATACAAGTTTATGAGGAATATGGAGGACAAAGAAAAGAGGGGAGAACAGAAAGAGGGTGATTCCACATGCTCAGCAGATGTGGACTCTGAAAAGACTGACACAGTAGGAAAAGCAATGATTTTACATTAGAGTTGGCAAAATATGACTCAGGGGCAAATCTGACCGACTGCTTGCTTTTGTAAGTAAAGTTCTTTTGGAACACAGCTCCATCTGTTCATTTCTGTATTGTCTGTGCCTGTATTAGCACCACCACAGCAGACTTAAGTACAGTTGGCTCTCAGGTATCTTAGGTATCCATAGGTTTGAATCCATATCCTTGGATTCAAACAACCTTGAATTGAAAATATATTTTTTAAAAAAATCCAGAAAGCTCTGAGAAGCAAAACTTGAATCTGCTGTGTATGAACAACTATCTGCATTGCATCCACATTTATTCAGTTCAGTTCAGTTGCTCAGGCATGTCCAACTCTTTGCAACCCCATGAGCTGCAGCACGCCAGGCCTCCCTGTCCAATACCAACTCCCTGAGCCTACCCAAACTTATGTCCATTGAGTCGGTGATACCATCCAACCATCTCATCCTCTGTCATCCCCTTCTCCTCCTGCCTTCAATCTTTCCCAGCATCAGGGTCTTTTCAAATGAGTCTGTTCTTTGCATCAGATGACCAAAGTATTGGAGTTTCACCTTCAACATCAGACATTCCAATGAACACCCAGGACTGATCTTCTTTAGGATGGTCTGGTTGGATCTCCTTGCAGTCCAAGGGACTCTCAAGAGTCTTCTCCAACACTACACTTCAAAAGCATCAATTCTTCGGCACAGCTTTCTTTATAGTCCAACTGTCATATCCATACATGACTACTGGAAAAACCATAGCCTTGACTAGACAGACCTTTGTTGGCAAAGTAATGTCTCTGCTTTTGAATATGCTGTGTAGATTGGTCATAACTTTCCTTCCAAGGAGTAAGCGTCTTTTAATTTCATGGCTGCAGTCACCATCTGCAGTGATTTTGGAGCCCCCCAAAATAAAGTCTGACACTGTTTCCCCATCTATTTCCCATGAAGTGATGGGACCAGATGCCATGATCTTTGTTTTCTGAATGTTGAGCTTTAAGCCAACTTTTTCACTCTCCTCTTTCACTTTCATCAAGAGGCTCTTTAGTTCTTCTTCACTTTCTGCCATAAAGGTGATGTCACCTGCATATCTGAGGTTATTGATATTTCTCCTGGCAATCTTGATTCCAGCTGTGCTTCCTCCAGCCCAGTGTTTCTCATGATGTACTCTGCATATAAGTTAAATAAGCAGGGTGACAATATACAGCCTTGACGTACTCCTTTTCCTATTTGGAATCAGTCTGTTGTTCCATCTCCAGTTCTAACTGTTGCTTGCTGAACTGCATACAGGTTTCTCAAGAGGCAGGTCAGGTGGTCTAGTATTCCCATCTCTTGAAGAATTTTCCACAGTTTATTGTGATCCATACAGTCAAAGGCTTTGGCATAGTCAACAAAGCAGATGTTTTTCTGGAACTCTCTTGCTTTTTGATGATCCAGCGAATTTTGGCAATTTGATCTTTGGTTCCTCTGCCTTTTCTAAAACCAGCTTGAACATCTGGAAGTTCATGGTTCATGTATTGCTGAAGCCTGGCTTTGAGAATATTGAGCACTACTTTACTAGCATGTGAGATGAGTGCAATTGTGCAGTAGTTTGAGCATTCTTTAGCATTGCCTTTCTTTGGGATTGGGATGAAAACAGACCTTTTCCAGTCCTGTGGCCACTGCTGAGGTTTCCAAATTTGCTGGCATATGGAGTGCAGCACTTTCACAGCATCATCTTTCAGGATTTGAAACAGCTCAGCTGGAATTCCATCACCTCCACTAGCTTTGTTCATAGTGATGCTTCCTAAGGCCCTCTTGACTTCACATCGTAGGATGTCTGGCTCTGGGTCATGAAGATCTTTTGTGTACAATTCTTCTGTGTATTCTTGCCATCTCTTCTTAATATCTTCTGCTTCTGTCAGGTCCACACCATATCTGTCCTTTATTGAGCCCATCTTTGCATGAAATGTTCCTCTGGTATCTCTAATTTTCTTAAGGAGATCTCTAGTCTTTTCAATTCTATTGTTTTATTAGATATTATAAGTAATCCAGAGATGCCAAAGTATATGGGAGGGTGTGCTTAGATTACATGCAAATACTAAACTATCTTATATAAGAGACTTGAGCATCCAAGAATTTTATTATCTGCATGGTGTCCTGGAACTAGTTCACCTAGGATACCAAGGGACCATTGTAATTGTAACTGAGACAATATGGTCCACAAAGCCTAAAATATTTACTGGACTTGACAGAAAAGTTTCCTGATCCCTATTTTACATTGACTTTGGACTCTGTGGCTTTCTTTCTGTCATTATGTTCATATTCCCTCTCAGGTATCATAAGCGTAACTTGGGAGTTATTAATATATTGAGTTCCTCCAGCAGCAGAGTTCTCTATAGATGTTAACAAAATTTTGTGTAACTTCTATGTGAAATAGAGAATGAAAAAAATAAATCTATGATTCAATTGAAAAAAAATGTTTTAGAAGAGAAAATGTAGCCTAAAGTCATATAAAATATAAATACACTCACAAAATAAAATACATATTTTTGTATACTTATAGAACAGTGGTTATGATGGTGAGGGTATAGGGCATTATCACTTTCTGGTTTTCACATTTCTGTATTTATTTGGATTTTGTGCAAAGGATATTATTTAGTAATCAGAGGGGAAGAAAAGCTCCTGAGAAAATAAACAAGTAAGAACATAGAATATTGCCAGTCCAGGTATATTCAAAGAAGAAGAGATTACTTCCAGTTAGTCGGAAGGAAACAAACAGCATAATAAGATAATGCTAAATCCTAAAAGCAGTGTATTAGCAACAAGGCAACTGTGTGTGTTAGAATGGAAGGAGAAGGGTTGAATGGGCAGAGATTCTATGCTGTCAGGCCAGAGAGGAGGGAATATCACTATAAAGTCACACAAGGAAAACTAAAGAAAAACAAATTTCAAGATATGAGATTTTAAAATATAGATTTTAAAGATATGAGATTTTAAAAAATAGATTTTGAAGTATCAGGCAATTGTTATACAATATAGAATGTGAGTAAAATTTGATATCTTTATTTAATCATTAATTTCTGAAATAAAGATGGCAGCTTATTCATTTTAATGAACTGACCTGGCTTCCAAGACAATATGTACAACATTTAATGTAAGTGGTGAATTATTATTCTCTTGACTATATTATCCTCCTCAATACCTCTCTGAGTAGAGTTTCTTACAATCCCCATAACAGATTATGGTTAAAGCCAAGAGGCTTGTTTCTTAAACCACTATTAATTTTTGTGTATGCTGCATTTACTTTTGCTGGCAATCTTAGCGAGCATTTTTTTCTATAAGAAAAACTTGTTCTTCTCTTTTATTAACCTATGAGATTGGCTTTGAGATCAAAATTAGTTACTAAATTGCTGTCATAAATCAAAATTTCAGTTAGTTACATTGATTACAATTGTCTTCAGTGGGGAACTCTCCAGGTAACAACTGTCAGTCAGTCAATCAGTTCAGTCACTCAGTCGTGTCCAACTCTTTGCGACCACATGAGTCGCAGCATGCCAGGGCTCCGTGTCCATCACCAACTCCCAGAGTTCACTCAGACTCACGTCCATTGAGTTGGTGATGCCATCCAGCCATCTCATCCTCTGTTGTCCCCTTCTCCTCCTGCCCCCAATCCCTCCCAGTATCAGAGTCTTTTCAACTCTTCACATGAGGTGGCCAAAGTACTAGAGGTTCAGCTTTAGCATCATTCCTTCCAAAGAAATCCCAGGGCTGATCTCCTTCAGAATGGACTGGTTGGATCTCCTTGCAGTCCAAGGGACTCTCAAGAGTCTTCTCCAACACCACAGTTCAAAAGCATCAATTCTTCAGTGCTCAGCTTTCTTCACAGTCCAACTCTCACATCCATACATAACCGCTGGAAAAACCATAGCCTTGACTAGAAGGACCTTTGTTGGCAAAGTAATATCTCTGCTTTTCAATATGCTATCTAGGTTGGTCATAACTTTCCTTCCAAGGAGTAAGCGTCTTTTAATTTCATGACTGCAATCACCATCTGCAGATTTGGTAATAAAAGGTTGTAGCCTTGCACATATTTCCATGACAATAAATTAACAGACTGAAAGTACCTAACTGATTAGTAATATATGTAGAAAGAGACTACTCTATAAAAGAAATAGTTATTTTAATTTAGGTGAATTTCTTGATTTTAGGTAATAATGATTTTTTTTAATTTATTTTTAACCACACTCCAATATAACTTCAAGACTGGTAAGCTGTGAGCTTTGGAAATATATACAAATATATACATGTCAAACAGAATTTCTTAAATTTAAAGCGAGAGACTGGCTAAAATTTCTATATATGAAGAAAAGTAGTAGAAGAGAAAGAAAATTAATTGGCCAAGAAATCAGAAAATCTCTATTAGTTGCATAATCTTAGGCAAAACACTTAATTTTCTGAACTGGTTTCTTACTGGAAAATAACTGAAAGATGTAGTCCTCATGCTTCCTCACATGTGTGAGGGCCAAGACAGTAGTACATGTGGAAGTGAAGTGAAGTCGCTCAGTCGTGTCCGACTCTGCGACCCCGTGGACTGCAGCCTCCTAGGCTCCTTCCTCCATGGGATTCTCCAGGCAAGAGTACTGGAGTGGGTTGCCAGGAAGTGCTATGCAAATATCAAACTACTGACGTCACGTGTCAAGTTTTTTCTTTCTGTTACATTCACTCTGCTGAGTGATATTCAAAACAACTGTAGCGAAGAAAATTTCATACTATTCTCTAAAATACAGAAGCACAAAATTTCAGAGCTAGAAACCATCTTTGATATCATAGAGTTTGCTATCTTCACTATTTGAAAATATTCCCCCACTCTTTGCCTCCAAGACACCCTGTCTTGACGTTCTTCCTACTGTTCTGACCATTCTTCCTCAGGCTTCATTGCCTGCACATCCTCCAAGTTCAGGCTTTTCAATATTAGAGTTCCTCCAGGCTCATCGCTTTTCTTCTTATGTTATATTCTGTCCCTGAGCCCTGCCACCTACTTCCAGAGCTTCTGTCTCCACCGATATGTAACTGTCTTCTAAGATTCGATTTCAAGTCACACCTCTCCCCAGTTTCTGCCCAACTAGCCAGTTGTCTACTTGACACTTCTGTTGGAGGTTTCAATAAAATCTTTCTAAAACTGACCTCATATTCTGTTTTCTGTCCTGCCCCCTCAAACTTGGCCCTCTTCCAAAGTGCTTACCTCAGCACATTTCATGCCCATGTAACCTGTTCCACAAATGAGAACCTTGGGTATCATTGTTGTCACTTCTCTTTCTGTCACTTCCCATACCCAAGAATGTACTTCAGTCCTATAGATTTTGCCTTTAAAAAATATCTTAGGTCTATCTACATCTCTCCATCTAAATAACTGAATAAGTTTGAGAAACACTGAGTTCAGCAAAATCTATAGACAAAAATCTCTTACTTGTGAATGCCCCAGAGACTCTATTCAGTTAATATCTGTTAAAAATCTCTTCACTTATCTGCTTTCCCCTGTTTTAGAAACTGACATTTTGGGCCCCAAAGTGAGGGTATTTCCCTGGTATTTCCTTTAACAACTGTAAGTAACTTTTAGCCTCTGACTCTGACTAGATACATAGATGACTATCTCTGGTCCAGGCCACCAACCACAGGGTCTTGGCTGGGACCCACTCAGTGCACATTGATGAGCCACCATAATTCCAAGTAGCAGAGAGAAGATATGGGAAGGGAGCCTGCTACTTGTACCTTCCTCCTCAGAAGAACTTTGAACTTCTCATGTGAATTGGGCCATCTCTTCCTAGGACCAGCTTTGCATCCCAAGGACCAAGAAGAGTGGCAGTATTGATCAAGTAAAAAGAGTTTTAACACTGTAGTTTGTAAAACTGAGTGGGTACTTTGGTTCTGTGCTGAATAGTGAGGTCTGCCCCTGTGACCTGCTATTTCCACCCTTCAACACAGGAGAGGCTGGCATTCTGTGTCTTCTTAAATCCTATTTAAACTCTGCCTTAACAGCTGTCTGGTTATTTGCCTCCAGGATTGTGAGGAGCCTTAAGTGAAATAGAAGAGTTTGCATAGTTTGTGATATGGAATAAGTGCTCCATAAAGAGGAACTATTATTATGACTGATTATTTTAATCTCCCTAATTACTTTTAAGCACCGTAAGGACAGGGACCAAGTGTTATGTTTCTTTGTATCCTCCTAGCAATTAGCATAGTGTCTGGCTCATAGTTGGCTTAATAAATATTTATTGAAGAAATGAGGTTGCTTACTTCACAAGTTTTTTTGCCAGTCGATGGCCTTATGTTCCTTGGATCCCATTCAGCTAAAGAAATCATTGTAATATGAAGTAAACATTTGTTATTCTTAATACAAATTCCTTTGAAAAACGACCCTAAAGGATGCAGAAGAAGCAGAGTTTGAAAATTCCTCTTAGTTATGGCTACCATCTTGGAAGAGCAATTCCAAAACTGAATCAGACAGCTCCTTAGAAAGCAACCTATTTGTCTCCATTGTAGCATAAACTTGAAGTTAGTGCCTGGATGGAGTTTCAGTGAAACAGTTTCAACTCCAGCATCACCCAAAGGGGACTGTTACTTCTCCAGGCTATTTTTCCTTGCTGGTGAGTGATGCCTTGACAATAATATGTCATCTGATTGGCATGAAAATCACAATCCAACTGTGGAGCCCAGGGCAAGCCTACTATCAGCTAGCTCACTTGTAAAGCTGGGAATACAGGGACTGGGATGGCACAAGAGAAGTCTGATCCTTTGAAATAGGTTCAGTTCAGTTCAGTTCAGTTGCTCAGTAGCGTCTGACTCTTTGCGACCCCATGAATCGCAGCATGCCAGGCCTCCCTGTCCATCACCAACTCCCAGAGTTCACTCAGACTCATGTCCATCAAGTCAGTGATGGCATCCAGCCATCTCATCCTCTGTCATCCCCTTCTCCTCCTGCCTCCAATCCCTCCTAGCATCAGAGTCTTTTCCAATGAGTCAACTCTTCGCATGAGGTGGCCAAAGTGAGAAAGGAGTTTCAGCTTTAGCATCATTCCTTCCAAAGAAATCCCAGGGCTGATCTCCTTCAGAATGGGTTGTTTGGATCTCCTTGCAGTCCAAAGGACTCTCAAGAGTCTTCTCCAATACCACAGTTCAAAAGCATCAATTCTTCGGCACTCAGTCTTCTTCACAGTCCAACTCTCACATCCATACATGACCACAGGAAAAACCACAGTCTTGACTAGACGGACCTTAGTCAGCAAAGTAATGTCTCTGCTTTTGAATATGCTATCTAGGTTGGTCATAACTTTTCTTCCAAGGAGTAAGCGTCTTTTAATTTCATGGCTGCAGTCACCATCTGCAGTGATTTTGGAGCCCCCAAAAATAAAGTCTGACACTGTTTCCACTGTTTCCCCATCTATTTCCCATGAAGTGATGGGACCGGATGCCATGATCTTCGTTTTCTGAATGTTGAGCTTTAAGCCAACTTTTTCACTCTCCACTTTCACTTTCATCAAGAGGCTTTTTAGTTCCTCTTCACTTTCTGCCATAAGGGTGGTGTCAGGGCTAGGAAACCCTCTCCTTAACTCTTTAAATCAGCACTATCCAGTAGAATATTTTACAATGATAGAAATGCTATACATCTATGCTGTATGATAGAGTAGCCACTATCTACATGTGACTATTACAAATGAAGAACTGAACTTTTCATTTTATTTCATATTAATTAACTTTATTTATTTTTAAAATTTTTTGAAGTATAGTTGATTTGTGATATTGTGTTGATTTCTTCCATAAAGCAAAATGATTCAGTTATACAGACATTTTTCATATTCTTTTCCATTATGGTTTATCACAGAATATTAAATATAGTTGTCTGTGATTTACCATAGGACCTTGTTGTTTTTATATTCTATATGTGATAGTTTGTATCTGCTAATTCCAAACTCCCAGTCCTTCCTTTCTCACTGCCCCCAATGTGGCAACCACAAATCTGAACTCTGTATCTGAGTCTGTTTCTATTTTATAGATGTGTTCATTTGTCTCATATTTTAGATTCTATATAAGTGATACCATATGGTATTTGTCTTTCTTTCTCTGGCTTACTTTGCTTAATATAATAATCTCTAGGTCCAATCATGTTGTTACAAATGGCCTTATTTCATTATTTTTTTATGGCTGAGTAATATTCCAATGGGGAATATTCCACTGGACTTCCCAGGTGGTGCTATTGGTAAAGAACCTGCCTGCCAGTGCAGGAGACTTAAGAGACACATGTTTGATCCCTGGGTTGGGAAGATCCCCTGGAGGAGGGCTTGGCAACCCTCTCTAGTATTCTTGCCTGGAGAATTCCACAGACAGAGGAGCCTGGTAGGCTACAGTCCATTGGGTTGCAAAGAACTGGACACAACTGAAGTAGTACACAAATATTCCATTGTGCATATATACCATGTCTTCTTTAGTCATTCATCTGTTGATGGATATTTAGGTTAGTTCAGTATCCTGCCTTATATGCAGAGTACATCATGAGAAATGCTGGGCTGGATGAAGCACAAGCTGGAATCAAGATTGCTGGGAGAAATATCAATAACCTCAGATATGCAGCTGACACCACCCTTATGGCAGAAAGTGAAGAGAAACTAAACAACCTCTTGATGAAGGTGAAAGAGAGTAAAAAGGCTGGCTTAAAGCTCAACATTCAAAAAACTAAGATCATGGCATCCGGTCCCATCACTTCATGGCAAATAAATGGGGAAACAATGGAAACAGTGACAGACCTCACTTTCTTGGGCTCCAAAGTCACTGCAGAAGGTGACTGCAGCCATGAAATTAAAAGACACTTGCTTCTTGGAAGAAAAGCTATGACAAACCTAGACAGCATATTAAAAAGCAGAGACCTCACTTTGCCAACAATATATGTCTAGTCAAAGCTATGGTTTTTCCAATAGTCATGTTTGGATGCAAGAGTTGGACCATAAAGAAGGCTGAGCACCAAAGAATTGATGCTTTTGAACTGTGGTGTTGGAGAAGACTCTTGAGAGTCCCTCAGACTGCAGAGAGATCAAACCAGTCAATCCTAAAGGAAATCAATCCTGAATATTCATTGGAAGGATTGATGCTGAAGCTAAAGTTGCAATACTTCGGCCACTTGATGCAAAGAGCCAGCTCATTAGAAAAAACCCTGATGCTGGGAAAGATTGAAGGCAGGAGGAGAAGGGGACAACAGAGGACAAGATGGTTGAATGGCCTCACTGACTCAGTAGACATGAGTTTGAGCAAGCTCCGGGAGATGGTGAAGGACATCTGGGAAGCCTGGCAAGCTGCAGTCTATGGGGTCACAAAGAGTGAGACACAGCTGAGTGACTGAATAGCCACAAATGTCCTGGATATTGTAAACAGTGCCACTATGAACATTGGGGTGTTTTTTTTTTTTTTTTTGAACTATAGTTTAGTTCCAGGGGTGGCCTTGCTTGGACTGTATTTTTAGTATTTTGCAAAACCTCCATACTGTTCTCCATAGTGACAGCACCAATTTACATTCCCAACAATGCAAGAGAGTTCCCTTTTCTCTATACTTTCTCCAGTATTTGTTATTTGTAGACTTTTAAATCGTGGCTATTCTGACTGGTAGGCAGTGGTACCTCACTATAGTTTTGATTTGCATTTCTCTAATATTAATTAACTTTAAATAGTCACATGAGGGTAGTAGCTATCAATTGGGACTGTGCAAACCTGAGCTATGGAATGCAGTCCTAGAATGGATAGTTAAACCAATGATGACTCTTTCTCTTATGCAAGGACTTCAGTTTCATAACCTGAAAAATGAAAGAAAACTAATCTGTTAAGTCACAAGATTTTTATGAGGATCAAAAGAGATAAGAAATGTGAAAGTACACAGTGATGATAAAAATAGAATCCTCTACCAATGCAAGACATTTTAATACAGTAAGTACTACATGGTATGATAGATAATAGATAGACAGATAGATAGATAGGCAGACAAGCACATACATAGGAAGAGAGGGCAAAAAGATAGTTGCCATTTTATAAATTCTGTCTTTCCTACAAGATGACTTCTTGCTTCCTGGAATCTTTTTTTAAACATGGGAAGGGAAGGAATGAGTTCAGATTCTTCTGAACTGATATACCTCTCAACATATTTTGAGAAGGGAGCTGACCTTGCAGCTGGAAGTTCTCTAAAATTCTAACGAGAGGTATTCTGTGCCCTATGGTTAGCTATGGGATCTGATTGCCAATTTCTGGGAATAGAGAAGGACCCCTTCAGAAACATCACAGCAGCATGTTACACAAGGAAAGGGAAGTGGGAAAGGAGTGTGGGGTGGAAAGAACCTGGGCTGGGGCTAGCGTGATAGTTACAAGAGGTGGAGCAGCAGTGAAGGAAATTCAGTGGAGCCAAGTGGCGAAACAGAGGCCGAGTGGGTACGTGGAAGGTTAGTGACAATGTTAGAAACCTGGAATACTCTGAAACTAAAACAGGAGCTCTCACACCTGAAAAAATGTGCCCTTTCATTTCAGTGAGTATTTACTGTGCACTTGAACTCCATGGATCAATAAAACAAAGATCCATGTCATACTCATACCCCAATAATCCAGTAAGGAAAAATCTTACAGTATTTTATCCAGAGCAGTTGCACAATATGGAAGGGTGGCTGCTGAACTGAAATGTGGCCACTGACCTTCTGAAATGCAGCTAAAGTATAAGACACATACCCAGTTTCAAAGACTTAATACAAAAGATCATGTAATATACCTCCTTAATATTTTTTAACATTGATTTCATGGTGAAGTAACATTTTCAGTATACTGCATTAATTATATTACCAAAATTAATTCCACCTGTTTCTTTTTACCTTTTTAAACCATGTGCTATGGAAAAATTACAATTACATATATATATATACATATAGCTCATATTATATTTCTATTGAGTAGTATTGATTTTGAGTCAACCCAGCTGAAAGTGGTCTGAGGCTTGCTTGAACTCTTACTGTGAATATTTGCAAATAGTGTTGGGTACCAGTAGACCTGTGAGAAGAAGGATGAGCCCTGAAAAATATCTGTGGCAGGAGTTGTCAAGTGGAGCCTCTCCGAGAAAGAGATTTAATAAATGCCATCAAAAGACCCACATTTCATGAAGAAGTATATTCTTGCTGCAAAAGAACCCTCTCAGTCAAGTCTTTCCAGATTCCCTATAATCTCTGAAATGGCATCTTTCCTAATGTCCCTTCCCCTAAGGCTAGACAGTTTCTTTGATCCATTGAAACATATATATATATATATATATATATATATATATATACACACACACACACATTATCTTTATACTTGAAATGTATGTATTCATACATGTAACTCACACAGATTGCATAGCCTTAATTTATAGACCATTTGGGAAAAAGCAAGCCTTGAGAATACTTGACACTTCTTTCTTGCTTGCTTGTTCCTGTAAGAATCTACATACAATTTTGTCTTCTCTCAGGAGGTTTCAATTCCAGTAAAAGGTCTTGTGACTGGAGATTATTAGATAAAAGAAAGGATCTCTGGGACTCCTGGTTTTTGAAGACAGCTTCATGTGTTACTCTTATCTGATAACATTCTATATTCATATATGTCTATAAACTGACTGGAGATACTAACAATGACCGTTGTGCGGGAAGCAGTGATCCAAGCCTTCTTATTACCTTTACTCGTGTGCTTATGGGATAGATGAGTCTTTTATCAGGAGCTACTAACATAATCTTTTCTTTAACCATGGGATTTTTGAAGTCTAAAGAATTACTTCAGTGACCAAGTTTAATCATTTTGGAACATAGCACTCTATGTACATTCTCACATTTATGTGTTATGTCCAAAGAAGAACATATGCATTTACAGAAGGAGGTCGACAAACCAATTTCATTGACAAAGAGAGGTGATGCATTCACACTGCTAACTTGTTGATGTTAAGTGGAAAAGGGCTGTGGGTCAAGTAGTGCTGTATCTCTAAATGCAATAAATACAAAGAAATATTTTCCATTTTTCATCTTTGGAGGGAAGACTTCTCAAACTCAGTTGCTATATTTTAATTTCCAATCATTCATTAGTGTAAACTACATAATATTTTCCAGTCCACATTATAAACATTTCCAAAAAGAGAGGACTTTCATAGTTATTACAGTCACCTGTTGCTACAGATTGAACTGTGAGCGCCCACTCTGAAATTCATATGTTGAAGCCCTAACAGCAATGCAGTGGTATTTAGAGATGGGGACTTTGGAAAGTAATTAGGGTTAGATAACATCATAAGGGTGGGATTCTTCACATGGCATGAGTGTCCTTTTAAGAAAAGACCCAGAGAGAGTGTCACTCCCTATATTCGTAACGACCAGGTCATGGAAACATATAGAAAGATGGCAGCCAACTACAAGCCAGGAAGAGTCCTCCCCAGGAATTGAATTGGTCAGACCCCTGATACTGGACTTCCTAGCCTTCAAAACTGAAGAAAATAAGTTTCTGTTGTTTAAGCCACTCAGCCAATGGAATCTTGTTGGTCTCTCCATCCTCTTCTTCTTATTTCTATGAGTGGGTAATTGAGAGTTGGACTGTGAAGAAAGTTGAGCTCCAAAGAATTGATGCTTTTGAACTATGGTGTTGGAGAAGACTCTTGAGAGTCCCTTGGACTGCAAGGAGATCCAACCAGTCCATCCTAAAGTAGATCAGTCCTGGGTGTTCATTGGAAGGAATGATTCTGAAGCTGAATCTCCAATACTTTGGCCACCTGATGCAAAGAGTTGATTCGTTGGAAAAGACCCTGATGCTGGGAGGGATTGGGGGCAGGAGGAGAAGGGGATGACAAAGGATGAGATGGCTGGATGGCATCACCAACTCGGTGGACATGAGTTTGAGTGAACTCCGGGCGTTGGTGATGGACAGGGAGGCCTGGTGTACCGTGATTCATGGGGTTGCAAAGAGTCGGACATGACTGAGCAACTGAAATGAACTGAACTGAATCATCATCTGTGTTTCCTTCTGCACTATATCAGAAAGAGATTTCCATGACAAACCTTGCCAACCAAAGGAATTCCAAGAATGTTCAGGCAAATGGCTACTTTTGCTCCTAAAGATTCTTGTCACTCTTTCTCTTGAAATCAAACTGTTACGTAAATAAGAAAGCCTGAAAAAGAATCTATTTGTTATTCTTTTTGCTGTAACAAACTACCACAAACTAAGTACCTTAAAACAACACAAATTTATTCTTGTATGTTAGATGTCCAAAAATAGTTTTATAGGGTTAAAATCAAGGTGCCAGTACGGTTGGTTCCCTCTGGAGTCTGTTCCTTACCTATTTCAGCTTCTGGAGGTTGCCTGCATTCCTTGATATTACTTATCTTTCCTGGGCTTGCAGCCACGTAACTCTAACGTCTGACTTCCATCATTACACCTCCTACTTCTGTAGTCAAACCTCCTCTGCCCACCTTTTATAAGGACACTTATGACTAGCTGGATCATTCAGGACAATCTCGCCATCACAAGATTAATCACATCTGCAAAATACCATTTGCCGTATAAGGTAACATTCACAGATTCTGGGGACTAGGATCTGGATACTCTAGGCTTTCCTGGGGGCTCAGTGGTAAAAATACACGCTCCAATGCATGAAACACAGGTTCAATCCCTGGATCAGGAATATCGCCTGGAGAAGGAAATGGCAACCCACCCTATATTCTTGCCTGGGAAATCCCATTGACAGAGGAGCCTGATGGGCTACATTCCATGGGGTCACAAAAGAGTATATCAGTCATGAGTTAGAAACTAAACAACAACTCTCTGGGAGCCATTTTTCAGCCTGCCACAAATAAATACCACCCCAAAAATATCACCAATTTAATGGATATTATTACATAGCTTCTAACTTCCCATTTGATGATACAATTGTTGATCCATTTCTGTGCTATATAGAGAAGGTGGCAATTTGACAGAATTTGAAACTAGTAGCATGGACAGTTTCCAGAGCAAATGATATTTTTTCCAGGAGTAATCTAATTTTCTCATGTACTGGGGTTTAATTTTTCAACAACCAGGCAAGGTGGCAAAACTGTCATTCTTTCTCTTGCAAAATGCAACCAATTTTCCTCATTTGTGGGTGAAATGACTTTTTGTTAGTAAAAAGGTGCAAATTATCTTAATAAATTGGATAATTTTGCAAGTTGAGAAATGTCATGCCATTTGAGATGTTTTAGATATTCATATGAGAATGATAACATTGACTCAGGCAAACTTTAGCAGATGACTAGGAAAGAAGCCTGAGACTGCCTGAATATAAAGTATACCCATGGCTTTGAACATAACAGGAAAGCAATAAATATTTGCTTCATATAAAACTGGGGAGAAGTGTGTGACTCAGTTTTCTAATGAATCTGGTCCTCTCACTTTATAGATGAAAAAACCAAAGTGCAGAAAGTGCTCTAAGATCACAGACCTATAAAGGCCCCTTGGGTAATTTTAAACTTTTGGAAATGTGATATATGGTTAGATGTGCAACTATAGGAATGAGCAGGTTATTTTGCTGTTTGGAGATTTTGCCCCTGTAACAACCATCCCCCTTAGGTGCCTCCAATGTAAGCTCTCTCACACACATCCACCATGTTATCACCTGAACTGTCCTTCACATGTACCCTGACGCCTGTGGAGGAAAGGAGGGCAGGCAGAAGACAGACCATGGCGGGTAGAGGGAAGAGCAGTCTGGTCAAGGAGAGAAGGGCAGCCTGGTCAAGTCTGTCACAGATCCTGACCAGTACTTTCAATCAAGTGTGAACTTTGCCAATCAGCCTCCTCCTTCTAAAAACAAGATCAGAGACACTTCTCTCTGTGATGGGCCCAGGTCTCATTTGCTAGTCTATAGCATCACTAACAAAAGCAGAGCCACAGATTGCTTCCCAAACCAGTGCTTTGCAGAGGCAATCTGCATTTCTTGAGGCTCCTGGTTCACTAATAAATGAAGAGCTCTGAAAGCAGAATCACAAAAATTGTAGGATATCCTATAGGCTGACATCAAAGTAACGGTTTAATATTTTTTAAAGGGTTATAATATTCTTATTTTCATGGGATAACTATGGGATATATCTTATCTATATATATGTAATTAAAATATATGATATAATTGTAAGATTCTTAACTTCACAAGGTAACTGTAGCATATATTACATAGGATATGGAGAAGGCAATGGCAACCCACTCCAGTATTCTTGCCTGGAAGATCCCATGGACAGGGGAGCCATAATATTACATTACATGTAATATAATATAACGTTATAATATAGTGAACTTTTTGTTGACTTCAGGCAGTGTATTCTGGAAGAGAGACATTTATTTTATTTTTATTTTACTTCATTTTATTGTTATTCATTCTAAGTATTGTTATACATTCTAAGTATTATTTTTATTTCTTTTAAAATTTTATTGGAGTATAGTTGATTTACAATGTATTAGTTTCAGGTGTACAACAAAGTGATTCAGTATATTCATTCTTTTTAGATTCTTTTCTCATATAGGTTATCACAGAGTATTGAGTAGAGTTCCCTGTACTACACAGAGGTCCTTGTTGGTTATCTATCTTATATATAGTAGGGTGTGTGCATTCATACCCAGCTCCTGATTTATCCTGCTCTTCCCCACCCCCACCACCACCACATTTCCCCTTTGGTAACTGTAAGTTTGTTTTTGACATCTGTAAGTATGTTTCTGTTTTGTAAATAAATTCATTTGTTTCTTTTCTTTTTTTTTATTAGACTCCATATATGAATGATATCATATGATATTTGTCTTTATCTGTCTGACTTATGTCACTTGGTCTGATGGTCTCCAGGTCCATCCATCCATGTTGCTACAAATGGCGTTGTTTCATTCTCTTTAATGGCTTAGTAATATTGTATATATGTACCACATCTTCTTTATCCATTTCTCCAGTAATGGACATTTCGGTTGCTTCCATGTCTTGACTATTGTAAATAGTGCCTCAGTGAACATTGGGTTGCATGTATCCTTTCTGATTATAGTTTTCTCCAGCTATATGCCCATGGGAATAGGTTTGCTAGATCATATGGTAGTTCTATTTTTAGTTTTTTAAGGCACTTCTGTACTGTTCCCCATAGTGGCTGTACCAATTTATATTCCCACCAACAGGGTAGAAGGGTTCCTTTTTCTCCACACTCTCTTCAGCATTTATCGTTTGTAGACTTTTTGATAATGGTCATTCTGGCTGGTATGAGGTGATATCTCATTGTAGTTTTGACTTGCATTTCCCTGATAATTAATGATGTTGAGCATTTTTTCATGTGCTTCTTGGCCATCTGTATGTCTTCTCTGAAGAAATGTCTATTTAGATATTCTGCCCATTAAAATTTTTTTAATTTATTTATTTATAATTGGAGGATAATTACTTTACAATATAATGTCGGTTTCTTTCATACATCAACATGAATCAGTCATAGATATAATTATGTCCCCTCCCCCTCTCAAACCTACCTCCAACCTCCCAACCCTTCTGCCCATTTTTTGATTTGTTTGTATATTTTGGAGATGAATCTCTTGTTAGTCATTTGCAAATATTTCCTCCAATTCTGTGGGTTATCTTTTCATTTTGTTTATAGTTTCCTTTGCTGTGTAGAAGCTTTTAAATTTAATAAAGGCCCATTTTTTCAGTTTTGTTTTTATTTTCATTAGGAGGTGGATCAAAAAAATATTGCTGTGATTTATGTCAAAGAGTGTTTTGCCAATGTCTTCCTCTGAAAGTTTTATAGTGTCCAGTCTTACACTTATGTTTTTGATCCATTTTGAGTTAATTTTTGTATATGGTGTTAAAGAGTATTTTAATTTCATTCTTTTACATTGCTGTTCTGTTTTGCTGGCACCACTTATTGAAGAAACTGTATTTTCCCTGTTGTACATTCTTGCTTCCTTTATTTTAGATTAATTGACCAGAAGTGCATGAGTTTACTTCTGGGTTTTCTATCCTGTTCCATTGACCTATATTTCTATTTTTATGCCAGCTTTTTGGTACCATACTGACAGCATTAAAAAGCAGAGACTACTTTGCCAACAAAGGTCTGTATAGTCAAATATATAGTTCTTCCAGGAGTCATGTATGAGTGTGAGAGTTGGACCATAAAGAGGTTGAGCGCTGAAGAATTGATGCTTTTGAGCTAAGGTGTTGGAGAAGACTCTTGAGAGTCCCTTGGACTGCAAGGAGATCCAACCAGTCCATCCTAAAGGAGATCAGTCCTGGGTGTTCATTGGAATGACTGATGCTGAAGCTGAAACTCCAGTACTTTGGCCACCTGATGCAAAGAGCTGACTCATTGGAAAAGACCCTGATACTGGGAAAGATCAAAGGTGGAAGGAGAAGGGTATGACAGAAGATGAGAATGGCATTACTGACTCAATGGACATGAGTTTGAGCAAGCTCCAGGAGTTGGTGATGGACAGGGAACCCTGATGTGCTGCTGTCCATGAGGTCACAAAGAGTCATGACACAACTGAGGGACCCGACCGAACTGAACTGTTATGTTTTGATGACTGTAACTTTATAGTATAATCTGAAGTCAGGGAACCTGATTACACCAGCTCGTTTTCTTTCTCAGAATTGCTTTGGCTATTTGGTATCTTTTTTGTTTCCATGTAAGATCTGGGATTTGTTTTTTTCTAGTTCTGTGAAAAATGCCATTGGTAATTTGATAGGGATTGCATTGAATCTGTAGATTGCCTTGGGCAGTATAGTCATTTCAACAATATTGATTCTTCTAATCCAAGAACATGGTATATCCTTCCATCTATTTGTGACATGAATTTCTTTCATCAGTATCTTATAGTTTTCAGATTAGAGATCCATAGGTAGGTTTTAATGCTCAAAATTCTCCAAGCCAGCCTTCAATAGTATGTGAACTGTAAAATTCCAGATGTTCAAGCTGGCTTTAGAAAAGGCAGAGGAACCAGAGATCAAATTGTCAACATCCGTTGGATTATTAAAAAAGCAAGAGAGTTCCAGAAAAACATCTATTTCTGCTTTATTGACTACACCAAAGCCTTTGACTGTATGGATCACCACAAACTGTGGAAAATTCTTAAAGAGAAGGGAATACCAGACCACCTGAACCTGCCTCTTGAGAAATCTGTATGCAGGTCAGGAAGCAACAGTTAGAAGTGGACATGGAACAACAGGTTGGTTCCAAATAGGAGAAGGAGCACATCGAGGCTGTATATTGTCACCCTGCTTATTTAACTTATATGCAGAGTACATCATGAGAAACGCTGGGCTGGAGGAAGCACAAGCTGGTGTCAACTGCGTATCTGAGGTTGTTGATATTACTCCCAGCAGTGTTGATTCCAGCTAGTCAAGGCTATGGTTTTTCCAGTAGTCATGTATGGATGTAAGAGTTGGACTATAAAGAAGGCTGAGCACCAAAGAATTGATGCTTTTGAACTGTGGTGTTGGAGAAGACTCTTGAGAGTCCCCTGGACTGCAAGGAGATCCAATCGGTCCATCCTAAAGGAAATCAGTCCTGAATATTCATTGGAAGGACTGATGTTGAAGCTGAAACTCCAATACTTTGACCACCTGATGCGAAGAACTGACTCATTAGAAAAAAAACGTGTTGTTGGGAAAGATTGAAGGCAGGAGGAGAAGGGGACAACAGAGGACAAGATGGTTGGATAGCATCACCGACTCAATGGACATGAGTTTGAGTAAACTCCAAGAGTTGGTGACGGACAGGGAGGCCTGTCATGCTGCATGCAGTCCATGGGGTCACAAAGAGTCAAACACGACTGAGCAACTGAACTGAACTGAGGTAGGTTTATTCCATTCAAGAGACTCATATGTTGTGTCCACCAAAGAAGGAAATAAAAGGTCAGCATTGACCCCTACAAAATCAAAAGCAATGCAAGAACTACAACTTACCTTCTAACATCAATGCAGTCAGTTCATGTTGGAATTCAGTCAGTTTATAGTCAACTTACAGATCGTAATCATTCTAATAAGGAAAGTATGGGGGGTGGGTCAGAAAACCTGGGAGGGATGAGATGGAGGTGGAGTGAGAGATTTCTTGGCTCCACTAAGCTTTGTGAATTTAGACCAAACCAGTCTACCTCACCTTCTTTCCTTACACGTCTGTTAAAGGGAAATGAATAGGATCAAGTAGCTGAGTCACGCTGCACATACTGAAGAATTCTGTAATGTTTTAAAAATGAATGTTAACCTCATTTTCCACTCACTGTAGTTGTAATTGTTTTAAATTTTGTTATTCTCTATGGAACTTTGTAACCTAAGCCTGATATTCATATGCTTTTTTTGGAATAAGATAAAATAAAGTTTAAAAATTTTTGAAGATACTGTTTTTTATCCCTTAAGGTTAAGGGACCAACAATATAGGCTGCTATCCAGTGCCATAGGAAGAGAGTGCAATTTGGGAGCTGAAAGGCTTTGGATTCAAATCCTTGTTTTGTCTGGTTAGGTAGCTCTAGACAACTCACCTTGAATCACAGCACCCATATTAGAGTGGCATTTTAAAGATTCATGAGGCAAGAAAGTGTAAAATGCAGTCAGAACCTAGAAAATATTTCTTTCCCTCCCTGCTTAAAAATTTGATCTCACCCTCAAAAAAGCACAAATGACTGAGGGAGCTTCTTAAAACAATCATAGAAAAACAAACATGTGTTGCAACAGTGGCTTCAGAGCAGCATTCAGTGTGCTGAATGCAAGCTAGAATGATGAAGGATGGGAGATGTTATGGAGCACAGCATTAACAGCTTTCAAGAAGGCTTTTCCCTTTTGGACAAAGCGTTCTATCTCCCTTAGTTTCATTATGTGCAACTGTGACTCTCCTTTAAAATATGCAGTAAACAAATACTGGATTTATTCTTTTAGAAGAAAAAACTATACATCTCCAATATGGGGACTAAGAAAGATTTTTAAAGAAGTAGAAATACATTTTTAAAAAAAGGAGAATTAGGAGCTTTCCCTCTTCCCACCCCAAATCATACAAAACAGTATTTGTTAAATGTAGAATGAATGAGCCTAGCAGGCATTGCCAGCTAGTATGTATATTTCTTCTCAGATCTTTCAGATGATTCAAGGAAACGTTGTTATTGTTCAGTCACTCATTTGTGTCTGACTCTGCGACCTCATGGACTACAGCACGCCAGGCTTCCCTGTCTTTTACCATCTCCTGGAGCTTGCTCAAACTCATGTCTATTGAGTCAGTGATGCCATCCAACCATCTTGTCCTCTGTTGTCCCCTTCTCCTCCTGCCTTCAATCTTTCCCAACATCAGGGTCTTTTCTAATGAGTCAGTTCTTCAAATTCAGTTCAGTTCAGTTCAGTCACTCAGTCATGTCTGACTTTCTGCAACCCCATGGACCACAGCATGACAGACCTCCCTGTCCGTCACCAACCCCTGGAGTTTACTCAAACTCATGTCCATTGAGTCGGCAATGCCATCCAACCACCTCATCCTCTGTTGTCCCCTTCTCCTCCTACCCTCAATCTGTCCCAGCATCAGGGTCTTTTCCAATGAGTCAACTCTTCACATCAGGTGGCCAAAGTATTGGAGTTCAGCTTCAATATTAGTCCTTCCGATAAACACTCAGGACTGATCTCCTTTAGGG
Organism: Oryx dammah; assembly: GCF_014754425.2. Taxonomy (NCBI): domain Eukaryota; kingdom Metazoa; phylum Chordata; class Mammalia; order Artiodactyla; family Bovidae; genus Oryx; species Oryx dammah. Next base: position 51,120,916 of record NW_024070185.1, read on the forward strand.
TGGACTGGTTTGATCTCCTTGCAGTCCAAGGGACTCTCAAGAGTCTTCTCCAATACCACAGTTCAAAAGCATCAATTCTTCTGTGCAGCTTTCTTTATAGACCAACTCTCACATCCATCCATGACTACTGCAAAAACCATAGCCTTGACTAGACAGACCTTTGTTGGCAAAGTAATGTCTCTGCTTTTTAATGAACTGTCTAGGTTAGTCATAGCTTTTCTTCCATGGAGGAAGCATCTTTTAATTTCATGGCTGCAGTCACCATCTGCAATGATTTTGGAGCCCAAGAAAATAAAGTCTGTCACTGTTTCCATTGTTTCCCCGTCTGTTTGCCAGGAGGTGATGGGACCAGATGCCATGATCTTAGTTTTTTGAATGTTGAGCTTTAAGTCAGCATTTTCAGTCTCTTCTTTCACCTTCATCAAGAAGCTCTTTAGTTCCTCTTGGCTTTCTGCCATAAGGGTGGTGTCATCTGCATATCTGAGGTTATTGATATTTCTCCCAGCAATCTTTAATTCCAGCTTGTGCTTCATCTAGCCTGGAATTTCACATGATGTACTCTTTGTATAAGGTAAATAAGCAGGGTGACAAGATACAGCCTTTTCATACTCCTTTCCCAATTTTGAACCAGTCTGTTGTTCCATGTCCTCTTATAACAGTTGCTTCTTGACCTGCATACAGGTTTCACAGGAGACAGGTAAAGTGGTCTGGAATTCCCATCACTTTAAGAATTTTCCACAGTTTGTTGTGATCCACACAGTCAAAGGCTTTAGTGCAGTCAATTTAGGAACTGTAAAACCAGGAAATGGGGTCAGGAGACCCAGGTGGTGGACATTGACATGTTATGTTTCACTGGGCCACAATTTTCTTAACCAGCCTTGACAATAAGGACTCTCCAACTTCTAGATTCAAAGATAGGTAGATCCTGTTTTCATCATTTTCTTTAAAAATTCTCTCTTTGGAGGGTCCTTCTTATATCTTCCCGTGATTACACGCAAGGAAGTCTTATTCTATGATTTAAACTCTGGCTTGGAAAGGAATTACCATCTGGGAGACCTTGGAAAATTATGTAGTCCTTCTTAGTCTGTTTTATCACCTCTAATATAGCAAGAATAATATCACCTCTAATATAGGATCAGAGTTCACAGAGGAAGTATAAGGTTTAATAAGTTAGTTAATATAAAGCCCTACCTGTGTTGTGTTTAGTCTCTTAGTCATATCTGGTCACTCTTTGCAACCCCATGGACTGTAGCCCACCAGGATCCCCTGTCTATGGGGCTTCTCCAAGCAAGAATACTGGAGTGGGTTGCCATGCCCTCCTCCAGGGGATCTTCCCAACCCACGGATTCAACCCAGGTCTCCCACATTGCAGCCAGATTCTTTATTGTCTGAGCCACCAGGGAAGCCCAAGTCCTACCTGATGCATGGAAAATAGTAAATAAATGTTAGCTATTGTTTATGATTAATATTGAGTTAGTTAAATTTGGCCATGGAATACAGAATGAAGCAGGGCAGAGGCTAATAGAGTTTTGCTAAGAGAACGCACTGGTCATAGCAAACACCGTCTTCCAACAACACAAGAGAAGACTCTACACATGGACATCACCAGATGGTCAACACCAAAATCAGATTGATTATATTCTTTGCAGCCAAAGATGGAGAAGCTCTATACAGTCAAGAAAAACAAGACCAGGAGCTGACTGTGGCTCAGATTGTGAACTCCTGATTGCCAAATTCAGACTTAAATTGAAGAAAGTAGGGAAAACCACTAGACCATTCAGGTATGACCTAAATCAAATCCCTTATGATTATACAGTGAAAGTGAGAAATAGATTTAAGGCACTAGATCTGATAGATAGAGTGCCTGATGAACTATGGAAAGAGTTTCATGACATTTTACAGGAGACAGGGATCAAGACCATCCCCATGGAAAAGAAATGAAAAAAAGCAAAATGGCTGTCTGGAGAGGCCTTACAAATAGCTGTGAAAAGAAGAGAAGCAAAAACCAAAGGAGAAAAGGAAAGATATAAGCATCTGAATGCAGAGTTCCAAAGAATAGCAAGGAGAGATAAGAAAGCCTTCCTCAGCAATCAATGCAAAGAAATAGAGGAAAACAACAGAATGGGAAAGACTAGAGATCTCTTCAAGAAAATTAGAGATACCAAGGGAACATTTCATGCAAAGATGGGCTAATAAAGGACAGAAATGGTATGGACCTAACAGAAACAGAAGATATTAAGAAGAGGAGGCAAGATACACAGAAAAACTGTACAAAAAATATCTTCACAACCCAGATAATCACAATGGTGTGATCACTCATCTAGAGCCAGACATCCTGGAATGTGAAGTCAAGTGGGCCTTAGAAAGCATCAATACGAACAAAGCTAGTAGAGGTGATGGAATTCCAGTTGAGCTATTTCAAATCCTGGGAGATGATGCTGTGAAAGAGCTGCACTCAATATGCCAGCAAATTTGGAAAACTCAGCCACATCTATTTCTGCTTTATTGACTATGCCAAAGCCTTTGACTGTGTGGATCACAATGAACTGTGGAAAATTCTTCAAGAGATGGGAATACCAGACCACCTGACCTGCCTCTTGAGAAACCTATATGCAGATCAGGAAGCAACAGGAAGCCACAGGACTGGAAAAGGTCAGTTTTCGTTCCAATCCCAAAGAAAGGCAATGCCAAAGAATGCTCAAACTACCGCACAATTGCACTCATCTCACACGTTAGTAAAGTAATGCTCAAAATTCTCCAAGTCAGGCTTCAGCAATATATGAACCATTAACTTCCAGATGTTCAAGCTGTTTTAGAAAAGGCAGAGAAATCAGAGATCAAATTGCCAACATCCGCTGGATCATGGAAAAAGCAAGAGAGTTCCAGAAAAACATCTATTTCTGCTTTATTGACTATCCCAAAGCCTTTGACTGTGTGGATCACAATAAACTGTGGAAAATTCTGAAAGAGATGGGAATACCAGACCACCTGACCTCCCTCTTGAGAAACCTGTATGCAGGTCAGGAAGCAACAGTTAGAACTGGAGATAGAACAACAGACTGGTTCCAAATAGGAAAAGGAGTATGTCAAGGCTGTATATTGTCACCCTGCTTATTTAACTTATATGCAGAGTACATCATGAGAAACACTGGACTGGAACAAACACAAGCTGGAATCAAGATTGCCAGGAGAAATATCAGTAACCTCAGATATGCAGATGACACCACCCTTATGGCAGAAAGTGAAGAGGAACAAAAAAGCCTCTTGATGAAAGTGAAAGAGGAGAGTGAAAAAGTTGGCTTAAAGCTCAACATTCAGAAAATGCAGATCATGGCATCTGGTCCAATCACTTCATGGGAAATCGATGGGGAAACAGTGGAAACAGTGTCAGACTTTATTTTTTGGGTCTCCAAAATCACAGCAGATGGTGACTGAAGCCATGAAATTAAAAGACGCTTATTCCTTGGAAGGAAAGTTATGACCAATCTAGATAGCATAATCAAAAGCAGAGACATTACTTTGCCAACAAAGTCCATCTAGTCAAGGCTATGGTTTTTCCAGTGGTCATGTATGGATGTGAAAGTTGGACTGTGAAGAAGGCTGAACGCTGAAGAATTGATGCTTTTGAACTGTGGCATTGGAAAAGACTCTTGAGAGTCCCTTGGACTGCAAGGAGATCCAACCAGTCCATCCTAAAGGAGATCAGTCCTGGGATTTCTTTGGAAGGACTGATGCTAAAGCTGAAACCAATACTGTGGTCACCTCATGTGAAGAGTTGACTCATTGGAAAAGACTCTGATACTGGGAAGGATTGGGGGCAGGAGGAGAAGGGGACGACCCAGGATGAGATGGCTGGATGGCATCACCGACTCAATGCACATGAGTTTGGGTGAACTCTAGGAGTTGGTGATAGACAGGGAGGCCTGGCGTGCTGCGACTCATGGGGTTGCAAAGAGTAGGACATGACTGAGCAACTGAAATGAATTGATGAATGATATTATTTCTCCAAAGTATTTCTTGTAATTTCTCTTTTCTTATGACTTTATTAATACTCTCACAGCTTGACCAATGTATTAAGAATATGAGGTAACATTTTTGTTTCTAACTTGAAAATAAAATATTTAAGTGTGTATTTTTTGAGCAGGGTTTCAGGAAATGTGTCTGTTACTTGTCACATTTGCCACCTTGATGGTTGAATTGGACCACATAAGAATGTATTTTGTACTATAGAGCACAGATGAGTGATCAGTTCTTTAGTATGTCAAGGTTCTGTTTCTAACCTTAGTTTTTTCAGTGGTATCACAGGCATCTAAAGAAATGCTATTGTTTTTCCCACAAAGTAAGGTGGCCCAGCATCATCTGTCAATGACTTTAGCTTTCCAGCTATAAGAAATCTGATTTTACTGTTGCTGTAATAGACTTAAGGCCCTGTGAAGTTGGCTTTGTCTTGAGTCTCAAAATGGTTGGAATGGATTTTTCTTTCACCCCAAAAAATTGCCAAACCAGAAAGTTTTCAACAATTCCCAGATTACTCTTTGAGGGGGGGTGGGGGGCAGGGGAGGGTAGTATTCAGTCTATCTTTCTTTGTGAAAATTGGCAGATCAAAAAGGAGGTACATGGCTTCTCTCTGCTTATTGGCCAAGAACTCTGATACCAGGTGGAGTTGGATGTGCTGCAAGATCCATTCTGCTTCCAAACTGCCAACCTTCAGAGGAAGGTCAACCTGAGCCTTTCCCAGACCCTTGAAGTTAGTCCCTCCTCCTTGATGAAGCCTTCTCTGTCTCATACTCAGTCTGCTGCTGCTGCTGCTGCTAAGTCACTTTAGTCGTGTCCGACTCTGTGTGACCCCATAGATGGCCTCCTGCCAGGCTCTCCCATCCCTGGGATTCTCTAGGCAAGAACACTGGAGTGGGTTGCCATGTCCTCCAATGCATGAAAGTGAAAAGTGAACGTGAAGTCTCTCAGTCGTGTCCGACTCTTAGCAACCTCATGGATTGCAGCCTGCCAGGCTCCTCCGTCCATGGGATTTTCCAGGCAAGAGTACTGGAGTGGGGTGCCATTGCCTTCTCCACATACTCAGTCTAGTCCTTACTTATTGTCTTTAATATTTGGCCCGCATTGCTTATTAATTCCAACAACTAGTAAGCTGTAGATTGTGGGCTGTGTTGATCACCATGGGTAACACGATCATGTCTCTCCCCATGGTGACTAGCACAGCCCTGAACCTATAGTAAGTGCTCAAGCTGATCTATTCTGACATCACAGCTTATTGTTCAAAACTATGCCCTTTCTCAGCCCAACCCACATGTTTCCACCTGTGGAATCTCTGCTATGGTCTAGATGACAAACACTGTGATGGAATCAGGAGACACAAGAGACTCGAGTCAAGAAGATCCCCTGGAAGAGGGCATGGCAACTCACTCCAGTATTCAGTTCTTGCCTGGAGAATCTCATGGACAGAGGAGCCTGGAGGGCTATAGTCCATAGGGTCACAAAGAGTCAGACATGACTGAAGTGATTTAGCAGGCAAGTGAAGGGGTTAGGGGCAGGCTTATTCAACATTACAATCCCATAGCCCAGGACAATGGTTGATACAGCAGACATGCAATAAATAATTATTAATTTGAATGGAATTCTCACCATTACCTTTACTTAAAGCTTTCCTTTCTCCTTCCAAAACACCACACTGAAAGGAACTTTCAATCAAAAGTAAAGGAACTTTACTTTTTCTTTCATGTGTTTCTGGACTTCCAAGTGAACAGAAATTTATCAGAATGTTAAGACTCAAGCCAACACTCTAGGTGAGGAGTAGGCAGATTATAGTGTCAAATTCCACCTGCCACTGGTTTTTTAAAATAAAGTTTTACAGAAACACAGCCATGCCCATGAGTGTGTACCTATAGCTACTATTCTCCAGCAACTGTGACAGAGTTGAGCAGTTGCAATCATACGGCCTATAAAGCCAAAAACCTTTCCTATCTGGCAGTTCAGAGGAAAAGCTTGCCAACCCTTGATCATTTAAATTACAAAACCATAGCATTTCTTCTTGTGTATTAGTTATGAACAGGAAAAAAAAAGCCTTGAAAATTCCCCAGTAAAGAAAATAATAATATTTAATAATAGTTTTATGATAATGGCTATACATTATGTATCTACATATGTAAAACACATTTATAAAATTCTTTTATATATGTAACCTCATTTGATTCTATTAACATTTAGAAGAGGTAGACAGGGAAATTATATCCTTGTTTTATAAATGAGGAAATAAACTACTTGCTGTGGGGGATAAATTGTTTTTACAAATTTGATTTCCAGTTGGGTCTTTCCCTAATACCCAGTCGTTGAACAAAAACAAAATAATAATAATTTCACCCTTTAACCTTATTCCTCTTTTACCACTAAGCTGGTGCCTGAAAATGTCCAGCGTTAAGCTTTGAAGAATGCTGTTTGATAAAACTTCCCATGCTGGAGGCACCACGGTTCTATTATACAGATAGAGTTTTACTGCATTTAAATTTTTCTGAGCCCCATAGTCTGAGAGAGCACTGTCTTTGCTGCAGAAAATACTTGCAGCATAAAAACAGGGTTGTGAAGACCTTTGTCTCCCTGAATAACATCTGCGTCTCAATATTCTTCTATCGGGAGAATAAGCAGTGTTGTGTTCTTCCATGTGCTTCTCTAAATGCACCCCAATTCAATATTTTGTTTCAGAAGGTTTCTGACTTTTGGTAACTTCATAGGTTCCTGAAGGGAATCCAAAAGTCCCCTTGCGTTCATCCCTGTGGACTGGGCCCAGGGCAAAATAATGACAAGCTTCATCGCAATCTCCTCTTCAGTAAGTCCTGAAAGTTTGAATGTTCCCATTTCAGGCACTGTCATTCTGCCTAACTAGTTAGTGGCTCCTACTGGTACCTTAACCAGGAAATTAGTTACTTAGCAGCAATTATATAGATCTGTGTGTGTGTGTGAATAATTAAGCCAACAAACAGAAGCTAAGCCATTTATTTGAGTAGGACTGTTGTAAAGCACTCAGGCCGAAGAGAAGAAAACGAGAGATGGTATCTGGATAAAAAACAATGTAGTGCAAGTCCAACGGTTGTAGTTACAGAGATGGAGGACTTTTGAGGGCAAAGGAGTCAGAAAGTTCAGAGCAGGGCTCCTCAAATTTCATCATGCATCTCAATCACCGGGAGGGCCTGTAATAAACAGATTGCTGGGCTCCACCCAGTTTCTGATTTAGTTGGTGATGCTGATGCCGCTGGTCCAGTGATCACACTTGAGAACCATGCTAAACTCTGAGCCAGTATTTCTCCAGCTTTGATGTGACTGTGAATCTCTTGGGGGATCTTGTAAAATACAGATTCTGATTCGGCAATTCTGGAGTAAAGAGGGCTGAAGCCCTATGTATCCAACAAGCTCCCAGGGGTTGCCAGTTCAGTATATCTGTGTACGTTTGATGTTGTATACAATAAGGGATTCCAAACTGTTCCCTAGAACAGGAGACCTATTTTACAAATGGAAGTAAGCTTCTGAAGTTGCTGTGAAGTTACAGCTTGCTTAAAGACTTTAAGTTTGCGTCAAATATTTTTTTCCTGAGTCTAATATCTATTTTTCTTGCTTTTATTCCTCTTTCCTTTCTTTCTACCTTTCCTCTTTCAAACTCAAGTTTACTCTCTCATCTTTACCTGTCAGCTGTGAATGTGTTTCAGAGCTAAGGAGAGCTTAGTATAGTGAAGACAGGTCTAAGGTTGGATAACTTGCATTCTAGTTTGGGGTATGGTTTGGAAAGTTGTGGGGTGTTCAGCAGGTCATAGGATCTTTCTCAGCCTCAGGTTCCTCTACTTCAAAATGATGAGAGTGTTCTAGATGATCTTTAAGGTCCTTGAAGCTCACAGAGACTTTGCTGTGTTAAATGCAGGCAAAAGCACACCAAAAAGCTATAGTACACGTGCTGCCACCTTTGGGTGGAAAACATAACTTTAACTGGACCAGACAAAACTTTGAAATGAAAGATATTATACTGAGACTCATGGCCTGCAGCCCCAATACCAATTAATGTTTCTTCCATATGATTGCAATTCATACTGACTTCCCTTTAACATAGAATTTCAGGCACAAACCAATATAAATTTGATTTTGATGTCTTTTGCCTTTTATATATATTGAAACTTCACAGCCTGATCAATGTTCTGTGAATTTTTTTTCATGTTATGAAATTAACATAGTTGTAGAAAGTTTGAATTATGCTGGTTTATAATACATTCTAATTAAAATATTGATTATTAAGTAACTGACAAACCCCAGAATTGCACAGTAGAGGAACAGAACAAAAATGTTAGCTTTAGAGTACAATTAACCTGGATTTAAATTTTTGACTATTCTAAGTGTGTTTTTTTTTTGGCAAGTCATTTAACTTCCCTGTGTTTGTTGTTGAGCGATCAAAATGTTTACCTTGTAAAGTCTATGGTAAAGTTGCTGACACTTGTGAGTGCTTCGTATATTGGAGATATTAGCAAATGACCACTGCAAGGTAGCCTATGATGCTGAAAACCAAATGAGCTTTAAACCAGAACAATGTTTCATTCTTAGCTGTTCCACTTATCAGTTTCATGACCTGGCACAATTCACTGAACCTTTCTGAGCCAGTTTCCCCATCTGTATAATGGAAACCAAGACCTTCTGGAACTGATTAAGGATTACATGATATTGCTCTGGACCACCTTTTGTCTGCCTTCACCCACTCCCTACCTCTAGCTCATATGTTTAAGCCCTTACCCCTGAGGTGACTGTACTTGGAGGTAGTCTTTTTAAAACAATATTTATTTATTCATTTATTTATTTGGCTGCCCTGGGTTTCAGTTGCAGCAGGCAGAATCTTTGATCTTCTTTATGATATGTGGGATCTTTAGTTGTAGGATGTGGAATCTTGTTCCCTGATCATGGATGGAACTCAGGCCCCCAGCACTGGGAGCATGGAGTCTGAGGCACTGGACCACCAGGGAACTCCCTGGGGTAAAGTTAAATTTTTAGTAGGTAAAGTTAAATGAGGTCATAAAGTTGGGGCCCTGACCCAATAGGATTAGTGTCATTATAAGAAAAGATAATAGAAAGCATGCTGTCTCTCTCTTGCTCTCTCTTTCCCTCTGTGCATTTGCACCAAGGAAAAACTCCTATGAGCAGACAGGAGGCAGCCATATGCAACCCAAGGGGAAAGTTTTCACCAGACATCAACCCTGCTCAGGCACTGATTTTTTATTTCCAGTCTTCAGAACGATGAGAAAATAAACTTCTGTTGCTTAAGCTAGCCAGTCTTTGGTATTCTGTTATGGTGGCCCAACATATCAGACTAATACAGTTCATAATGAAATGTGTGCAAAACCCCACTAGGGCTTTAAAAACATTCTCTTTCTCCTTTACTTTTCTCCCCTACTCAAATAAAGAGAACGTTAAAATGATTAGGAATTTAACTCACTTCTGGACTAGCTTAGAATTAACCCAAAGTATTTTCCTCACCACTAGAAACGTACTTCTGCTAGCATACTTTCTTCCAAGTGCCACAGTGACATATAACTAGATCCATTCTTCTGGCTTTTCCATTTGGAGACAACTGTGAAAGATAAAAAGATCTGTGCATGGCAAATGAAGTTGTATATCTTCACCACTGACACCTGCAGATGGCACCCCAGAAATAGGTGACAGCTAATAACGGAGATCCTGCCACGAAAGCAAGCTATCAGTGTGAATACTAAACTGTTCTTTGCTCCTCATCCCCAGAGGCTCATGTCTTCTACTGGAATCAGTACTAGAGCAGGTTAACTTGTTAAGCTTGCATGTAGGGAAAATCTCAAACCCTAACAGTTCCTCGCACTTTTTTATCCCTGAGAAACTAAGATCTTGTTTATTTTTAAGTATACTTCAAATATCTCTTCTTCATAAAGATGTCCTGGTTAGTTTTGCTTGTATCTGTAAAATAGGAATAATAATAATATTTACCTATTTGATTGTTGTACGGCTTAAATTAGCTGATACATATAAGCATAAGTTACCTTCTACTTTGTATGCTTCTAATTTATTTTCGTATATTGTTCCTTCTTTTTACCTGTAGCTTCATTGTAAATAAATACTCAAGTGGGTTAATTTCAATGGTCCTCAAACGCCTAGCACAAAGAAGACATCAACTGCAATTCATTCATTCATGTGAAAACATATTGATCACCTGCTTTGATCACCAAGTACTGTTCTAGCATGAGTGATATACTATGAACTGTTGACACTAAATAGGAACAAAGGAAAAATACTAACCTTAAATTTATTTTTTCTCTTTTTAGAGATATAAAAAGCAGGATTTGGGAATTGGAATTTGAGAAAAGCACTTACTTATAGAATTTGAGCCAGAATAGGAAATTGCTCTATCAGATAATGCTCAAGATTATTGCATGTAATGCTTCCTTAAAACAATCTAATTTTCACCATTGTGGAGTACGGGTGGGGAAAAAACGGTGATGTAATTTCAAAGGTTTTTTCCACTGATACACAATTTGGTTGATTTAGGTGATCCCTGGTTTTCTCGATTATTTGAAAATTCTGTAAATCTGCAACTTCCCTTATCCAAGCCTGTCTCCTACATACTGTCTTTAGTTCTTTGCATGTGGAGCATGAAATCAACTTTCTCCAGAAGGCAAGTCTCCCGGTTCAATTTGGTTGGGAGACTCCACCCATTGCCAGCTTTTGGCATCTGACGCTGGTAGAAAAGGTCTCAGCATTGTAAGTGTAGGAAGGGTGGGGACATCTCAATGACCTCACTCTTTCATCAAATGAATGGGTTTCTCCTGATAATAACCAGTCTGAAACAGGCCAGCTGAAAGGGTAGGGCCAACTTCTAAAAATCAGTAGCCCCATTATCATTCAATCATGCCCACAGTCCCCTGAGAAAATCATTTTCCTAAACCATGGCTCAGCTGCTCTAAAACTATGCAAAATCCATTGTCATCTCCTTGAGAGATGTCTGAAAAGATAGAAACATGTCATAATTATAATCATATTTGCCACAATAGAAATAAGCATAGATACGTGTCAGAGGAGATAGATTTTCCTTCATCCTTGACACAGCTCTGTATTAAAGAGACAACAGCAGATATTGCCTTTGCATCCTCTTGCTGGGATCCCTTTGCCAAATATAATTTTCTTCCTGAGTTTATTTTTTACTAACTCAAACAGTACAAAACATAAGCAGCAGAAAACTCAAATTTTACAAGTGCAAAGTAGTATAAGAGCTACCCGGGGAGCCACGTGTCTTCTCATATCACGTGACCAAAGAAAAGCAAGATGGCCTAAGTGTTGAGATCCTCATTTGTTTTCTCATCCTGAGACTTGTCCTCACAAAAACTTCCAGGATTACGTTTCCAAACAAAGCCAACTTTTCCAACATGCCTGACATGTAGAGATACTATTACCTGAATCAAGCTGAAATATAGTTGTTACATTTGCAGGAAACAGAGCTTATTGGTATTATAGCACATCTGGTTCTGGACTTAAGACAGACTTTGGGGGTCAGAAGCTGTCACATTTAAACTCAATAACTCTGCTTTCTTGTTAAACCAAAGAAGTACAAGGGGCCTGCAGAGTTCCCGTGTCAGCATTTTCAAGGAGTTGCATTATCTACCTCAGTGAACAGTTAGGCACATACATAAATTAGTCAGTAGCAAGGAGCTTCCCCACAGTCACCAAGCTCTATCTGTTTTCCAAAAATAAAGGGGTAACTTTCTGTTAACAAAAAGGATGTGCTCTAATGAAACACCTTTTTATTGACAGAAACCTGACAAATGAGTGCAAAAATAACACAGACAGCATAGAGCTGCATCCTAAAGCAAAACGATTTTTAGATTATTAAAATCATCCCTTTATTTAGCTGGTTAGTGAATATTCATCTACTGATTAACCCTTTCTGAAGGGTAATACAGGCTCTTCCAAATCTAGAAGTTTCAGAATCAAATGGCAGCCCTTTTAAGGGGGCTTCCCAAGGTAGGGAAGGAGCTTGGGGATGTAGAGTGAGAAGGCCACCTACGCATCTCTCTGGGCCACCCCACCCCTGAGAATGTACTTGGGAGTGTCCCTCTAGGCTCAGAGGCCAAGTTTGTATCCATCCTGTCTTTACCTGCTTTTCATTCCTTACAGCTCCTTTCATTGTGAACAAAGTCCTTCTTATCAGTTTGGAAAAAATGCAAATAGTTGTTTGATGGTTGCATGGGTGTTACTTTAAATGCAATCAGTTTGTCAGCCCACAAGTGATCAAGACATCTCCTTGGGTTGTCTTGGGTTAAGATTTTTCTTGGGTTAAGCGTGCTTCTAAAGCCAAACTCTCGAGTTTAATTACCAGATACCCCGGCCACATGATGTTGCATGCTCTGAACTTCATTTTGCTTTCTACCAAAACATCTGCCCTCCCTCTAATGTGAGGAATGAAATAATGAGTGAGAGAACACTTTGGGAGCTGTCAACTGTGCTGCAAACACGGGGATGAGGACAATGACAGTGGTTACTACCAGCGTGTGGCTCCAGACACTTTACCCCCTTGGAGCTCAGCACCCTCTTACAAGGTGTGTTTGTTTCCCCAACTCCTCACTCCATCAGAATGTAAGTTCCAGAAAAGCAAGCTCTTTCTTTTGCTGTAGTATCACCAGGTACCCAAGGAGTATTTGTTTAATAAATAGAAGAATGAATCAATGGTTCATGCATGCTGCCAGGTTTTGTGTGCGTGGTTGCTTATTATTAGATAACAATAACATAAAGGAATTTCATTAGCCAAAATCCTTACCAAGATTCAGTTGAAAAACCTTGTGTGTGTGTGTGTGTGTGTGCTCGTGCTCACGCATGTGCTAAGTCACTTCAATCATGTCCAGCTCTGCAACCCTATGGATTATAGCCCACCAGGCTCTTTTGTCCATGGGATTCTCCAGGCAGTTGTGTGACTCAATTTCTTTGAGTGCACTTTTCAAAAATTACTGTTTGTCATATTCTGTTTTTATTGGAATAGAGATATTATGTAATATCTTAGAAACTACATAAAACTAGAAATGGTGAACGAAGACCAATACTGTGTTCCCATCTATGGGGGAGAAGTCAGAGGCCAGAGATGTGAAGTTTCTTGCTTCTGAGGTGCAACGGCAGCATCCATGGGCTGACGACTGTGTGCTTTGCCTCCAGGAAACACTACCTCCTCTTCTCTCAGCAGACAAACTGGGTGCTGGGTGTCCCCTGCCATTCTAACTTTTGCTGGATGAGGAGGGCTCTCTCTGTCAAGCTACTTAAGTGGGTATTGTCACATGACCAAGAATAAAGAGGAAAAGGAAATAAATGGGGGTTGGGGTTATAGATGGGACATCAGCCAGGGAGAAGAAAGAGATCAAAATGGGAAAAACTTAAATAACCTAGGAAACTAACAGAGTGGTCATGCATTCATTTAGGAAATACTGAGCCCCTACTATCTGCATAACTCTGGGGGAGCAAAGGTGATCGCCAAGTTAATGTTTTGGTGGAGACTTCCTGTTGTCAAAGGAGCAAACTGAATTGAAAGATAAGAACTTACTTTAGCTTGGTTTTCTCATATCAAACAAAGTTGCAGCTCTAACCGGGTATGGAAGGTTTAAACTATTATATATATTATATAATAAAGTAATAATTAATAACTTTATCCTATAATTAGCTACATGTTTGTGTGTATGCTCAGTCCCTCAGTCATGTCTGACTCTTTGCTACCTCATAGACTGTAGCCTGCCAGGCTCCTCCGTCCATGGAATTTTTCAGGCAAAAATACTGGAGCAAGTTGCCATTCCCAACAGGGATTGAACCCACTTATTTTGTGCTTCTTGCACCGACAGGCAGATTCTGTACCACTGAGCCACCTGGGAAGCCCAGCTACATGTATATATATACATTTGTTGTTGTTCAGTTGCTCAGTTGTGTTCAACTCTTTGCACCCCGGTGGACTGCAGCATGCCCAGCTTCCTTGTCCTCTTCGATTTCCCAGTTTGATCAAACTCATGTTCCTTGAGTTGATGATGCCATCCAACCATCTCATCCTCTGTTGGCCCCTTCTCTTCCTGCCTTCAATCTTTCCCAACATCAGGGTCTTTTCCAGTGAGTTGGCTCTTCACATCAGGTGGCCAAAGTATTGGAGATTCAGCTTCAGCATCAGTTCTTCCAATGAATATTCAGGGCTGATTTCTTTTAGGATGGACTGGTTGGATCTCCTTGCTGTCATATGTGTGTGTGCATATATCTTTATATAGTCAACTGGATAACTCCACCTTATTTTAGTGTATTTAAGACTAAATTTCCTCCCAAATCTCCACCTCTCATCTCTCGGCCTTTGGACCTCTTTCTCACTCCATCTTCCACAATGCTGTCAGAGCAATCATTCTAAAATGCAGATATTACTACATGTTGCTTCTCTGCTCAAAGGCCCGAGTGGCTCACCTTGAATTTTAAGTTAACTTTCAATGGTAGTAGCAAGGAGGTGGAGAAGGCAATGGCACCCCACTCCAGCACTCTTGCCTGGAAAATCCCATGGACGGAGGAGCCTGGTAGGCTGCAGTCCAAGGGGTTGCAAAGAGTCAGACACGACTGAGCGACTTCCCTTTCACTTTTCACTTTCATGCATTGGAGAAGGAAATGGCAACCCACTCCAGTGTTCTTGCCTGGAGAATCCCAGGGACGGGGGAGCCTAATGGGCTTCCATCTATGGGGTTGCACAGAGTTGGACACGACTGAAGCAACTTAGCAGTAGCAGCAGCAGCAGCAAGCAGGACCTTTCATTATATGGCCCCTGACAGCCTGTTGTAACTTTAGAAGAAAAGAAAAAACTGTGTTTTTTAAATTTTTAATTTAATTGGGGGAAATTGGTATACAATGTGTTGGTTTCTACCATACAACACTGCAAATCAGTCATAATTGTATCACCTCCTGCTTTAGCCTGCCTTGCCTTATCTGCTGTCCTTTTTTTCCCTTCCTCTCCTCCTCTTCCCCAAAGCACACACATGCTCTTTGCTCTTTGATCCTTCCAAACTGATTTAGTTTGGTTCTCTGGAGGAGTCCTGCTATCTTATATTGGTGGGACTGAGCATATGCTGTTCCTGGGCCTGAAATATTCTCTGGTCTTTTTGTGTAATTCAGGTCAATCAGGCTTGTCTTTAAGGAGCCTGTGTGGTCACAAAATCTTTGGAGATGTCCTCCAGTTTCTGGAAGAACTGTGTCCTAGAACTTACATGGCATCCTCGTCTGTTTTCCCCACCAGATAATGAATTCCTTGAGGGAATGAACCATGTTTCAGTCAACATTCAATCACTAAGCCTGGGAAATTAATGCATTTAGAAATGAACAAATGTACAATAAAGAAACTTTTCTCATTTATAAAGTTACCTATTAAAATCTTAGGAAAACTGGTTTTGACAGTGTTGTATAGTTGTGTACATAATATAATTGGGGAAGCTGGGTAAAGGGTATATGGGAATCCTTTATACTATTTTTGCAGCATCCTGTGAGTCTTAAACTATTTGAAATATAAAGTATTTTTTTAATCTAAGGAAAAGAACAATCCATGTAGCAATTAATTTCCTATAAATTATTCAAAAATAAACATGTTTCTAAAAAATTAAAATCAGTTGTTCTATTTTCTCCTAAAGAAGAATGGATGGCGTCTTCCAAGAATTTCTCAGGAAAACGCAGAAGGCATATTTTGATTATGTCTCCTTCTTCTCCCCTCCCCACTACCAGTGTTTTGTTCAAAGACAGCCTGTGATACAAAAAGACTTCTCTCCCTTTTCATCTGAGAATAAGAACCAGGTTTAAAAAGTATGTGAACTCTAAACACTGATCATCGCAATGTGCTGTGCAAACAGTTGACAGCAGTGTGAACGCCAATGCTATCTAGAGGAGGGGAGTATTTGCAATTTTTCTTTGTATCACTCAGTGTCTGGCCCAAGCACTGCATCAGGGTCCCTGGCCAGACTTTATTTGGGGTTGGAAAAGGTTTTATTGGGATAACAGAGAAGGCACTCTGACTCTTTTAGGCTACTGGCTGAAGTTCATCATCATTGTCTTAGCTTACAACAAATACCATAGAATGGGTAGTTGAAATCACAAACATTCCTTTCTCATAGTTCTGAAGGCTGGGAAATCCAAGATCAAGGTGCCTGCAGCTTCAATGTCTCGTGAAGGCCTGCTTCTTAGTTTGCAGATGGCTGCCTTCTTGCTATCAGTCCTGAATATACATTGGAAGGACTGATGCTGAAGCTGAAACTCCAATACTTTGGCCACCTGATGCAAAGAAA
This sequence comes from Oryx dammah, assembly GCF_014754425.2. Taxonomy (NCBI): domain Eukaryota; kingdom Metazoa; phylum Chordata; class Mammalia; order Artiodactyla; family Bovidae; genus Oryx; species Oryx dammah. Next base: position 51,137,247 of record NW_024070185.1, read on the forward strand.
TGACTCCTTGGAAAAGACTCTGATGCTGGGAAAGATTGAAGGTGGGAGGAGAAGGGGATGACAGAGGATGAGATGGTTGGATGGCATCACCGACTCAATAGAGATGAGTTTGGGTAAGCTCCAGGAGTTGGTGATGGACAGGGAGGCCTGGCGTGCTGCAGTCCCTGGGGTGGCAAAGAGTCAGACACGACTGAGCGACTGAACTGAACTGGCTAAGTACTGGTACTTAGGTTATTGGTATCATCCCAAAGGCTCCTACGGGCCCCCACTCTGCACATAGAGATGGGGTACACGCCTCTCCCACATGCTCCAACAGGACTAGGTACTTTCTCCTCTTATAGGATCTATAGCACATATGAATTGTAGTTACAGGCTTGCCTGTCTGTCTTCTCCACACAGCTGTGATTACACTTCTTGAGAGAAGAGCCTGCAGACTGTATCACTGATGCTCTCCAACATGGAAATAAACCCCTGTTGAGAAAACAAAATGTTGTGACAACAGGTAGGATTCGAGGGATCAGTCTCTTCTAAACCAACAATTCTGTGATCCTGAAATTTCCTGTTGATTTTATATTTCCCACTGAATTAAAGGAAACAATTTTTGTTGGCAGTATGAAATCCAAAGTATACGTGAAACCAACAGAATGTTTAGCTAAAACAAAATCAAAACTCAAATCAAAATAACCTCAGAAGACTATGTAAATCTGTATTCTTTCTCAAGAAGTACCCTTTGCTGTTGGCAGTGTACAATGAGCGGTCCACCAGTCTGCCTCCCTGATGGCCTTGGATAATCACTTGTCATTTCCCCATCTAGGATGATTCCACTCTTCAATATGATGAATAATCTCTGGCACTTTTTGTAAGAGGTGATTTCCCAAACTGAGTATAGTCTGCATTGCTAGTATCTTTCTTTATCTCCCTCTTGAAGACAAAAGCTGCTTCTGTGATATGCATCTCCACTGAACAGATGTTCCAGTTGGCTTTACATAAATGAGTCATTCCCCCGAATCAAGACTTGTTCCCACCAGTGCAGTTAATGAATCTACCAGTGAATCAACAAATGTTTATTGAAGAGCAGGCACTGTTCCAAGCACTGAAAGTACAGCCGGGAACAACACAGAGAGCCCTGCCTTCAAGGAGCTCACACAGGTCAGGAAATGTGATTGTAGTGATTGGCGGTAAACATACAAATAAAATTATAATTTATAAAATATATCCAAGGTAATAGCAAAAGGATTTCCTGCCTAAAGGAAATAACAGGGTTTTGCTTTGTTGAGTCACTGGCTTAGAGCCAGAAAAAGCGCTAGTTGTAAGGATTATTATTGGAAAGAATTTGTTGTAATTAGGTAAACCAAGTACTATTAACTCTGACCTGCAGGGATATGGAAATAGAGAACCTCCTTTGAAATGGCATGGGCAGCTCTGGGATTTTGCCTATGGGCCATGGTGGGATTTCACATAGAACTGTATTATGTGGCACAAAAGGAATTTTCCTCTTCCTCCTGTTTGTCTCCAAGGAACAATACGAGGTATTTAATGCATGCAATAAAGTAAAAACTTGACTAGTTGCAGGAAAATTGGGGCACGTTTGTTTTTCTGTCAGCCTGACTCAAGTCACTCATTAGTGGTCAATTCCATCATAGAACCAGAGGCACAACATGTGTGAGAATTTATCACAGAATCAGAAGATAGAACTGATGTCGATTTGTCACGTCACTCTGCTTGCTGCTGCCCTCTGCACAGTCTTTGACTTTCCTGTGTGCCACCTGTCCTGTTACTTACACAGTGTCCTTTATGTTGGTTCATTCTTTTACTTCAAAAACAAATTTGATGCCACCTGGATGGAAGAACCAGTATAATTACCGTAAATAGAACACAGCCCTGAAAATCAATACAATAAATCAAGCAATACTATTGTATTAGAGCAAGATAATGCTGTCTACTAAAGGCTCTGGCTTTTGAGGTCTTCTCTCTTTTTGTTAAAAAGAGAAATTGACAACTGTTAGAGGGGTTTTAGAGACATTCCAGTAGGAGAATGAGGCATCTCCTTGAGACTGTGAGGAGGGATGGCCGAGAACTGAAAAGGGAATAACGTTTCTCAGTGTGTGATCTAGCATAATTATCCTGCCCATTCATAAGTGAAAGTCACATACTGTTCTAGGAACGGGAGACTCTCAACACTTTGGGAAACACGGGACTAGATGGCTGATGCTGAATGGCAGCATACTCTGAGACACATGCTTGGTCGAGGCATGAGGAGAGATGCCACTTGAAGCCCACCAAGAGTCAGCTAGTGCTTCCCTTTCTCACAGCCCTAGCCAAAATATCACGTCCCATTTTCTGCCCTCCACCTGTTGGCGGCAAGTCAAATGACTTCAGCCTGGAAATCTCTTTTTAACAACACTGTGAAATAGAAGAAAACAAAAAAGGTAGATCAGTTACAGAACTCACAGAAGGCGATGGCACCCCACTCCAGTACTCTTGCCTGGAAAATCCCATGGATGGAGGAGCCTGGTAGGCTGCAGCCCATGGGGTTGCTAAGAGTCGGACACGACTGAAAGACTTCACTTTCACTTTTCACTTTCATACATTGGAGAAGGAAATGGCAACCCACTCCAGTGTTCTTGCCCAGAGAATCCCAGGGACAGGGGAGCCTGGTGGGCTGCCATCTATGGGGTTGCACAGAGTTGGACACGACTGACGCGACTTAGCAGCAGCAGCAGAAGTTACAGAACTAGGCATCGGGGTGATCCAGGATGAATGGAGGAAACTCTTAGCTCCTCAACCAAGTGTGTACCCTCATGTCCCTTGCTGTGCTGTGCTAAGTCACTTCAGTCATGCCCCACTCTTTGGTGACCCTGTGGACCATAGCCCTCTAGGCTCCTCTGTCCATGGGTTTCTCCAGGCAAGAATACTGGAGGGGGCTGCCGTGCCCTCCTCCAGGGGATCTTCCCAACCCAGGGATCAAACCCTTGTCTCTTAGGTCTCCTGCATTGGCAGGCAGGTTCTTTTCTATTAGTGCCATCTGGGGATCCCCAAATCAGGGTATTTGAAAACATCTCTTAGGGAGGCAGTATGTTGAATCTTGATGGAATATGTCTCTTTTCATGCAAATATTTGGAATCTTATAAACAGCTCCTCCTATCACCCTCTGTGCCAGTCTATTCCCTGCCAGAAATATTTGTTGTCATTTACACACCTTAAGTCCCATATTTAATACGCAGACACACAAAATTCTAATATAAGGTCAGGACACTTCCAAGATTTGCTGATTTGTGAAGAAGGAGAAAAGCACTAAACAGGCCTGAAATTCTTAACAAAGCTGAAGAGGAAAGTTAGAACCATTCACCTTCATTAAATTGATAAATTCTCAATCTTTGTTTTTGTTTACTCTTACCCATCAGTCTAACTGATCTCCTTTTCTGCTTTGTTCAAGCAAGGAATTAGTCACAATTTAATCTAAGTTTAAAAATGTTAATGAGCCCTCGAACTTGTTTTAGCTATTTACAAAAGACCGTTTAGTTCGGGATGCTCAAATGTTACGGTTTACCTAAGTCTTTTCATTAAGACAATGCACAGAATTTCTATGATTTCAAAAGAGAACTCCCTCTTGTGGCAAGAGCAGTTTTTGCAGCTAATTCTAGAGAATCTGAGTTCCTGATGCTAAGAACTGGGTAAGATCTTAGAAATCCCCTTGTTTTACAGAGAAGGTAACTGAAACCCAAAGAGGACAAGAAGTAAGTTTTCAGTGTTTATATCTGGTTGGTGACTGAGCCAGACTGAGTATCCAGGTTTCTGTCTACTAGTCAAGAGCTATTTCTCTATATTTCAGAAATCTCACTGATGTGATTTTTTTCCTCCCCAAGGTCCTGCTTTCTGCTGCCACTGAAAGCAGAACTGATAGAGATGTCCTCACGCTGAATAGGCAATGTTCTTTTCCACGTGAAAGCTGATTCTCGGTGAGCTTTCCCTATGACACAATTAACCATTATCTCAACACTGGGCTGTAAGCTACATGCCTTACACCTGAGAGCAGTTTGGCCCAGAAGACAAGGATTCTGTTCATCTCTCTGGGGATAGCCGCCATCTAGCATCACTTAGTGGAGAATGCAATGGCACCCTACTCCAGTACTCTCGCCTGGCAAATCCCATGGACGGAGGAGCCTGGTAGGCTGCAGTCCATGGGGTCGCAAAGAGTCGGACACGACTGAGCGACTTCACTTTCACTTTTCACTTTCCTGCACTGGAGAAGGAAATGGCAACCCACTCCAGTGTTCTTGCCTGGAGAATCCCAGGGACAGCGGAGCCTGGTGGGCTGCCATCTTTGGGGTCACACAGAGTCGGACACAACTGAGGCGACTTAGCAATCTCATAAGCTTGTGAAGGGAGCGCCACTGACACAGCCTAACAAATTATGCTTCACTCCACATCGAGTTTAATCCACCAGAGAGTAGAAAGAAAGACATTCTTTCTTGGATTGCCAGAACACTTCTTAGACTGTTCAGGCTTCTTACCTCTAAGTCTATCATAGAACTTCAAATAGAGAGTTTCTGTTTAGAATATCACCCAAGTGCAGCAGATCCACACACTGAGCCTCTGCTATCTATGAATAACTCAGTGGATTTCTATGACCCAGAAGATCTATTCCTAAAAAAATTTCCCATAGAAACATACCTCTGTCTTTGGCTGCTTTGACCATGAGGCAAGGAAAAGCCAGGAAGTGAGGGCATTTGGAAAAAGAACAAAGCAGCATCAGAGAGCCTTAAGGGATGCCTGGTTGGTGGGGCGGAGCGGGGGGAGTATTAAAAAACAGAGACATTATCTTGCCAACAAAGGTCTGTCTAGTCAAAGCTATGGTTTTTCCAGTAGTTGTGTATGGATGTGAGAGTTGGACCATAAAGAAAGCTGTCAGCCAAAGAATTGATGCTTGTGAACTGTGGTCTTGGAGAAGACTCTTGAGCATCCCTTGGATTGCAAGGCGATCAAACCAGTCAACCCTAAAAGAAATCAACCTGAATGTTCATTGGAAGGACTGATGCTGAAGCTGAAACTCCAATACTTTGGCCACGTGATGCAAAGAACTGACTCCTTGGAAAAGACCCTGATGCTGGGAAAAATTGAAGGCAGGAGGAGAAGGGGATGACAGAGGATAAGATGGCTGGATGGCATCACTGACTCAGTGGACATGAGTTTGGGTAGACTCTGGGAATTGGTGATGGACAGGGAGGCCTGGCAGTGCCGCAATCCCTGGGGTTGCAAAGAGTCAGACACGACTGAGCAATTGAATCGAACTGAACTGAACTGGGGAACGAAGCTGAATAGTCTGAAAACTACCCCAATCGCACAGCGATTCTGGTGACATCTGAGAAAAATAACACTGATGGTTGTTCATGATTGCTTTGACTGATTTGTAGCATATAGATAAATGTTTCTCATAGTTGTAATATTTTGGGTACATTAATTATGTATCATAGCCTCAAGTTTCTCATCTATTATGGCTAGTAGAAATGATGAGACTTTTGGAAAAGCAGCTCTAGTCCAGTTTGGAATTGATTTTATAAATAATCACTCTTAGCAAAGCAAATATGAAGATTTCATGTCCCCGCTTGATACAGATGGGTAACTACTGAGCCCAAGCAGCATTCTAGGGAGCCTCCGATGTTAGTTTGGTCAGAAGCCCTGAGAAACAGCCTCTGAATTGGAGATTTCCAGGAAGCTGGTTTACTGGGGAGCATGATGCAGAACCATACCTGTGAGGAAGCTGGTTTTTCCAGAAAGGATTGGCTAGAGGGAAAATTGATCTACAGTGCTCAGCAGATCCCATGAGGAACTCTGAAGTGGGGACACCATTCAGATAGGCCCCAGGTTGAAGCTGGGGGCCATGCATCTTTACCTGTGCAGTCATTGGATAGGGACTGCTCCTGGGAGGAGTGCAAGCTTGGATGAGTTGCTTCTTTGGGTTGAGGCAGGTCCCAGGCAGAAATCAGGTATGAAGGGCACCTACAGCTGTCAACAGTCTTAGAAAGGACACTCAGGGAGTGAGAGCCTTTGTCTCTCCCCTCTCATAGAGGGGAACTATCTGGGTACCAAACCATAGCAGCCACTTCAGTGACCAATTGCACAATTTTCTCTTCTTGCTCCTCTATACGACTGATATCTTGGGGCTGCTGGCTTTCGGTTTGGGAGTATTTGTCTAACAAAGCAGAATCATCTGGGGCAACTTTTAAAAGTATCAACACCCAATTCCTGCTCTCTGATTGAATTGATTTCAGTGTGCAGCCAGGCTTGATATCTCTCTATCTAATAGATCAGATAGTTACTCTTGAATCTGAAAGATGATAGTATCTCTTACCATGTACGTGCAGCATCTCAGGATTCCATTTGGCGGGCATGAGCCAAGGTTCTGAGCTGAGAATTCCAGCAACCACTGCTCCAAAGGGATTAATTAGAGATGTCAAATGCATTTAGGGGAATGAAACAGCCAACGTAAACATTTATACCACCACCTCAGTCATGCTGCCGCCTCCCAGGACTTTGCAGATGAGTTTTATTGGCTAGATTTTCGATGTTTAGAGCTTATAGTTTGTTTCTTTTTCTTTTTCTAGCTTGTAGTTTGTTTCTCTTTCTCCTTATTTTTGGTTCAATGTCTGCCTTTGGGTCTTTGTATGAAGGAGACTTTATAGCTCTTACAGTCCCACCAGTTTGGGCTGAGGTACAGTAGTATTTGCCTTTCAGAGAAGCCCAAACTATCCATGAGCCTCGTTCAAATCTTGTCCCCTAAAACATAATAGACATGTGATGTAAAATCAGAAGTTCCATCAAAGATGCCCTTCTCTAAGATGCTGTCATTATAAAGTCACTCTTCTGATGATGTGCTTTTATATGTTATGTTTTGTGTTTGTGTTGTATGTATATATACATTTATTTGTATTATGGGAATTTTCAAATATAACAATGGAAATTTTCAAATAGAAATGTAGGAAGTATGACATATTTGATTCCTCTTTATTTATTACCTAGCTTCAATAGTTATTAATATTGTGGCCAATTTTTCCACTAATACCTATAATTTCGGCCACCTCCCCTTCTCCGCTCCCACTCTAGTAAAACCTGATTTGTCTTAGGCAAACCCCAGATGTATTATTCCATTCACAGATAATTCAGAAGAGACATGCTCTTTAGTCCCTATCAATATTACTAATTTATCAGCACATCTCCTGGTATTGATGTGAGCCATCAGTCTAGATCAAAGATGGAAGACTCCAGAATTATTCATTCAACAGACAGATTAAGCACCCTATTACATGCTTGTTACTTGGAATAGAAAATAGTACTGGAAACGGTATTTGCCTTCAGGAGTTTTAAGTTCTTTGTGTGTGGTGCATATGTAGAGGAGTGTGTTGGGGGGGTGTGGGTAGGTAGGTATTTGGAGGGGGAGGCAGGAAAGAAATGCATAAAGTTGGCAACAGTGCAATTTGTGATTGTTGTAGACAGAGAGGCACAAGCTTTGGAAGAGTTCTTTGCCAATATCTTGAGTGAATTTTTGAAGATTCATCACCAAATGATGATGTGAAGGTTAAAATATGTTCTGGGCAGTGGAAAAAACCATCTGAAACTCTCCACCTCTGCTGTCTGTTAAGTGCCTATCTGCCCAGCTTTGAAATTGCTCTGTCCAATCAGTTTTCCCAGAGGAGTCATTTAGCATCACTTAGACACTTGCTGGAATCAAGATTGCCAGGAGAAATATCAATAACCTCAGATATGCAGATGATACCACCCTTATGGCAGAAAGTGAAGAGGAACTAAAAAGCCTCTTGATGAAAGTGAAAGTGGAGAGTGAAAAAGTTGGCTTAAAGCTCAACATTCAGAAAATGAAGATCATGGCATCCGGTCCCATCACTTCATGGGAAATAGATGGGGAAACAGTGGAAACGGTGTCAGACTTTATTTTTTTGGGCTCCAAAATCACTGCAGATGGTGACTGCAGCCATGAAATTAAAAGATGCTTACTCCTTGGAAAAAAAGTTATGACCAACCTAGACAGCATATTCAAAAGCAGAGACATTACTTTGCCGACTAAGGTCTGTCTAGTCAAGGCTACGGTTTTTCCTGTGGTCATGTATGGATGTGAGAGTTGGACTGTGAAGAAGGCTGAGTGCCGAAGAATTGATGCTTTTGAACTGTGGTGTTGGAGAAGACTCTTGAGAGTCCCTTGGACTGCAAGGAGATCCAATGGACCCTTCAGTCCATTCTGAAGGAGATCAGCCCTGGGATTTCTTTGGAAGGAATGGTGCCAAAGCTGAAACTCCAGTACTTTGGCCACCTCATGTGAAGAGTTGACTCATTGGAAAAGACTCTGATGCTGGAAGGGATTGGGGGCAGGAGGAGAAGGGGATGACAGAGGATGAGATGGCTGGATGGCATCACTGACTCGATGGATGTGAGTCTGAGTGAACTTCAGGAGTTGGTGATGGACAGGGAGGCCTGGCGTGCTGCAATTCATGGGGTTGCGAAGAGTCGGGCACAACTGAGCGACTGAACTGAACTGAGACACTTGCTCATGGTCAGATTCTTATTTCAACAGAACCTCCAAAATGAATCTGGTCACTAGGAGAGAACAGGTCTATTCATCTATGACTGCTTTGACAGCTTGTACCAGCACTTTTGCCTTGGATCTCCTGTTGTTTAGTCACTAAATCATGTCCAACTCTTTGAGGCTACTCTGTCCATGGGATTCTCCAGGCAAGAATACTGTAGTGAGCTGCCATTCCCTTCTCCAGGGGATCTTCCTGACCCAGTTATCAGACCTCCATCTCCTGCATTGGCAGGTGGATTCTTTACCACTGAGCCTCCAGGGAAGTCCCTGCATCCCCTGACTCACCTGGAGAAGTTTGGTCCAGCATGGAAGGAGATGTATATGGATCTGGGGGAATCAGCAGGCATCATCTACGGAGAGTGACTTTGCGCCATCCTTTCTCTGTGCTGCCCAGAAGGTTGTTGGATTTGAGTGTTTGCAGCGTAAAATGAAAAAGTAGATAAATGATATAGCCAGTATGCTAACAAAATCAATGAAATCAACTCTGAAGGTTGAGTTATTCTTTTCTCACCTGTGTTCCATTGAAAAACTGTTAAAATGTTTGCAGGGAGAAATTGAAATACCACTTTAGAGCATTCAGAAGTATTTTGTAATACATAGTTCATAGAACGTTTATAATATTCACTGCTAGTTCTTAGTAAGAAACCACTATGTGAAGTAACATATTAAATCTCTTTTCAGAAATTATTTTATTGAATCTTCACTACTTTATGAAGCAGGCCCTAGAATTATACCCTTTACAGATAAAGATATACACACACACACACACACACACAAAAGGTTTAAGGAACTTTCCCAATATCCTACAAGTGCTAAATCTGGTGTTTACATCCAGGTCATCTGCAGTATTTACACCATGTAGAAGTTTCATTTATAGAGTTTTTGATATTTTGTGACTTCCATGTATAGTCAGGCTATGTCATATGTTATTTTGAGACTATGAATCTTGCTTTGTGAAAATCACTGAACCAAGAAGATGAGCCTCTATGCAGATGTCAGTACAGTATTACCTATAATCTATAACATACTCCCCCCAAGTTGGAAATGGCTTGTATTGTCCACAATAGAATAATGGTTATATGTATATGGGCTTCCCTGGTGGCTCAGGTGGTAAAGAATCTGCCTGCAATGCAGGAGACCCTGGTTCAATCCCTGGGTTGGGAAGATCCCCTTGAAGAAGGGAATGGCTACCCACTTCAGTTTTCTTGCCTGGAAAATTCCAGGGATGGAGGAGCCTGGTGAGCTACAGTACGTGGGAGCACAAAGAGTTGGACACAACTGAACAACTAACTGGGCTTCCCTGGTGGCTCAGAGGTTAAAGCGTCTGCCTGGAATGCAGGAGACCCAGATTCCATCCCTGGGTCAGGGAGACCCCCTGGAGAAGGAAATGGCAACCCACTCCAGCACTCTTGCCTGGAGAATCCCATGGAGAGAGGAGCCTGGTAGGCTACAGTCCATGGGATCTCAAAGAGTGGGACACTTTTTCACTTTCGTATGTGCGTCTATACAATGTATGTGTGCAGTATATTCATTTGATACACTCTCTCGCAGCCATGAAAAGACATATTTAAAAAATAAATAGGTAAATAGAGTCTATTTGAAATATATAAATGAAAATGAAACATTAAATTAGGATAAAAAGTATATATGTATATGTACATATATTACTCATATACACGTTTAATTTGCTAAATGTATAATAAAAGAGTGAGAATGGAAGAGGAGAGAATAGAGGGGATTAAAAACAAAAGCCCAGATAATGATTAGAGGTTAAAAGTATTAGGGGAAGTTATGAAATATTTTTATTTATTTTATTGTTTTCTGCAGTCGTTTATACTCATCCAATCAAAAAAGAACTTTTTGTTTGTTTTTAAAGTACAGCTATCTTGAGCTTTGAGGAAATTAAACTTTTAGTTAAAGAATGTGTCATAATACAGCTAACCATGCAGTTTTACAATTGTACTTATTTCCAATGCTACTGCTATCCCATTTTATGTTGGCAGAAAGATTCAATGAAAACTATAGTTAAATACTGTGATGAGTCTTTCTAGTCTTATCTTTGAAAGTGAAAGTCACTCAGTCATGTCCCACCCTTTGCGACCCCATGGACTATACCGTCCATGGATTCTCCAGGCCAGAATACTGGAGTAGGTAGCTATTCCCTTCTCCAGGGGATCTTCCCAACCTGGAGATCAAACCCAAGTGTCCCACATTGCAGGTGGATTCTTTACCAGATCTTTATCTCGACCCATTTCTAAATGCTTTTAACAGAAAACAGGGATATACCTTTACTTATATCACCTTTCTTCAAGCACCTGGAAACCTTTTTCTTTACTGGTATTTATCTGACACAGTAAGCAAAATGGTCATTTAGTCCATATTTGCAAAAAGATACATTAGGGAAAAAGATAATTAGAGTTTGCAAAATATTCTGTACTAAATAACCTACTGCAGTGTGGTGTTGCATACTTTTCTTCCATTTTACATGGAGTCATACTTCTTTCATGAATACTGCCTGCTCAGAGTTGTCTTTTCTTTAAATAATGCAGTAAAGAAATTAAATAATTAAAAATAAGTATTAAAGACTTTAAGCAGAAAAGGGGGGAAGAGTGAAAGGAAAAACATGAACATTTTTTAGACAAAATACTTGAACCCTTACTATATCTGATATTTAATGAGAAAACCCACATGATTGAGACCTGGAGGGAGAGGGGAAATGGCCATTCATTCTTTGTTAGAACAGGAAATTGGTGATTTTTGTTGATGGTCTCATATGAGTAAGGCCTCTGGTGTTATTGATTAGATTGCAGAGTTTCAGGTAAATTTTAAATTACTTTATAGACCCATCAAGCATCCTTCACAATGGTTGAACTTATTGGAAACAAGCCTCTGTGCTCTGGTTACTGGAGAAGTCAAAAGCTGCATTTTGTGGATCATGTTAGCAAACTGGAAACCTTTATGGGGAAGGTTAATGATATTCCACTTTCCTGCCCCTGCCTGGTTTTCTCCATATGTCGAAGGCTAGGAGATTATTTTGAATGGATTTTAAATATCTCAGAGAACAGAGCACTTTCCCCTAATCTAATCAAGAGCTCAAATCCTCCTACTTTGCTCAGAAACTGACTTTAAATCTTAAGGGAAAACAGAGAGTCATAAAGATTTTCATTGGTTGAAGAGGAATTCCTTCATATTTTTCATCCTGAAGAGTTAGAGAACTTTGATTAAAAGTATTAAAAAAAAATTCTTAAAAATTTAAGGTCCCTAAGATTTGGCACTGAGAAGTATACCAAATATTAAAATCATATGATATTTTCATTCTATTTAAATTCAACCCCCAACTCATCTTTTAAAATTTATCCAAGCTCTATTTTCTCCATGAAAATTGTTGCCTAGACCACTTCAGCAGTATCTTCATCCCCTCACCTTCTTTCTTAGTGTCATCACTTAGCATTACAATTAGCACATTAAATAACATTATAACAGTTCAAGAGTTTCACCAGATGGCTTAAAGCCTTATGAAACTGTGACTTCTGTTTTAGTCATTGATCATGGCACTTAGTCCAGGGTTAATAAATAATAATAATTTTAAAGATCTTGTTGACTATTCATTAATGAATTAGGAAGCATCTAATCTAGCAGATTAAGAGGAGCTTTGAGGAGCTGTACAAAATGAAAGATATTTGTAGGCAAAAATGAGCAATAAAAGGAAGTTATATTAGACCGAAAAAAAAAAAAAAAACCAGCAGATTGATTATTGCAGTTACTTTACCTACAGGGAATGGGAGGGGCTTATCACGTAGATTGCTTAACTGCTATGATTAGGTGATTCCTGATTGACAACTTTAAGAGTCCATTTCTGGGAAAGTCAAAAGTGTAAAAGTGAAGTCTCAGTCTGTTGATGTGGAGCTTGGCATAAGGGACTCCATTTTGGCCCTGTTATCTTTAATACTACTTTTGATTGATGGATGGATGGATGTAGTAATACTGGTAGTCAGAGAAGTAGATTTGGGGAATGCTATGAGTTGAGATAAAAGCTGACTCATATTTATTGTCCCTCTTCTCTTATTTAAATTACACATACCTAATCCTTGTAAAGTCTCTCTGATTCTTGGAGTCTGAGAGATCCAAAAGGATCTAAAGAAAACGCATTAATGCAGCTAAAGAAAAAAAAAATCTAAAATACATACAGCCTTTATTCATGAAGATATTCTCTGTGGTATTATTTACAATGATGAAAAAATTGGAAACAATTTAAATGTCTTACCGTAGAGCTTAGTAAATTATGATACATCAACCCAATAGAATATGGTCATTAAAATGATAATTACAAAGACCACACAGGCATTTTTATAGTACATATTATGTAAAAAATGCAGAATATAAAAGTGTATGGGTGTTGTGTTTATAACTTAATAAAGATATAGTTGATTTCATACCAGTACTAGGAGAGAGTACATAAATATGAAAATAGCTATGTTTCAGTAGTAGACATATTATTAGATATTTTCTTTTTTTTTTTTAAATGTTCTAAACATACTCTCTTATTTATTATTATTCATGAAGATCAGGGTGATGAATGACAACATGTGATAAATAGACAAACTGATAGAAAACTTGGAACAAGGAAGATATGGGAAGAAAATGAGGATATAGGGTAAAGAAGTTAAATTTACTATAAAGGGAAGGAGATTTAATTAATGCTGCCTCGCTCCTGATAAAGCTTACTTGTGACGTCTGCTACTTACCTGTATACTTTTGTGTGAAACTTTTTCTGTTGTTCTCAAAGTTCTACTGATAATTATGTGGAGTGTGTGTGTGTGTGTGTGTGTGTTTGTGTGATGGGAGAACACAGTTTTTTAAATGGCTCTATTGAGGTATAATTGATATAAGGAGAAAGTCCAACTTTAAAAATGTACCTGGGCCATCAAGTAAGAACAGCTGTGATAATTGGAACACTTCTAAAAGACGCCTGTAACTGAGAACCTTAAAACCATTCCTTATGGAGAGTGTCCATTGTAATTAATTTCAATGAGATTTCACAATCGTTTCTCCTAAAACTAGTGGAGTTTCATCATATGGGCACATTGCAATTAATCACATTCCGAGTTTGCAGGACCTGGAAACTTAGCAAATGAAAAGGAAAGCTCTGAATTCAATCAGAAAGGAGAAAAAGCACTTGAGACACAATGAATCCCACATCTGCTTTCTTCCTAGAAACTTTTGAAAGGGTGTTGATTTGGATATTCATCTGGGGACAGACCTGAGAAATGATTGGACTTTGAGGTGAAGAAAGATGAGGGGAGGGGTAGCTGCTACTTGATGACCGACTTGGAAACCCCTGAAGGAAGGCCCTTAGCTATGAGTGCTCCAGTCTCTCTCCTCAACCAACAACACAAAAACATTATACAGTGAGTGACTTGGTAAATGCACAGGAATAGGATGGAAGTATGTATTTTAGGGGGCTTATCTTTGTAGAGACTTTGTTGCAACTCTGGTATGGTGGAATTAGCACAAACACATAATTCAGAAAACCTGAGTTCCAGGCCAAGTCCTATCACTCACTAGCTGTGTGCAGCTAAAAACATCATTTCAGCACCCTCTTTTCATATCTGTAAAGTAACCCTGATGGTTGTGACAGTGTTAAAATAATGACGAAGTCTCCACTTATTTGGCATATCACTCCGAGGAGTAAATATAATAATAACCTGAAATTATGTTGAAAAGTTTAAAGAAATGCTCTCTCAGTGCTCTATCAGAAATAGTCCTCAAGAGCACTTGGGGTCATTATTCATCCCATCAAGGAGGCAGGGTTGACTTGTACCTTGGCTATAGAGATTTCAGTTTCCTCTCTTTACTTTGATCCAGATGTTTTCAGGGAATTTTACTTTGAATTTGTAGAATGGAAAAGTCCTGTTCCCACCGAGATTCCATTTGGCAGAGAGTTTATCATTAAACATACAGAAAGCATGACTAACACAGGAGAAATTGCAGCATCCAGGCCCAATATAAGTCAAAAGGCTATTGGATAATAGAATATTGATTAGATCATTTGTTTCAGAGTCATTAGTTTCCACACATAAATGAACCACTTCTGGAGCCTCACATCTTTCAAATCGTGAGACTCCATCTGCTCAACCTAGAGCTCACCTCCACACAACACAGTTGGACAGAAAAGGTGTTTTCCAAAATGTCCAGGGTATTAAATGCAAAATCAATTCCACATGCATCCAATTCTTTCATCTAGTCAATGGTGTGGCCTTGAATATTTTGCTGACCTTTAGGTGATCAGCTTTATAGTTAAGTTTTTCGTCTAACATCTAGCATCCAGCTCCTTTGAGCCTAGAAATCTTAACTTCCACCATCCCTTAGAATTTTTTTTCCCTAATAGTGCTTAGCCCAGTTTTATAGAATGTCACTAAGTTTTGCATTGCTGACATTTTCTGCAAAATTCTTTTCATTTTTCATTTCACTGCCAAAATGTCAACATGCAAATATCCTATGAGTTTGCCAACTTGTATCTGTATGGACACACACAAAAAATGTACAACAAAGACTAGAATAAGAAATGATTAATGATACCAACTATATTGCCTGTTCTTTCTGCACAAGATTTAATCTATGTTCACCTCTCATGGCTCACTATAGCACCAGATCTCAAAACAATGCTCTAATTATTTTTTAAATAAATGAACAGCAGTACTAGAGAAGGATGTCCTCCTTATCCATACTCTGATTACAATGCACAGTATTTTCATAAAACTTAGTCTCATCTTCACTCACAGAAGCAGTGTTTAGCATTTATAAGCCTATTTATATTATAGCCTTATTTAGCACATCTATGAATCTGGTTTCCCTGTTCGTATTTGGAGAAAATTGAACAGAAAAGCCTTCCTCAGGGTCTTCAGTGGTTTATGGAATTCTCAGTCCTTGATATTCTGGGAGAGCTAACTAAGTCATAGGATTTAAAAGGGTGGCACTGCCAGAGTTCAAATCATAGTCTGTTTCCCTTTTTTCAGTCAGTATCTGGTTTTACGCTATCACAGGAAACTTGTAAATAAAAAGCCAGGGAAATATTATACTTTTTAAAAATTGGAAAGCCCTGAAAAAGCTTCCTGTTGAATTGTATTTCCACTGCCTTTAGACAAAATTTTATCAATGAATTATTTGTAAGCATGGGATACCTTTTTGAAAATAGAACATTGCTGCCATTCTCTATACAGAACAGTAAAGAACAGTAGCTGCTTAGTGGCATGATGTTTAAATGTTTTTTCTTCCAGGCAAACTATTGCAGTGAGGTTCAGCTCTGGAGTACCTTACTGAGAAATACTGTTACCATGTGTTTAAAGTACAACAAACTATGAACCTTTTTTTCATGCATTCCTAAAATCTGAAGTGGGTTTAGAGAAGGATGGTAGGGAGCAGAAGCTTTACAGTTGTTATGTAATAACTACACCCAGAATACACTATTAGAAGAATAAAGTGACGTCATACATGTGGGTGCTGAGTGATCTAGATACACCCTTTCTGGAAATGGTGAAATGTAACAAGCATAAAGGATGTACTCACACTAGGTATCTGTGAAATAATTTTGTCATAATTAAAATTTTGTCATTTATTTATTTATTTTTGGCTATGCTGGGTCTTCATTGCTATGTGTGGCCTTTCTCTAGCTGTGGCAAGCAGTGGCTTACTCTCTAGTTACAGTGCTAAGCCTTCTTGTTGCCGTGGCTCCTTTTGTGAAACACAGGCTCTAGGTTATATGGGCTGGGCTTCAGAAGTTGTGGTGCCTGGGCTCAGTAGTTGTGGCCCATGGGCTTGCTTGCCCCACAGCATGTGGATCTTCCCAGACCAGGTACCGAATTGGTGTCCCCTGCAATTGCAACGTGGATTCTTAACCACTCCACCACCAAGGAAGCCTGTTTTGTCATAACTTATCTTGCTTCAGATAAACAAGTTAGCCTTCCCAGTTATATTTTGAATTACAATGCATCATTTGGCATTACTGAATCAGATCTACACAGCCTAAACTCAAAAAATATTTTAATTCCAAGTGTCAGTTCAACTTGGTCTTTCTAAGCAAGATCAAGTTGAGTCAGTATTATTAAACCCCCGATTCCCTGAGAGGCTTAAGAGTCTTGGAGAAAGGGTGCAATGGCATTACAAAGAGAGCAAGACTTGACTCCTGGGGAAGGGCTGCTGCCATTGTTATAGGATTCATTCTTTTTTGGTGGGTGAAGCTCCAAGACGCAAGTTTATTGCTTTGATTTCTCCCACTCCTTCTCTACCTGCTTTTCCCTGCATTAGAGTCTGAGCTAGGGAGAGGAGAATATCACACCCACTCACCACATCCCTCCTGATGGGTATACTGCTCTGAGATGAGGGATAGAACAGAGAGTCGGTGCCACTTCTTCACGTCACTGAAGGAGGTCACCCACAACCTGTATACTTCACTTCTGACTGGAGAGCTTTCTGAGAACTAGCCTGTCGGGGTAGGATTTGAATGTCCACAGATGAAGGCGCTATGTCAATCTAAGTCAACTTTAAGCAGCTCAAAGAAGGAGCTAAAGCTTCCCGAAATCTACAAGAAAAAAGTCACCTGTCTGTATCCCACTATTTAAATATTATACAATAAAAGTAATATCAAGCCTTGAATTAACTTTTTTCCTGGGCTCTTATGTGTCAAAGGTCATATTTTTAAATGGTGGTGGTTAAACATCCAAAGAATCTGAAATGTTAATTCCAGTTCCCATTCTTCTGATTGAATTTATAAACACAAATTTGCAAATTAGATTAGTGTTAATCCTAGGTTCTTAGTGCACCATGTAGCCCTTCCTTTATTTATATTATTCACCTATTTCTTAACTTATTTTTCCAGGATAGGATTAATGTCTTCCAAATTAGGTTTTTAAACGTGAAAGCCAATGTAATTAAAATTTTTTTTATTTTATATTGGAGTAGAGTTGATATTCCAGGTTTCCCAGATGGTGCAGTGATAAAGAATCTGCCTGCCAATGCAGGAGACGCAGGTTTGATTCCTAGATCAAGAAGATCCCCTGGAGTAGGAAATGGCAACACACTCCAGTATTCTTGCCTGGAAAATTCCATGAACAGAGCAGCCTGGCAGGCTACAGTCCATGGGACTGCAAAGTGTCAGAAATGACTGAGCAACTGAGCAATACACACACACACACAGTTGATTTACAGTGTTGTGTTAGCTCAGGTGTACAGCAAAATGATTTAGTTATACATATTCATATTATCTATTCTTTTTCAGATTCTTTCCCCACATAGGTTAGAGTATTGGCCTCAGTTTTCTTCTCTATTATATAAAAAAGTTAGAGTCTACAATACCTAAGGTCTCTTTCAGTTTTGATATTCTGTGAATTAGATTAAGGCCTGAAATGTATTTGGCTCAGTGCCTGGCATATAACTAGTTCTTAATAAATGGTAGTAACAACTACCATTTATTATTATTATCATTATGAAATTTGACAAATTTTCACTGCCAATTCTGAATTTGATCGACTAGAAAAGTGATTAGAATCCCCATAAATTTACTGACTCCTCTACTGGACAGTGAAATTTCTAGAGACAGTTTTCCCTCTTGGCATCTCCAAACTGCCCATTACCAATTTATCACTGAGTCACAGAATCTCAGGTTGGAAGAGATCTTAAAGGTCATTTTCCAACAAAAGAGGTAGCAGAGGAAGAAATGAGATGTCTCAAAAGGCAGACTCCTCTCAGAATAATTCCCATTTGTAGAGTTTCAAGATGAGTCCCATGGAGTACTTTTTTCACTTCTCCTTGTACTAAACTGCCTGGGTTTCTCTTCATCGCATTTCACTGAATTTTTCTGTTAAGAGCTGTGAAGGACCTTGGCAGAGAGGCCAGACACTAGTGGGGCCTCATTATCAAGTAATACGTTGTTAAGTATCAGGCAGAGTAGAACTTCAAACTGCTGGGTTTCCTGCCATATGGCATGTTACAGAGGGAGAGAAGAGGGTCAGATCCTGAGTGCTCCTCTTAGCATACAAAAAGGAAGCATTTGGGGAAGACTTGGATTTCAGCTTTTTTTCCAGCGTTAGTGCTGGTTGTACTCTAACCACTACTATTTAGTGCCTTGTTCTTCTGGCTGCTGAGGCATTGAAAATAGGGCTGAGTTGGATAACCAGCAGAGCTGAAGGTCATCAAAGAAGGTGATTTTCTTTTTTTGCTGCAGCTATTGATCCTTATTTGGAAGCTTCATTCTGGCCAACTGGCTCTAATAAGGAAGCTAATGAGTTCATTAAGGTAGACCCCAAAGCAGGAAGCAGTGTGTGCTTGTGCACCAGTAGGAGAGGGGCTTCTTTGGTATTATTTAGGTTTGAGAATCCTGCTCTCTGAGAAAACGCACATTACTGAAGTGGAACATAACCATGAAAGTGATGGACAACAAGATGAATGAATCTACATTCATACGCTTGATTTGACAGAGGAATGGGGGCTCCAAGTCTTTATTATTTTTTTTAAACAGAGCTAGAGTTTTCCCTTCTAAGTGTATATGCATCCAAATGGAAGAATATACCCTTTGAGTAAGCTAAATGCTGGCCAAGGGATTGGTTTACAAAGCAGAAAAGTGATTTACCCATTTCCTACCTGCCTTTCCAATTCTCTCTCATGCTTGGTGCAGTGAATGCTGTGTGTGTGCCAGGCAGGGCACACTCACAGAAGGCAAGGGTGTTAGTGGAAAGAAAAAGAGAACACACAACATGGAGAAAAAAATGTCAATGAGTAATTTGCCCCTCTTAGGAAACACCCTCCAGGCCTCAGGAGACTTGGTGCAGAGGTGGCTCCCCATTATCTTCAGAAGGTGAAGCCCAGAGGCAACACAACTTACAAAGAGCAGCATTTGGGGGCTGCCTTTGCTGTTCTAAATATTGGCGCCAGAGTCCCAGAGAAACCTACAGCCCATGCTACAAACTCAAGTCCTGAGTAGTTTATATAGTCCCCACAGTAGCCACCCTCCTCTGGGTCATCACCAGACAGGCTCTCAGTCCCATCCAACAGCAAATGCCTTTCTTTCTGAAAGAAACAAAGGCTGACTGGCATATATTGGATTTTGACTGAGGTCTTCCCATCCCATGTGAAACCCATCAGTTTTCTAGAGGAATAATCCAATGTCCTTATGAATAGGATACAGGTGGTCTGGGTGGCAATTAACAGTGGCCTAACAGATTGTAAACTTTCTAGGCTCCAGGTTGAAGAGGGAATGTGCAAAGGGACTAGCCAGTAAGGAGGCTGTATCAAAACTCTAAACCCCCAAGCATAGTACTTATGCTTTACCATCTACAAACAACAGCAACAAACCACACTTACATTTACTCTAGAGTTATTCAGAGTCTGAAATGCACTAGTCCCTGTTGACGCCATCCAACCCTCCTTCTTCCCCTTCCTCCTCTTTCTCCGGTATCCAGCACAATGCCTGGCACATTCTAGGTGTTGAAAAGATATGTGTCTAACCAGTCAAATAAGTAAATAAGTAAAATACATGCCTTTCTGCAAATGATTTAGTTCTTCTGATCTTCCACTTCAGTAGAGTGGGAATAAAGTCATTTGGTGGGTTTATTTTCAAGATTAAATATTTAATATGGCATACTTTATACGATGTGTAAAATCATAAAATGATACTTTTATGAATTTAACTATGAGTTTTATATAAAATTTGCATGTTTTGATTCTGCAGCTCTGGTTCCGCTGAGGGGAGGAGGAAGAAAAGCGAAGCCCTAGGCTGATAAAAGAATCATTACCCAAGGTGTGATGTGTTAATTACCTTCAAATACAGTTAACCACAGCCTGGTAAGAAAGACAATGGGAGATGGGAAGAGAAGAGAGCAAGGGTGAAGGAGGGAGAGCAGGGGGAAGCGGGGGAAGGCGGGGGGTGTGGGGGGTGTGTGGCGGGTTAGTGGTATAGTGAATGCTTTAAAGGTCAACTAAATTATTTCATAAGGGGTATATTTTCTTTTCACAAGAAATCGTTCTGTGCCAGAAAAGGCTGGGAGGTTCTTCAGCAGAAGCGGGTAAATCCGAGCTTCTTCCTGCCTGCTGCAGTCACAGTGGAAGATACAGTAATGAAGGCGGCGTAGCCACACATTTATTTCATTCGAAATTCCTCTGTGGTCCTGTTTATATCGAACTCAGCACTGTTACAGGGCCGTTCTTGGAAAAGTTGCAAAACTTTTCCCTTGGTGGAGAAAAAGAAGTTCTCATCAGACTCAGTGGAACGAATGAATGAAGTTATTCCCTTGGCCCAACATCTCCTTCCACTTTCATACCAAATAGTCACAGAAACATCTTTCCCCAGTTCCGCGACTGGAATTTTACTCTCCCGTGGTGTTGCCTAGTATTGGAAGCACGGATTTCGAAAGTCAGCAGGCAACACACTCGGCTTTGGAATTGCCAGTGATTGGCTTTTGCAAGAGTCGATGCGCCTTACCGTCCTGTGTGGTAGCTTCTCCCGGGAGCAGATTTTGTGAAATAAACAGTTGTTGAAAAGCATGAAGAATTAACGAAGTGAAAATCTCGGGCTATTTGTCCGGCAATTGACACGCAAGTGACCTCCTTAAATACTTACTTGTTTAAGGAGGTTCAGAGCTAGGATGAATGAATCTTGGGGGCGCTTGACCAGAACAAGCTTGTAAATCTCTTTAGTCTTTCGGGAAGTGGCGGTAAATTAATACAAATCCAGAAGGGAGAGGAGAGAAGAGGGTAAAACCCCCACACCGGAGCTCTGCTCTCAGCCCTTTGCAAAGACTCGCTTTTGCTCCTCTGGACCCTGTAGGTTGCAGCCCGAAGAACCCAGCGGCGCTAGGACCTGGTTGGCGCCTCGCCGTGGCCGCTTTCGGGCGGGCGGAGGAGGGAGAGGAGGAGGGGGATGTGGGAAAGGAGGGGTATAGAGGGGGGCGGGGGGAGTCATTTATGCAGAGCAGGCGCTGCTGCCATTGCCACTTACACTCCCAGCGCGCTGCTCGGAGCCGGAGGGAGCGCGGGGAGCGAGCTAGCGAGCGCTCGGAGCCCGGGCCAGCAGAGGGGGCGCCCAGCCGCTGCCTGCACCGCCGCCTCCGCCGCGCTCGGGGGCCCCGGGAGGAGCGAGGGCGAGTCGGAGAGTCCGGGAGCCGAGCCCGGCGAGACCCAACTGCGGGAGGGCGCCCGCCCCACTCAGCCGCCTCCTGCGCCGGAGCCGGGGAGCGCCGGCCGACCGCCCCGCGGGCCGTAGAGCTGGGAGCACAGGTCCCCGGAGCCCCAGGGATGGTCTAGGAGTGGGTGCGAGGCTCGCTGCTCAGCTCCCTGCTGGGGCTCGCCGCCTCCTGCCGATCTCCCAGGGCTGCGAGCCGCGGCGGCCGGGGGCTGCGCGCTCGGGCGGCCCAGGCCGAAGAAGTTAGTTGTGCGCTCAGCTCAGTGAGCGGAGCAAGCGAGCGATCGAAGCAGCAGCCAAGCGCCGGGGCCATGGGCTGGGGGAGCCGCTGCTGCTGCCCGGGACGGCTGGACCTGCTCTGCGTACTGGCGTTGCTCGGGGGCTGCCTGCTCCCCGTGTGCCGGACGCGCGTCTACACCAACCACTGGGCAGTCAAAATCGCCGGCGGCTTCCCGGAGGCCAACCGCATAGCCAGCAAGTACGGATTCATCAACATAGGACAGGTAACCACTGGCTGGCCGCGTTCTCGGCCCTGAAGCTGCGAGGGCGGGGGAATGGGGGGAGTCCCTCACGACCTCGCGCTTGTCCCCTCCTCGTCTGTCCCCTCCCCCTCTTCCAGATGTGTTCTTGCAGCTGTTGCCCTAACTCTTCTGCGATGCTCTCTCTCTCCTCTTTCTCACTCACTCACACACACACATACATACATACATACACACGCATACACACACTCGCTCTCCAAAGTTGCTACGATTTGTGTTTTATTTACTTGTTTCTTGCAAATCAGGAGGGACAGGTAGGGTCTCTAGAAGGATCACGAGTGTACATAAGTAGTTTCAGACCCGACCAGACTTTTGCAGTGTAAAGTCGGGAAGCAGTGGACTCTCTTAGTGGTTAAAGGGTAAGCACGCTCCTGGTGCCGGCTCCCTGTGGTTTCTGAGAGCCGGGATAAGAGGGGAGGCAAGGAAGGGAAAGCCTTTCCTGCTTGGACCTGAATTTAGCCCTGAAAAGAAGTTTCCTCTTTTAGGAGCCAGAGAACCTCTGGTCACTCAGTGAAGGCGCCAGAGGCGTGGAGGGCTGGAGCTAGACTCGAGAAAGGGGAGAGAGGAGGCGGCCGGACCCGGCGTGAGCGAAGACTTGTGGGGAGACCTCCTGGCTTCCCCTCTCAAACTGGATAAGCGTGGGGGCTTCTAGATGGAGAGCCGGAGTGGGAGGTGTCAAACTTCCAAGACCACTGACCTGGTTCTGCTTTGGAAAACAGCGGGTCTTCCTTCTGGGAGTTACGTGCGGGACCCGGAGGCGGCGGTGGCGCGGGGTTTTGGTGAGGTGCTTTGGGAGGAGTTGCCCAGCTGGGGACTCGGAATTGAGGGATGTTATGAGAATGATTGGAAGCACTACAGATTTGGACGTACCTCCGGGCTTGGCTTCCTCGCTCTCTTTCCTGCCAGAAATGGATGGAAGGGGCAGTGGAAGCAGGTCCCAGAAAGTGCTCCCCCATCCTTACATCCCTCCCACTCGCTTCCCCTGGCCTGGCCTGAGGAGTGGCGCTGGTCTGACTCTGATGAGACTTCAATGGGGGAGGGAGGCGAGGGTGATAGAGGCGCCCTCACAGCAGACAGCTGATGGGACTGCTCTGGCTGCACGCGCCCCGCGTGCTCTGCCTGGATGAGGGGAGAAGAAGATGCTGGCTGGGGCCACTGGAGCAGGAGAGCACAGACTGTTGGTTTCTGATGCTCTGGAACTCCACGGCTAGGAACACATCCTCCGGCATGGGTACTCTGGGCTGCCTGGGGGACACGGCATCCAGAGCAGGCAGAGCTGCTGTTACTGCATCTAGCAGGAGCACTGGGGCTTCGGAGGAGCAGGAGAGGGCCAGGTGGGGGGATCTTGCTGTTGTTTGAGGGGCCAGAGAGTGGACATATTCTGGAGAAACCAGTCTAGTGGAGGGCTGAGACCAAGGCAAGGGGCATGGTCTGTATTTCTCGTCCCCCAGTCTAACACACACCGGAAAGGAATCCACAGCCAGCCAGATTTTTTTTGTCTGAGTGCTTGTCATTTTCAGGAGATTTTCATCCTAATGGCTTGTTGGGATTCTACCTGCTTCTTCTGTCTTCTTCTTCTGGAAGAAAACATTAAGTCTATTCAAATCTTTTTTACATGAGCTTGAAGTTGGGGGATGCTCCATGTGACCTGGGGAACGTAAAAGGAAAGGCTAATAATAAAAGTAGTCATGTTAATAATCTTTCCAGATGCATCTTTCAGATTCAGCTAACACTGGGCATCTCCCATAAAAAAGGCATATTTGGAAGAATAGTTCTTGACCATACACTTACTTCATAATCCACAGAACAACCATTTTTGTTGGATATTACTTCACTTACAGCAACAGGGAAACCAATATTCTGGAGAAGTTACCCACACAGGTCACCTATCTAGACAGTACAAGGGTGTGAATCAGATCTAGGACTGTGTGGTCCAGGCCTATGCCTGTGGGTGAGGATGAAAGGAAGGCGGAAGAAAGTAAAATCCCCATTTCCTTGAATTCTGATTTAGTGACTCAGTAGATGGAAAGCAAATATCCAGGCTTAATACACAGATACTTAATTTCAACTGACCTGGACTTCTTGAACCTAAGCAGCTTCAAGAATTATGAAAGTGGAAAGATCTGTATCAAAATAAACTCATTAAATAGAACTTACACATTTGGAACCTGGCAGAATTGGGGAGAAGAAACTGTCACAG
This sequence comes from Oryx dammah, assembly GCF_014754425.2. Classification (NCBI taxonomy): domain Eukaryota; kingdom Metazoa; phylum Chordata; class Mammalia; order Artiodactyla; family Bovidae; genus Oryx; species Oryx dammah. The sequence continues at coordinate 51,161,753 of NW_024070185.1, forward strand.
AACTCATTTTTGAATAACCAAACATTGCAGTATGCTGCAACCTTGTCTGACTTTTTACAAAGGGCTTTATCGTGAAGATCCGTGGATTTTCATTTAAAAGGTAATACTAAGAAAATTTACATCCAAGTAACACCAAATGTGGTTTATTGTGGTTTTTACAATGCCAGTGAGGAAATTGAGAGCTTACAAGGGTGATAGAAGACTCCTTGAACTGATGCCCTAACCAGTGTAAAAACAATTCTTACAGTGAAAAGCATTTCCTCTGTAGATCAAAGGGCTAAGTCTTGAAGGTGGTAAATTGAGTTCACACAAGCAATATCGTTGCACTGTAAGGGCCATCCTTTTGTTGTTCTTTCTTTATATCAGTAAGCCAGCTGTGGTTCAATTGAGGGCAGTAACTAATTTGCAAACGTCTCTAGAATGTGCCCCTGTTTTTAAGCATTTGGGCTTGAGGTCCCACCTCATGTGTCACAGATTGGAACTGAGGCCTTTTATTGTTTCTATAGTCATTTAATATCCTGGTAGTATTTTTGAGGTCTTTCTGTGTAATATTTTAGGTGAATAAGGTAGTGACTTTGTACCACAGTGAAAATCTGGTTTTGAATATCTGTTTAATGTCATGTTTTGTGTAGCATCTTAGCATTTAAAAGCCACCATAGGTAAATTTCTGGCCTGGAGATTTCTACAGAAAACCTGGCCTGTCGTGTTCAAGAAAGATAGTATGTGGAGAGTAACACAGCAGAAGTAAGCAAACAGGCAAAAAGAACATGCTTGACATCCTGGAAGGGAACAATAATGAAGCTTTTCTTGGCTTTGGTTCTAGAGATAGCAGTTGTTTCGGTAGGTTTTCACATAATGTTTGTATTTCGTGAATGGTTATGCCTCAAAACTCTAAAATGATGCTTTAACTATTAGTAGTTTTCATGTCATTATATATCATATTTTGCTTGGCATTACAATCAGCTCTCGAAAGTCCTGCATTTCTTCTCCTACAAGACCCGACTCCAAGCCGTCTCAATATTTATCATAATGAGCACTGCTAGGCTGGCTGAGGGTAGGTGCGTCTGTCTGTTGGTCCACACGGGGGTGGAAAAAAGAGGCCTAGTTTTTAGCTAGCAGTGTAGTGGTGAGAGGATGAAAAAGACATGAAGGAATAAGACCCAACGTGATGTTGTGAACCTTTGTTTGGGTGCAGTCTGCAAACCTGGAAGAAAACTTCTGGGTATTCAAACCCAGAGAGAAGGTCCTCTGTAAAGATTGTTTGCTCTGTGCACCAGCTGCATTTATCCTTCTGTGAGGTGCTTTAAATTCTTGATTCCAAACTGAGATTACCAGATTACCCACCCAGCCCCCCCCCAAAAAAAAAAAAAAAAAAAAAAAAGCATGACTTATCTTGAGCAAGATTCCAGAAAGATAAAGCCAGCTGAGAGTAATACTGGGGAGAATGTTTTACCTGGCAATCCCATTGAGAGCAGAGACTTGGAAACTCTACAGATGCCACTTGCAAGGTCTAGGAAAGCAGGAAAATCAGTGAACTTAAAGGAGCCCCCGTTCCTTCATCTGTAAAAGAATAAATGAGATAATAGAGGGAGTCCGCTCTGCACTGCTCAGCACATAGTTAAGTAGCTTTGGAAGGCTTGTTGAATCCGGATCTGAAATAAGTGAGATTCAGACTTTATTTAGGTATGATAAAAGGAAGACATTTTTATGATGGAAAATGCAACACACTGAAGATCAGGAAAATATGTTTGATGACTGAGTCAAAAAAGCAAAATCAGAGTTCTATAGACAGGGAAACGGGTTTTCCATTTCAACTAACAATTTGAAATAGTTTCAAATAGTTTTCTGCTGGGTTCTAAACAATTCTGGCTGATTTCCCATGGCACTGCTCCCCTCCCTGGTTGATCTTTGCTGTAATCCATTAAATAATGTAGAATAAGCTCACTGGACGTGGAAGAAAGGGAGAAAAAATAATCTGAAGACTGATTATTTTATAAAGCACCTTGCCTTGGTACATTATGAGAGATCATATATGAATTCCTATTTCACTTAATTCTGAATGTGGTTTGCATGAGAAAGGTGACAAGAACCATTTTCCAAATCAGCAGGACAGGATGCTTTAGCAGGAAGAACCTTGTTCAGCAATGTCCTGAAGGTCTCTCACTTTCTTGGTTAGTTTTGACCTGTGAATAATGTGGGATGCTTGAGGTGCTGGTAAACAGTGGAGGGTGAGTGCCCAGTGCTCATAGATGGCTTCAGAAATAGGGGACAGGGCTAGTCTGGTGGGTTGTATGGGAGTGCACTGTGCTCCCCTAGTTAAATCCTTAGGCCTTTGTAAATGGATGTGGGAGTCCCAGAGTGATCGCTGTGTGATGCATCTGGCTTTGCACCAGGCAAGAACCTCGGCTATGATTTCCACACCCAAGAACCTTAGCTCTGACCTCTGCTAGCCACCCTCACATGCTTGGTTCTTATGAGTGAGGGAACCTTTCAGGAGAAAAAGCCGTTCAGAGCGCTTGGCCTGCTGATGGTGGGTCTGTTGCTTTAACCTCATAGGCTAGGAATGGCTTGTATGTGGCCACTGGGATTTTCGGGGTCTATTTGAAATGAAACACTGCATTTTTGTGAGCCCCAAGGCAGTTGAATTTGCCTTATGACTATCTTTAATGAGTTTATATCCAAAGGTCCTAACCTTAAAGGTCAGCCAGAGAAGCAGGGTAGTACGCTGGGAAAGTGTCCAGCCATGTCTGACTCTTTGGTTAAGGGAGGGAATCGTGACCCAGAAACATCCCCTGGGCAGGGAGGGGTATTTGTGTTGTCAGTTCAAGTTATACGAAGCAGTGTCTGGGTTTTCCCCAAGGCTGAACTATCTGCAGACATCTCTGTGCCTCGGGATTTGATCACTTGGCTAATTCAGGTTGGATTAAATGACAAAAAAGCCGACTTTGGCTTCCTGGGTGGTAAAAATGAACACATATAGATGCTCATGTTATGAATATGCCACATATATGAATTTTTATTTTTATCGGGATTAAATATGCACATAGTTTAGGGTTGCAAAGAGTCAGACATGACTGAGCGACTGAACTGACTAGAGTGCAATTGCGCGAGCAACATTCTCACTAGTTCAACAGATTACACCTATCTACCTAAGTGCACCAAGAAGGAACTATCCAGGCCAATAAACTCTTCTATTTGAGTTAACCCTAGGAGCAAAAAGAGATTAGAAAGAAAACTAAACTAAGTCAGAAGGTTTCAATGAAACTCTAGGGTTTTCCCTTTTATTTATCAACCTGACCCTCAAGTTGGGTACCTGAGCACCTGCCCCATCTACCTCTCAGGATTGCTGTGTTATCGAGTGCCCTAAGAACAAACATGAACATATAAATAAAGACAGACATAGAAAGTATTATATGATCTATAAGGGCTCCAAGGAGATGGAGGCTGCTCCAGAGGAAAAGTAAGAGAATGCAGGAGTTACTATGAGTTTCTCTAGTGGAGCACTGATGAATTTCCAGGTTCTCGTAATTGCCCCTGGGGATCTACTGGAAACAGAAATGGTGAGGGGTCAGTGTGGCATCTGACTCTCCATTGTTGTTGTTCAGTTTCTCAGTCGTGTCCAACTCTTTGAGACCCCATAGACTGCAGCATGCTAGGCTTCCCTGTCCTCCACCATCTCCCGGACCTTGCTCAAACTCGTGTTCATTGAGTCAGTGATGCCATCCAACCATCTCATCCTCTGTCATCCCCTTCTCCTCCTGGCTTCAATCTTTCCCAGCATCAGGGTCTTTTCTAATGAGTTGGCTCTTCGCAACAGGTGGCCAAAGTATTGGAACTTCAGAATCAGTCCTTCCAATGAATATTCAGGATTGATTTCTGTTAGGATTGACTGGTTTGATCTCCTTGCAGTCCAAGGACTCTCAAAAGTCTTCTCCAACACCACAGTTCAAAAGCATCAATTCTTCGGTGCTCACCCTTCTTTATGGTCCATTTCTCACATCCACAGATGACTACTGGAAAAACCAAAGCTTTGACTAGATGGGCCTTTGTTGGCAATGTCTGATTTTTAATATGCTATCTAGGTTTGTCATAGCTTTTCTTCCAAGGAACAAGTGTCTTTTAATTTCATGACTGCAGTCACCATCTGCAGTGATTTTGGAGCCCAAGAAAATAAAGTCTCTCACTGTTTGCATTGTTTCCCCCTCTATTTGCCATGAAATGATGGGACTGTATGCCATGACCTTCATTTTTTGAATGTTGAGTTTTAAGCCAGCTTTTTCACTCTCCTCTTTCACCTTCAACAAGAGGCTCTTAATTCTTCTTCGTTTTCTGCCATAGTGGTGGTGTCATCTGCATATCTGAGGTTATTGATATTTCTCTCGGCAATCTTGTTTCCAGCTTGTGCTTCATCCACCCCAACATTTCGCATGGAAAGTCTCACATTTCCCCTGAGAGCCTTGGAGGGTAGTGTAGGGCTGGGACAGCTGACCAGAGCATCAGGCAGCCAGGGCTCCCCATCTCTTGGTTGAACAGCTTTGGTTTATAAGGCAATGCGATGTGGAGGTTGCATGATTTTTTATTTTTATATAGACAATCAAACATAGTCTTTTAAGTTTGACTCAAATATGAGTTATGTGTAGGAGAGTAGCGGGAAATAAAACTGAAATATAGAGAGGCCCATAAAGAATACAGATGGGACTCTTTTGAGTACATGTGTGAAAAACCCAACTCATACTGCTCAAATAAAACCGATAAACAGGCAGATAAGGGAACAGGGAATCTGTTGGTTTAAACAGATCTACATGCCTTTATGTGCAGTTCTAAAGGCAGAAGCTGAAACTTTTTGCAGCCAAACCTCATCTTATCTGTACTTTCTTCATGGCAAAAACCTACCCTGACCTAAACTGACATCAAGTAGGACATTAATGTGTTTGATTGCAGAAGTCTATTACTGAGTTTGATTTTGAGGATGTTGTCCTTGATCCACATAGAGTGTATATTATACTCCACTGTACTTTTCTCATCTGAAGAATTATGAATTTCTGAAACACATATAGATTCAAGTTTCAGAAAAGTGATTATGGGTCTATCCAGCTGAAAAGTCAGAGGTAGTACTAACATCGGATTCTTATCTGTTTCCCTGTATTTGCATCATTTTCAATCAGGCCCTTTCCATGAGCAGTAGAGCTCTTTTGATTCTTAGTACCTATCTTATGCAGTCTTGAAATTAACCCCTGAAAAAGATTGCAGTTCTTCCCAGTTGGGTCATATCCCTATTTTCAGGCCAGTCCCTTTGTTTGTGGGGGTGGTGGTGTTTTGGTGAGTTAGCTTGGGTCACTTGTCCACCCTTGAAGTGAGGGAGATGTTGACATTGGGTGGGCACCCTACCAACTGAGGAAGGACAGTTTCCTAAAAGAAGAGAGGATGCCACCACTAGACTAAAGAAAAGGAGATGTAGAACAAGAAAAATACCCACTACAAATCAGATTGTATAAAGCCTTAAATGCCTAGGTTAGGGAGTTTCAACGTGATCAAGGAAGATAAAGAATTATATTGAAGATCCCTGAGAAGGAGGCAACACCCTATTGATTCAAAACACATGAAGATCTACCATGTAATCCATAATATACTCTCTGCTCTCAGGGACCTAGGGTGTTTTTATGCATAAACACTGTTAAGGAAGGCAAGTACTGATGGAGTCTCAGGCAGTGCAGTATGGTTCAGCCTTGCCTGGTGGGGAATTCGCTGGTAACTGTGTGCATAGTGAACTGGAGGAGGCAGAGAAGGTATTGTGTTGGGCAAAGTTATTGTTATAAACACAGAACTTGGGAAAACTGAAAGAATAGATTCGGAAGCTCTAGTACAGTTGGATTCAATACGGCTTAGTTATCCGGTGGAAGGGAATGATGAGAAAGAGTGAGAAGATGAGGAGGAAAGAGTTTATAGCTTGGGACCAGGAACATGGGGGTCATCAGTGGCATGAGGACAGCCTCAGGAGCGTTTTGGGGAACCACATGGGAGGTCCAGCTGTAGCGTTGTCAGCAGGTAGAGAGCCATACAGATGGAAACATACAGTAGCCAGGAGAGAATTTAGGGCAGGAGAGAAGTGAGGACTGACGCTCAGCCATCTCAGTATGAGTAAAGCTGTGAAAGGACGCAGGATGCTAAGATGTGAAGCAAACAAGATAGGAGGGCTGAGAATACAACCCGAAGGAATGTCTCCATGTAGAGGGCAAGGGATATAGGGAGTAGATGAAGAGGGTGGGGAGGCCCTGAAGACACAGTCATGAAGCCACAGAGGACTACACTAGAGAAAATCTAGGTGATGAGAATTGAAACATGGTGCCCATGCTCTTAACACCAGTGCTTGACCGAATAGTGAGGGGACGTCTCACTGCTCATCTGCCCGCCCTCCTACATCATCTCCCTTCATCTCTTTCTCATCAATGTCCTGGTGTATTTAGGATCATAGGTATAGATCTAAAAAGGTTTGAGTCCTAATACTCCCACTTCCTAGCTGGGGCACCCTAGGCAAGCATCTTAAAGATGCTTGAAGAAGCACCCATCTGTCTTACTTTCTTCATGTGTGAAAAAGATCTAATAGTATTATTTCCCTCCTAGAATTGTTGTGAGGATTCGTTAAAAGTAGTTAGAATGGTGCCTGGCACATATTACATACCCAGTAAATCTCAATTGTCTTATCTTGTTTTTTTAAGCCAAGTAATGCTCAGTTTCTATACACTTACCATTATATTGTGAGGCTTTTCCAATGTTACTGAATACTTTTGCACACACTTTAATGGCTGCATAATTGAAGGTACAATACTAAGTTGCAGTTAGTGTGGCCATACACCAGTCAGTCCTAACGGAAATCGGCCCTGAATATTCATTGGAGGACTGATGCTGAAGCTGAAACTCCAATACTTTGACCACCTGATTCAAAGAACTGACTCATTTGAAAAGACCCTGATGCTGGGAAAGATTGAGGCAGGAGGAGAAGGGGATGACAGAGGATGAGATGGCTGGATGGCATCACCAACTCAAGGGATATGAGTTTGAGTAAGCTCCGGGAGTTGATGATGGATAGGGAAGCCTGGCATGCTACAGTCCATGGGATCGCAAAGAGTTGGATATGACTGAGTGACTGAACTGAACTGATACCATATTTTGCAAGGGAGAGCACTGGTTTATGCCTGAAGTAAATCAGTTCACCTCCATTCAGTATTTTTTTAAATATCCCCTTTACTTTCAAACATATCTGAGTTTGGCAGAGAAATGATATGGTCAGGCTGATTGAATGTGTGTGTTTGTGTGGGTGTGTAATTGCATATCTGTTCTTCCACTAGCTGGGAAAGCCAGGCTGTGCCTCATTCCTATTTGTGTCCCCAGCACCAAGCACAGTGGGTGGCATAGGGGAAGCCCAGTGGGCACTTGGGGCAGCAAGCATAATGGATATACCTAGAGAGGAATGGATTTGGAAAGCAAGAGGAACATGGGTGCCTTGAGACTAAAGAGGAATGAAGGTGAATGGAGATTTAGGGAGTTCGTGTTGGGGAGGAAAGGAAGCGAGCGTGTGTGGACAATGGCCTGGATCTTATTATCAGTTCAGAGGTGAAGGCCACTGGCAGAGAGAGGGGGATCTGGGTGAAATTAGTGGCCCAGTGCTTCAGTGTTTGGGAACATTGTTAGGAAATTCTGATAAGAGATAATGACCAATGCCAGTGAGAAGAGTTGCCAAATAGTGATGGCAATAGCTGCTTTTATGTAGTTATTGCTCAGTAAGTAGTGGTTAACAGAAAGAGTGAGAAAATGAACCAGCCTCTGTTGGTTTGTGTTTTTGTCACTAATACTCAGGAACCTGAGGTTACATAAGGACAAAACAGGGAGTTAGAATGTGTTAGGGTGAGAGAGAAAGGAACAAGAGACTGTGGGAAGCTGGGGATGATGGGGATGAATGGTTCTTGAATGCAAAGAATTCCATCTTTGAAATGATAGACCACAGTGTCCAGGTTTTGAGAAGAATGGTAAAGCCAAATAGGACTGGTGAACCAAAGGAATAGGGCACTAATAAAGGCTGTAGTTCAAAATGGAAATGGAAAGCCAGTTTGGTAAGAGGAATAGAGGTGGAAAGATGGAAGCCATCCCAGAGGGTAATTTTGTTTGTATAGACTAGGGCTTCCCTGGGGGCTCAGAGGTTAAAGCATCTGCCAGGAATGCGGGAGACCCAGGTTCGATCCCTGGGTCGGGAAGATCCCCTGGAGAAGGAAATGGCAACCCACTCCAGTACTCTTGCGTGGAGAACGCCATGGAGGGAGGAGCCTGGTAGGCTACAGTCCATGGGGTCGCAAAGAATCGGACATGACTGAGCGACCACACACACACACCCACACCCCCACACACACCCCCACCCCCCCCCACCCCCCCACCCCTACCTACCTACCTATTCTGCATAAAGTTAAGGTCCAAGGTGGGATGACCAGATAGAGAACAGGTGAAGGCCAGTGAACTGGATGGAATAAGGAAATGGTGAGACTGATATTAGGGTTATCAGCTTGGTTAAGATAAGGTTTCCAAGTATTTCGTGCTGTTGTACCCACTAGGCAGATAAACATGAAGTCTGCCCCATACTTCAGTCCTCCTTTGGAAAGTTTAGGTATTATCTCTACTTTACACATCTGTGCATTACTATTTGCACTGCAGGTCCTGTGTCAACTTGAGGGATAAAGACAGACACATGAGCGATTGCTTTCAACTCTCAAATGAACCTTCCCATATTTGATTTAAAAACTGAAGATTGTGTTGAGCACTGAATATGGAGGGAAGGTTGTAAACAGTGGATGTGAAGCCAGGAATAATATTTAAGGGTGATTTTAAAGTGTTTTGTACGATGTCACATTTTATGTTTGCCTCTACCTTTTAGCTGGCATGTAGACTACTTTCCATTATAATAAATAATTATACCTATAATTTATTCACATCATGTATTCTGCCCTTTACATAATTATGTAATATAATGAAACTTTGTATCTTTTATGTATTCTTAGTTTAACTTTACTGCCTTGTAAGAATATGGATATATTTTGAAATGTGTTTTTAATCTTATTTATAATTTGCTCTCTGTATAATGTATAGTATTTTTAGATTGCTCTCTACAATCTTGGATTAATCTTGTTTGCATTTATATGTGAATCAGATTGTTCGGTTAGGGTTAGCGTCATACAAGAAGCATGAAGTTTCTAGTTGAATGTTCTGTGCATTATGCGTGCATGCTCAGTTGTGTCCGACTCTGTGACCCCAAGGACTGTAGCCCACGAGGCTCCTCTGTCCATGGGATTATCCCAGCAAGAATACCTGAGTGGGTTGCCATTTCCTCCTCCAGGAGATATTCCTAACCCAGGGATTGAACCCATGTCTCCTGTGGCTTTTGCATTGGCAGGCAGATTCTTTACTGCTGAGCCACCTGGGAAGCCCTGTCTGTGCATTATCTAAGGGGTTAATTCTGTCCTGGGCAAATTGCTTTGTGGATACCCTGCCATCACTGAAACTGGTTAAGATTTATTAAAAACGAGTCCTTCCCTGCTGCCTTTCCCAGTGTGCGTGTATGTGTATGCACACACAAATATATAGCTCATATATATTTTCCCTGAGTACTTAAGGGCTGATATTTTTGTAATAAGTACTTAAGGCCTGGTATTTTTCTACTCTGAGAAGCTCTTACAGCTGTAAAAATATACCAGTTCTCCCCATATCAATGTTCCCAGGCTTGTACCTTGTTTTCACTAGTTGAAGTTTCTCAACCATAATAAAACTGGGCAGTGCTCACGAGTTTGAATGCAGTGCAGGCGGGGAAGACAGTTTCAGGACCTTTAGCCTTGTAAGTGTACATCCATAACTACAAGTTTAAAGTTTGCCGCTTACTCATCCTGGGCCTATTCTAGGTGCATTTAACTAATATGTTTTTTGGTTTTTTTCCCTCCTGTATGTGTGTGGGACCCATTCATCAATTTCAGCTTTTTAAGAGAAAACTGAATTGTAGGCCATTTAAGATTTATTATAGCCTAGTTTCCAGCAAAACCTTTTCTCCTTATTTTTTTTAACCTTGGGGTATCTTTCCACTTGTTTGGTGCTCATGAGCCAGTTTACCAAGTGCTGCATTGTTTGACTCACGATAGGATGATGTCATTGCTTCTGGGCTGGTTGGACAATGCTGAGAATCAGTAAACAAAACTCAGGGATGAAAACAGGTGACTTGAATTCTCCTCTAGGTCCTGCCCTGCCACAGATTTTCCACATACTTATGAACTGGTCACAGGTGGTGGTTGTTGTTTTTTTCCTATCTTAAAGGATTAGTTTTATTCATTGTTTTATTTTAAAAATAGTGATTGAAGGATACCATCAAGAAAGTCAAAAGACAACCCACAGAATAGGAGAAAATATTTGCAAAACACATCGATGAGAGACTTGTATCCAGAATATATAAGGAACACCCACACTCAATACTAAAAGACAAGTAACTCAGTTAAAAATGGGCACAAAAGATCTGAATAGACACATCTCCAATAAGCACATGAGAAGATGCTCAATATCATTAGTCATTGCTGCTGCTGAGTCACTTCAGTCATGTCCGACTCTGTGTGACCCCATAGACAGCAGCCCACCAGGCTCCCCCGTCCCTGGGATTCGCCAGGCAAGAACACTGGAGTGGGTTGCCATTGCCTTCTCCAGTGCATGAAAGTGAAAAGTGAAAGGGAAGTCTCTCAGTCGTGTCCGACTCTTCGCGACCCCATGGACTGCAGCCTACCAGGCTCCTCCATCCATGGGATTTTCCAGGCAAGAGTACTGGAGTGGGGTGCCGTCATTAGAGAAATGCAAATCAAAACCACAATGAGATACTAATTCATATCATACTCAATTGGACTGCTATAATCAGAAAGACAGATAATCACAAGTGTTGGCAAGGATATGGAAAAATTGGAACTCTCATATGCTATTGGTAGAAATGCAAAGTATTGCAACCGCTGTAGGAAGACAATCTAGCAATTCCTTAAAAGGTTAAATGTATTAGTAGAAGTACCATATGATCCAACAGTTCCACACCTAAGTATAGATTCAGGGGAAATGAAACATTTGTTCACACAAAGACTTATAGACAAAAGTCCATGGCAGCATTATTCATTGGAGCCAGAAAAATGGAAACAGCCCAAATGTCTATCAACTGATGAATGGACAAACAAAATACAGTGTTTCCTTACATGGAATATTCTGCAATAAAAATGAATGAAGTACTGATACAGCCTCCCTGTTGGCTCATTGGGTAAAGAATCCACCTGCAATGTAGGAGACACAGGAGACGCAGGTTCGATCCCTGGATCTGGGAGATCCCCTGGAGTTGGAAATGGCAACCCACTCCAGTATTCTTGCCTGGGAAACCCCATAGACAGAGAAGCCTGGTAGGCTCCAGTCCATGGATTAGCAAGGAGTCTGATATGACTGAGCGACTAAGAACTAATACAGCTACAACGTGGATGAAGCTTGAAAACATTTTCCCTGGCTAGGTGAAAAGAGCCAGTCACAAAAGGCCATGCATGTAGGATTCTGTTTATATGAAATGTCCAGAGCAGACAAATCTACAGAGAAAGAAAGATTAGTGGTCATCTAGGACTGGAGCAGTGAGGAATTGGTGGTGGTGGTGGGGTACTACTAATGGGTTTAGGGTTTCTTTTGGGGTGATGAAAATGTTCTGAAATTGAATGTGGTGATTTTTACACAGCTGTGTAACTGTACTAAAAATCATTGAATAGTATACTTTGATGAATGTATGGTATTTGAATTTTATCCCAGTAAAGCTGCTAAAAAATAATTATTGAGTACCTATTGTTTAACAGTCATTTTAATAGATCCAGTCCTACTATATCTGTCTTTAGTAAGATGTCTGCTCACATGGGAGACGGCAGTGGCACCCCACTCCAGTACTCTTGCCTGGGAAATCTCATGGATGGAGGGGCCGGGTAGGCTGCAGTCCATGGCGTCGCAAAGAGTCAGACACGACTGAGAGACTTCACTTTCACTTTTCACTTTCATGCATTGGAGAAGGAAATGGCAACCCACTCCAGTATTCTTGCCTGGAGAATCCCAGGGACGGGAGCCTGGTGGGCTGCCGTCTATGGGGTCGCAGAGAGTCAGACACGACTGATATGACTTAGCAGCAGCTGCTGCTCACATGGAGCTTATATTTAGTGGAAGGAGCCAACCTATGAGGCTGTTATGACATAAAGTAATTTCAAATGATAAGTTGCTATTGGAAAGCAGAATACATTGGTAGAGTCTCAAGTGCCTGAGCATGGGAGGACTCCTTTAGATAGGCTAGTTAGGGAGCCTCATTAAGTAGGGAGCACTTGAGCAGAGAGCTGAATAAGGAGCTGGCTACCTTCAGGGCTAGGGTAGGGTGAGGTCCACACAGAGGCGACAACAGTGCAGAGTCCCTAGAGAAACAGAAACCAGCTGGTGTAAATGAAGTCTAGGGACCAAGGATGGAGGGGTTGAGCTTGCAATCGAAGAGGATGGTCTTAAAGCTTAATTTTGATGATGCCATTTACCCGTTCAGAAGTCACCATTAGCCGCCATTTACCTTCTGCATTTAAACAGATTCTTCGTCTGGGCTTTTAAAGGCTCCTGTCTACTTGTCTCAAAGTACTTTTCCCGTCCCCCCCCTTTTTTTGGCTCTGTCCCTTAACAAAGCCAAACTGGACTTCCCATTATTCCCCAGATCCTATACGTAATCCTTTCCTGTTTCTGTGCCAGTCTTTCCACCTGGAATATTCACCTGACTCCTTGCTCTTCTGGAAATTCTCTTCTTCAGGGTACATCTCAGATGTCACTTGCACAATACCTCACTCTGGAAATACAGGGAAAATACAGGTATAGGCATAGTCACTCTGATATTTCAGTTTGTTGACTCCAATTGTATTTTGCCCCAAATTCTAAGAAGCTGAGTGTAGTTAAGTTTTTTCTTCTTTTTTCTCCTTGTAAAAGGCTTGATTATTCTGTAGCACATAGCATGGTGTTGGCTCTATATAAATAATCATTAAATATTGATCAAATCCTAAAGTATATTATGAGCCAGCAATGTATATAAAATTAAATCTGAATGCTGGAGAAAAATGACAAAAAATTCTACTACCCAGTCAAAAGGGAAGGCTAACAGTGCATAGTAAATTCTATAGGGGAGTGTGATATAAAGGAGACATCCAGGATTGATGAGTCATGTGTGTGTGTATTCTAAAGTCCAGAGATTCCTGGGAAATAGCCTAATCCTTATCTTTGACTATTTCAGATCTTGGCATCGTCAACAGGGTTGTTCTTCCTGGCTTTAACTTCATGAGAATTCTTAGTGGGAGAGTCAGAGTACACAGTGTGACATCTTCCACCCCAAGAGCCAAGTCCCAGATCATCCTAGCACTGGGATGGCTTTTCCAAGGATCCCAGGGAACCCTGAGGGCTCTATTGTCTGTGCTCCTCTCTCTGGGGGTAACAGTGCAAGCTTTGTGTCTTTTGGACTGGGAGGAATAACAGCACAGAGGGTCCTTCCAGTGATGGAATTGGTCAGTAGTAAGGGGAGGTTTCAGATGGCAGGCACCTTTTAGTCTGTGTGGAATCGTGGGAGTAGCAAAAATAAGCAGATTTGGTGTACGTGACAGATCTTGAAGCTCTGTATAACATAAGCTGGAGAGTCTTGTGATAGTCAGAGGCCCATGGCTGGCCTACCTGGATCAGCCATGGGGAGCTTACCTGGATGGGCCATTTAGAAAGGCTGAAGTTCTCAAGTTAAATCTGCATGAGAGGAGGAATTAAGGCTCCAGGGCAAACAGGCATAAATTAAGCCCTGCAGCTATTCCTTAAGGAGTAGCTTTAGAAATATCCTTGGAGATAGGAAATAAACTCAGGACAAATAGAGAAACTATCCATTGGGAGTTAGCTCCACTTAATTATGAATGGAATGCTGTCTTAGTTGGGTGACATGGCCAGAAGCCAGTCTCTCAATCAAGATGGGTCTCCCCATCTGACCTTTTCACTTTGATCAGATCTAAGCCTCAAATAACCTGTCCCTTCAGATTCTGGCAGATAGAGGAAGGTGAGTTATATTTTCTGGGTCAGATGAAAGGGAGATGGGAAAGCTGAGTGTTCTTGTGCTGTATACGGTTCTGGAGTGGAGCTGTTCCTTTCTCTCCATTGCGATGCATCTGCTGTGCGTGCGTGCCTGTGCGCTAAGTCACTTCAGTCCTGTCCGACTCTTTGTGACCTTTTGGATTGTAGCCTGCCAGGCTCTTCTGTCCATGGGATTCTCCAGGCAAGAATACTAGAGTGGGTTGCCATGCCCTCCTCCCTGGGATCTTCCTGACCCAGGGACCAAACCCACATCTCTTATGTCTCTTGCATTGGGAGGAGGGGTCCTTACCAATAGTGCCACCTGAGACCCTGCTGTATGTTAGCCCCCTGTTACTTCTTGTGTGGACCAGTCCTACCCTGTCCCTATGTCTTTCCATGCAAAACATGTCACGTAAGGCAGTTTACTTTTTTCAGAAACCACCCTGGTCAAAGAAACTTCTTCCTCTTGCTCCTCTGCTCTTCACCCCTCTTCCCCCACCCCCTTAGCACTCCCCTGCCCCGCTCCCCCGCCCCCCGCCCCCGCCACATATTCTAAATGTCATTCGGCCTAAATCTTTTGCCGTGCTTTGCCCATGCACTGCCATGCCCTGCTTTCCTGCCCCTGATCATGTGGCTCCCACTGCCTGGACAGCCTCATGTCCAGTTCTTACTTGTTCAGCAAAGCCCTTCTCAGATGTCATTTCCTCAGATGAGACTGCCTGTGGATAAAAGTTTTTTGTTTAAACTCTCATTGCACTTGTAAGCTTCTTTTTCCTGGCATTTGACGTTTTCAGTTTGTATTCCGTTTATTTGTCTGTCTTCTCTCGTTTAATAGATATTAATCCCCCTAAAGACAGGATTTTCTCTCTGGTTCACCTTTGTATCACATATGGTACCTAGAAGAGTGTGCTCTGACATTCAGAGGGCCTCGGAAAAATATTCTGAAATGGAGAAATGGTTGTGAGTAAGTGAAGGTGAGAAGGAAACAGAAACCATAGCATCATTAGTACTGGCCCCTGAATATTTTTGGTTCTCCTCCTTGCCATGTGATAGGATTGTATTTCCCCATTTGGGGTGTGAGTGTGCGCCTCTAACCTCTGTGGGCCAATGAAATGTGAGCAGAAGTGACACACATCCCGTCTTTAATTGTCTGTGCTCTCCATCTGCCCCACTGTGATCTGCAAGCTCCAGGTGCTGGGTGCTCCATTGGCCTGGGTCCTTGTGGGCCATGCTGAGCGGCGCTTCCAGCCAGGGCACAATGGATGTGTAACATGAGCTAGAAACACGCTTTTGTTGTTTTCAGTCACTGAGATTCATGGGTCCATTTGTTTCTGCTGGGGAACCTGGCCAGTTCCCACTAATACAAAAGTACAATAGCTTTCTCCTTAGCCTTGCACACAGTATACATGGAGATCTGTTATTGAAGAGGGAGAAAGAGTATGTGATATTCTGGATAAGAACCCTGTGACTTAATAGGAAGACCTCAGGGATCTCAGGTATGCATTTTGCTCATTATGCAAGTGATAATTATATGTGTTAAAAAAAATCAGAAACCAGATATTAGGTATTTCCCAATGTGTGTATAGGATTCTATTCCTTAGAGATTTGTATTTCCTGAAAGAAACCCTGAAGATCCCAGAGCTTAATTGCACTTCATTGCTTTGCTCCAGCCTTGCCAGCTGACTGGAGATTTGTTTCGTGAGTTCAGATATACATTCAAAAGACTAGGGAAAATTGAGGGTTATTTCCTTTTCCAAGGGGACAGAAACCATGTATTATAGTTTGTCTTATTTTTTTCCCGTCAAATGAAGATAAATGTTAGCTTTGTACCTCAGTTAATTGTTTAATAGCGAACCTGCTTTCTGCTTGCCAACTGCACTTGTTTGTTTGTGCCTTGGCTAAGGACCACACCATACTCTCAGGTTATAACACCACTGCTACAGAATCCACTTAAATTTGCCGCTGCATTCCATGGGCCATCGTGTCTTCATTGTTAGTGAACTGGCCTCCCAAACATGCGGCTATCCATGTTCTTACTGATTTATGTGAGGTGGACATAGTGAAGAACATCTGAGATTTAAAATGTTATGACCTGAATTTCCAACTGTTGACATGAATCCAAAGCAGCAGATTTTTCTTCTTTGGCAAGACAGAATTGAAGCAACATGCAGTGATTTGGTTCGCCAATTTGTGAGCTGTTAAAAATCGGAATAACTGAAAATGAGGAGAGTAAGCGCTGCATAATGTGAAAAATATTCTAAAGGTCACATGGCTGTGCAGCCTTAGACAAGTTAAGCACCATGAAACTAGAACTATTTTGAATAAATTTGAAACTGCATGTGAATGAACATGTGGATATTTTTTTCTCTGCTAAAATTTTGTTACCAAAGAGGTCAAAATCTTAGTTCAGTTCAGTTCAGTCGCTCAGTCGTGTCCGACTCTTTGTGACCCCATGAATTGCAGCACGCCAGGCCTCCCTGTCCATCACCAACTCCTGGAGTTCACTCAGACTCACAGGTTCATCGAGTCAGTGATGCCATCCAGCCTTCTCATCCTCGGTCGTCCCCTTCTCCTCCTGCCCCCAATCCCTCCCAGCATCAGAGTCTTTTCCAATGAGTCAACTCTTCACATGAGGTGGCCAAAGTACTGGAGTTTCAGCTTTAGCATCATTCCTTCCAAAGAAATGCCAGGGCTGATCTCCTTCAGAATGGACTGGTTGGATCCCCATTTAGTTCACCCTAAATCTGAAAATCTGAAGAGACAAAGGTTCTAATGAACTCAAGGAGGTCCTGATTCTGCCTTTTAGTCCTGCAGCAATGGAGCCATTTCTGGCCTTTTTTTTTTTTTTCCCCCCACTTGTGGCTTTTTTTTTTTTTTTTCCTTTGCCATCACTTTGTCCTTCAACAGTCACTGCAAATATCTTAAAATATTTACCCAATGCTAAGTACACTACTAAACCCTGGAAATGCAGCAGAGCACAAAAATCTCTACCTTCTTTGAAGTTACAAGGATTTACAAGCTTACTTCAAAATAAATCACCCAAAACCCTATGGCTTAATGTGACAGTCATTAACTACTATGAGGCTGTGAGTCGACTGTTAGATTTTTCAGCCAGTGTTGGGTCAACTAGGGCCTGGCTGGTCTGGGATGGCTTCACTAACGTTCCAGTGGTTGGTCCTGGCTGCTGGCTTAGATTATGGGGATAACTGGCCATGGATCTCTCATCTTCCAGCAAGCTGGTGGGGCTTCTTCCCATAGTGACAAGAAGGTATCTTAATGGCCAGAGAGAAATCCTCAATGTGCAAGCTCTTCTCAAATTTTTGCTTGTGTCCCATATGTGAACCTAGATAGTATATTAAAAACCAGAGACATTACTTTGCCAACAAAGGATCATCCAGTTAGAGCTGTGGTTTTTTTCAGTAGTCATGCATGGATATGAGAGTTGGACCATAAAGAAGGCTGAATGCTAAAGAATTGATGCTTTTGAACTGTGGTGTTGGAGAAGACTTGAGAGTCTCTTGGACTTCAAGGAGATCAAACCAGTCAATCTTAAGGGAAATCAATCCTGAATATTCCTTGGAAGGAGTGATGCTGAAGCTCCAATACTTTGGCCACCTGTTGGGAAGAGATACTGCTGCTAAGTCGCTTTAGTCCTGTCCAACTCTGTGCAACCCCATAGGTGGCAGCCCACCAGGCCCCTATGACCAGGGGTTCTCTAGGCAAGAATACTGGAGTGGGTTGCCATTGGGAAGAGATGACTCATTAACAAAGACCCTGATACTGGTTCTTTGCACTGGTCATAGCAAACACCCACTTCCAACAACACAAGAGAAGACTCTACACACGGACATCACCAGATAGTCAACACCAAAATCAGATTAATTATATTCTTTGCAGCCAAAGATGGAGAAGCTCTATACAGTCAGCAAAAACAAGACTGGGACCTGACTGTGGCTCAGATCATTAACTCCTTATTGCCAAATTCAAACTGAAATTGAAGAAAATAGGGAAAACCACTGGACCATTCAGGTATGATCTAAATCAAATCCCTTACAGTTATACAGTGGAAGGGAGAAATAGATTTAAGGGACTAGATCTGATAGAGAGAGTGCCTGATGAACCATGGACAGAGGTTTGTGACATTGTACAGGAGATAGGAATCAAGACCATCCCCAAGAAAAAGAAATGCAAAAAAGCAAAATGGCTGTCTGAGGAGGCCTTACAAATAGCTGTGAAAAGCAAAGGAGAAAAGGAAAGATATACCCATTGGAATGCAGAGTTCTAAAGAAAAGCAAAGAGAGATAAGAAATCCTTCCTCAGTGATCAATGCAAAGAAATAGAGGAAAACAATAGAATGGGAAAGACTAGAGATCTCTTCAAGAAAATTAGAGATACCAAGGGAACATTTCATGCAAAGATGGATACAATAAAGGACAGAAATGGTATGGACCTAACAGAAGCAGACGATACTAAGAAGAGATGGCAAGAATACACAGAAGAACTGTACAAAAAAGATCTTCATGACCCAGATAATCACGATGGTGTGATCACTCACCTAGAGCCAGACATCCTGGAATGTGAAGTCAAGTGGGCCTTAGAAAGCATCACTACGAACTAAGCTAGTGGAGGTGATGGAATTCCAGTTGAGCTATTTCAAATCCTGAAAGACGATGCTGTAAAAGTGCTGCACTCAATATGCCAGCAAATTTGGAAAACTCAGCAGTGGCCACAGGACTGGAAAAGGTCAGTTTTCATTCCAATCCCAAAGAAAGGCAATGCCAAAGAACGCTCAAACTACCGCACAATTTCACTCATCTCACACGCTAGTAAAATACTGCTCAAAATTCTCCAAGCCAGGCTTCAACAATACATGAACAGTGAACTTCCAGATGTTCAAGCTGGTTTTAGAAAGGGCAGAGGAATGAGAGATCAAATTGCCAACATCCACTGGATCATCAAAAAGCAAGAGACTTCTAGAAAAACATCTGTTTCTGCTTTATTGACTATGCCAAAGTCTTTGACTATGTGGATCACAATAAACTGTGGAACATTCTGAAAGAGATGGGAATACCAGACCACCTGACCTGCCTCTTGAGAAATCTGTATGCAGGTCAGGAAGCAACAGTTAGAACTGGACATGGAACAACAGACTGGTTCCAAATAGGAAAAGGAGTACATCAAGGCTGTATATTGTCACCCTGCTTATTTAACTTATATGCAGAGTACATCATGATAAATGCTGGGCTGGATGAAGCACAAGCTGGAAACAAGATTGCTGGGAAAAATATCAATCACCTCAGATATGCAGATGACACCACCCTTATGGCAGAAAGCAAAGAACTATAGAGCCTCTTGATGAAAGTGAAAGAGGAGAGTGAAAAAGTTGTCTTAAAACTCAACATTCAGAAAACTAAGATCATAGCATCCAGTCTCATCACTTTGTGGCAAATAGATGGGGAAACAGTGGAAACAGTGTCAGACTTTATTTTTTTTGTGGTCCAAAATCACTGCAGATGGTGACTGTAGCCATGAAATTAAAAGACGCTTACTCCTTGGAAGAAAAGCTATGACCAACCTAGGTAGCATATTCAAAAGCAGAGACATTACTTTGCCGACGAAGGTCCATCTAGTCAAGGCTATGGTTTTTCCAGTAGTCATGTATGGTGTGAAAGTTGGACTATAAAGAAGGCTGAGCATCAAAGAATTGATGCTTTTGAAGTGTGGTGTTGGAGAAGACTCTTGAGAGTCCCTTGGGCTGCAAGGAGATCCAATCAGTCCATCCTAAAGGAGATCAGTCCTGAGTGTTCATTGGAAGGACTGATGTTGAAGCTGAGGCTCCAATACTTTGGCCACCTGATGCAGAGAGCTGACTCATTAGAAAAGACCCTGATGCTGGGAAAGATGGAAGGTTGGAGGAGAAGGGGTCGACAGAGGATGAGATGGCTGGATGGCATCATCAACTCAGTGGACATGAGTTTGGGTGAACTCCGGGAGTTGGTGATGGACAGGGAGGCCTGGAATGCTGCAGTCCATGGGGTCACAAAGAGTCGGACATGACTGAGCAACTGAACTGAACTGGTACTGGGAAAGATTGAAAGCAGGAGGTGAAGGGGATGACAGGAGATGGTTGGATGGCATCACTGACTCAATGGACATGAGTTTGAACAAGCTCTGGGAGATGGTGAAGGATGGGGAAGCCTGGTGTACTGCAGTCCATGGGGTATGAAAGAGTCAGACAAGACTGAGTGACTGGGCAACAACAATAAAGTATACGGACATCTCCTAAGTCAAAGCAAGTCACATAACTAAGCCCAGCTTCAAGAGCCAGTGACATAAACTTCACAACTCCATAAGAAGGGAGGCAGAGTTTGTGGTCCATTTTGCAGTCTATCACGGGGAGACTGCTAATAAATAATTGAATGATGAACCAAAAGTGTGTCGACTGGTGGTAAATCCAGTGGACAGAAAGCAGGGAAGGGGAAATGTCTGGAACAGTTTTTCAGTTGTAAACAGGACGACTGGAGAAGTTTTCATGGAGGAGGTGACCTGGGTAAAGATCTGAAGAAGGTGAGCTAATGAAATGGACCTTTCAGAAATGTGGAGGAGGCGCATTCTAGTAGCAGAAGCTGCCAGTGTTAAGGCCCTGAACAGGAGAGAGCTTGATAGAATGGAGAAATGGTAAGATGTTAAGGGAACAATTCAGGTAACAGAGGGGCTGGAGAGGCAATGGGGATGGGAAAGAGAGGTGAGGGGGATTCTGTAGATAAGTGTTTCTCACATTTAAAAGAATATTTGAAGTACATTTGATTTATGGTGTTTCAGGTGTACATCAAAGTGATTCAGTTATGCATATATATTCTTTTTCAGATTCTTTTCAGGGTAGGTTTTTGCAAGGTATTGAATATACAGTTATCTGTGCTATATAACAGTAGGACCTTGTTGTTTATTTTATGACTTCACACATTTTAATATGCACAGAGTCACTTGGGGAACTGTGTCAAAATGGAGATTCTGATTAGGTCAGTGGGGCCAAAGGTTCTGTGTTTCTAACAAGCTCTCCAGCGACACCACTGCTACAGGTCCTGGGACCCCACTTTGGCGCAAGCCTTAGGTCTCTGTAGGCCGTGCCCAGTAAGGACTGGACTTTCTCTGAGGGAAGAGGAAGGCCATTTGATAGTTTTGAGCAGAGGTGTGACCATGGTCTCAGTTATGTGCTGAGATATTAATTGTTTAGAATGTTGACATCCACAAAGTACAGGAGGTGGAAACATTGTGCCATCTGATGTGCAGTGGAGCTTGGTCTGAATTTAGCCTGCCGAGACTTAATCATCTGAGTGTCGTTTCCTCTACAGGGCTGTTTTCTTCTTTGTTGGTGAACATGAAAGAGACCTGTCTCTGAACATCCTCTCCCCAACCCCATTCCCATATGGGATTTGCTCTCGAGTAAACTGGCTCGCTCTCCTTGCAGTCGCCCAAGTCCTGATTAATAGAGTTGGGCTGGACTCAGCCTTTTCTGTCCCCCAGCCTCAGGGACCCTGACTAAGTGGCTGTCAGTATCTGGCTCACATTCCAGCCACCTGGGAGCCTTTAACGATACCTTCAGTGCTTCTGATGAACGGATCTTGAGTGGAGTCTGGGCATCAGTCGTCTTGAATATACAACCGGGGTTGACAGCCACTGCTGTGCTCCGTTCTTCCTCAGTACCTGATGGCCTGGCTGTGTCCCCAGAGCTCAGAGCTTCTCTCTCCCCGAGGAGGCCACCTGCTCTCTACTCTAGTCTCAGCTTTCTCTCTCTTCATTACCATCAAAACACAGGAAATATTAGCTTGTTTTCAACTCTGTTGTACTTTGACAATTTCAGCCTCAGTAGTCAAGTTTGCTAAATTACAATCTATTTGCTTTTGGAGTGGGGTGGGAGTTGTCTTTGGATAGCTACACGTATATAAATATTTGTTGATATTGAGGTTCACAGATTTCTGCTTTTCATGTGCAATTTCTGTTTAAAGGCCCTGGTCACATAATAAATCGTTAAGTGAACTCTAGGATCTTTACTCAGTGGATGGAATACCAGGATCATGGGCCTGAAAATCATTTGGCTCCTGGTTTCATGTTTATGAAATATCTCCCAAGTTGCTTATAGATGTAGTTTCATACCCTGAATACAATGTCTGCTTACTTTCATCTTATGTCTGATTACTACATTTCACTATTTATAATAAGTACACTAGAAGTGAATATACATTGTGCATTCTGAAACACTGGTGGACAGCAGATATATTTTTGTATTACACATAAGCACTTAAATAAATATGCTGCTTACTTAAACATTTCTTTATTTTACAATCCACCAGGCAGTACAAAATATAGAAGTGGCCTGGAGTCTATCTCAACCTTTAAGAGGTCCTTCTGAAAAAATTCCTTAGGCAAGTACTTTTATCTTTTTCCTTTTCATCTAGTCTGTAAGTATATAGGTCTTATTTGAAGGCCTTGTTCTTTAATGGCTTTTTGTTTTCTAATCAGAGTAGGAAATAAAGAAAAATGAAAGGCCGGTGCAAAATATTATCTGAAACTTGTGTCACAAATTTGCTGTATCATCATGTACCCAGAATGGCTTGTCTGTGCGTTATTAACTTGTAACAGATTTACACTAATTATTAACTCAACCAGATGGGTTTACTCAAGTGTTATCATAAAGGGCTTTGTGATGTGAGAATATGATCAAGTTCCATAACATTTATTGCTTGAGTTTTGCTGGATCCAGCATTCCATTAAGGCACCACCTTGTGCATTATCACATCAGATTTGGGTATTCCTTATTGGAAAGAAAGGGTGTGTGTGGGGGGGGTGTTTTAATTAATGGTAATTTGTCTTGAAAGACAAATGCCACTTCCAACAATCTGTGGCTTTGGAAGATTCCTAATAATGTCTCCTAAAATGTAAATGCCCCATTAGGTAGCAAGACTCATCAGGTTTCAGAGTTGCTAGCAATTGTGTCACCTAGATCTTCGTTATAAAGATGAAGAATCTGAGGCCTCAAGAGAAGAGGTGTAGTTAGAGCAATGAATGGGCATTTAGCAGACCTGAGTTATAGTATCTTTGAGCTCTGATTTTAAAAGTGTCTCCTGAGAACTGTCTTATTAATAATATAGAGAAGCTTTTCTGGTCATCTTAATCCTTTATAGGAAGGACGTATATTTCTTTAATAAGTATTGCTAATAGTTTTTGTATTTATCAAGACCTATGTTACTTTAGGAGATCTGTGAGTGGGGAAAATTTGTCAAAGGCATTTGCATGGATAGGTTTGTGGTGTATGAAAAAGTATCTCTCTTTTGGAGGCAATATTCTTTTCCCTATTTCTGTGAAAAATCTCACATTTTATACCTTTTGTTGTTAAACTACATTGAAAAGAAATGTTAGATTGTTTTTTCTCCTGATTTTGGTACATCGAAAGGTCATTTTTATGGCGGTGGCTGTTTAGTAATGAGGTAAATGATTATCTAATGGCTGAAGCATGAACACCTTGCTTGATCTCTTGAACCAGAGAGCTGTTTTCTGGGGAAGGTCACAAGGCCCATTTTCAGAAAGGTAGGAGTAGTGGTCACTTTTATAAATAGGAATATGACCATGTTATAATGAGGGTGCTTGTTCCCATGACTGTAACCTGAACTGGGTTTGTTAATCTGTATGATGAGGGGTAAATTGTTGTAGCCATTACATTGAGCACATACACATTCCCTTTATGGGTTTATGGAAGTTAGGCAGTAACTAAAATAACAGAATAGAGACATTTCAGCATATCATTGTAAGAATTCAAATTAATATGATACATTTGAGATATGGGAGTAAATGCTTGTGACTGTTCAAACCATTCTTCACCCTGGGTCTTTATCACTTTAGTTTATTGCAGCTTTAAACCTATTTCACAATTTAGCTACAAAATGTTGGCATGTTTGAACCAAGAGGGAGGAAAACTTGTGAAGCCCTGTTTTTTTGCTAAATTGCCTGCCTCTATCTGAGTGATGCAAATATCACAATCAGGCAATATCCAGTGTTTGGAGTATTAAAATAATTCATTGGTTAATTTTTAGTCTTGTGAACGCCTCACAAAATTAATATATATTAAATTCCCTTTTTTTTTTAATTTGTCCAGATATGAGGTATTTATCCAGGTAAGTCTGTGTCTTCAGTTACTGCAAAAAAACTGTAAGCATGGCAATGATTCTTTCAGAAAAACACTGTATTGGGTTTATCTTTTATGTCAACAGTAAGTACTTAGGACTGACAGAGGGAAATACTTACCTCCCGAGAACATTTTCTTAAACATCACTTTTGACTTTCTATTTTATAGATACAAACATTTACTTGGTAGGCATAATGGTTATTTAAACCCTCATTTTGGGTTTATTTGACATATATTTAAGATCAAACAAGCTGCTGAGATAAAGGTCAATGGACTTTTTATGTTAAGGAAAAAAAATTAAAACTTCAGCTGGCTCAGGAATTGCTGAGATAAAGATATTAATCCTACAGTTAATCAGCTAGGAGTTGAAGCTTTAAAAATAATTTAAAATAGGGCTCCAAGCACAGATTATGATTTTTTTAAAGTCTATTTAGGATTTATATTGAATAGTGAAACTAGCCCTGAGCTTAGTGTCAGAAAAATCTTGTTTCTGTTACCACTCCTAGTATACAGTTGGGTAAATTGCTGGATTTAGCTGGGCTTCAGTTTTATTATTTGGAAAATTGGGGTAATAATTCTTCACTTATTTCACAGTACTCATTTATTCATTTTATAAATGCTTAATGGGCAACCGCTCTGTGCCAGGTACAGCCAATGGAGCAATATTTAAAAACAGTAAGAAAACAATTTAATCAGATAGAGAGTAACGAAGACGATTAGAGAACACTTTTTCTGAGGAAGTGATACTTGAGTTAAGATGTAAAAGATGAGAAGGAATTAGGTAATGGGAAATTGGAAAAAAGGGAATGCTAATTCAAATGGGACTACAAGTGTCCTGAGAATGGTGGCCAGTGGGATTGGAGCATAGTGAATGAAAGGGAAAAGTGTTAGAAGATGACAATAGAAGGGTACAGAGGAGCCAGATCTGGTAAGCCGGATCTCCTTGTGGGCCAGATTACCAATTTTTAATTTTATTATAAAAGTAACAGGAAATAGTTGGCTAGTTTTACAAAGGAGCATGGAATTATCTTAATTACTCATATAGAACAATGTAAAGAAAAGATGGAAATTAATATTGCCATTTTCTGGGATAAAACAAGACAAAAATCTGATGAATTACTAATCCTGTTTACAAAAGTGCAAAATTCTTAAATTGGGCAATGGTGCTAAAACATGCAGATCATCCAAAACCCTGGCATTTAAAAAAAAATTTTATATTGGAATATAGCTGATTAATAATGTTGTGATAGTTTCAGGTGAAGAGCGAAGGGATTTAGCCATACATACATGTGTATCCATTCTTCCTCAGACTCCCCTCCCATCCAGGCTACCACATAACATTGAGCAGAGTTCCCTGTGGTATACAATAAGTCCTTGTTGGTTATCCATTTAAAATATAGCAGTGCGTACATAGCGATCCCAGACTCCCTATCTCTTTCTCCCATTCTTCCCTCCTGGCAGCCATAAGTTTGTTCTCTAAGTCTGTGAATACTGGTATTTCTTGCAAGTATTTTGGGCCAAGTTTATGCATGGATGTAAGGGGCAGCAGATCTGCCTCATTGGTATTTTGCTTAAACTGATGTTCAGATGTTGTTGCCTCTGAGTATTTATCCACAGGAGCTTCCCTGGTGGCTTAGATGGTAAAGAATCTGCCCGTAATACAGGAGTCCTGGATTTGATTCCTGGGTTGGGAAGATCCCCTGGAGAAGGGAATTAATCCACAGAACTAGATGTCACCTGGGAACTGGCATTGGATTAAATATCTGCCCCCCATGATTGAAAGAGTCGGTATTCCATTTGTGCGCAATCATGAAGTCATAGCCCTTGGATATCGTAGACAGATAGTGTCAATAAAGCAGGACTCCAGAGGAGATATTGATAATGCAAATAAAGCCTTGTATATCTGACCGTATAATTATGATGATATTTGGGGCTACTTTATACATCTTCTCAGTGCTTGATAAACTCTCAGATGGATGAAAATAACATTTTTCTATAAGACATCTGTTGAAATATCAAAACAGTTTACTTGAAAAGAGGAAGAAAAACGTGTTCTGATCTTTACGGCTTGAGATAGTTATTGAAAATTTAGAAATCGTTATTGATCCTCTACACAGAAAGCAGAAACTAAGAAGATAGAGTCCACATTAAGTAGAATATGGCAAGACTTAATGGTTATTGTGAGACAACTTTTAATTTTTAATAGTTTCAATTATTAGTACATATTTCATTTGTGAAGTTTTAGTTCTGAAACTTTATTCACTTGGTTATGGAATGAACTGATCCATCACAGATAACTATACCTCTCTTAGTACTATGAACATTATTAATGTTTTTAATTATCTCCTAGAATTGAGTTTGCATAAAATTCTACTTGAAATCCAATTTTATTTAAAATATAGATTGAGCTCATAGCACTTTAAAAAGGGTAGAGCCTATAATTAAAACCCTAAAACTATATAGATTGTATGGGAATATGGTGGGGGTGGGTTTGTACTTCACCTTGGCTGCACAGGTGAAGATAGCAACATACTCACGTCCTTTTCTGGATGTTTTTTTCATCAGTCATTCGTGATGGCCATATCCTCACCTCTTGAATGTAGAGTTGGCCAAGAGGGAAATGACTAGATTCTGATTCAGGTTGGGGTTGGGCACGGGAGTGTGCACTTCTGCTAAGCTCCTGGGTGCTGTCAGTACTACTGAACTGATGCCTGTAATCCTGGGGCCATACCTTGAGAACCACCAATTTATAGATTTTTGCTTATTATCAAGGCAGTTATGTTAGATGTCATTAACAACATTTAGGAGACTGAGTCATTTATGCTTTTTCATTTTTTGTTGCAAAATCACCAGCCATATTTTCATAGTTTACAGTAGCTTCATGTGACCCCATTCTTTAGCATAATCAGTTGTATTTTGTTGTGACTCAGGTGGTCATGTTCATGGAAAATAGTCCTTTACTAAGAGATGTTGCAAGACTTCATTCTTTTGATAAAAAGAAAGCTTTATATATTATGAGTGGTTCTCAGGGTTTCTGTTTGCACTGTGTAATTCCAAATGTTGAAGTGGTTGCTATGGCTTTAGAGAAGCTCTTTAATTGAATAAAGCCAATTTGGTAATATATTTTAATCCAAACAACTCCTTAACTTTTTGCTTTTCCATTTACATCACTTTTCCAACTAATTCACTTTTATTCCTCGACCTTTCCCTATACACATTTTTGGGGATCAGGTTTATTTGAGGTATTATTTGCATACATTAAAAATCTCTATATAGTTCTGTGCTGCTGCTGCTGCTGCTAAGTCGCTTTAGTCGTGTCCGACTCTGTGCGACCCCATAGATGGCAGCTCACTAGGCTCCTCTGTCCCTGGGATTCTCCAGGCAAGAATACTGGAGTGGGTTGCCATTTTCTTCTCCAATTCATGAAAGTGAAAAGTGAAAGTGAAGTCGCTCAGTCGTATCCAACTCTTAGTGACCCTATGGATTGCAGCCCACCAGGCTCCCCCGTCCCTGGGATTCTCCAGGTGGAGTGGGTTGCCATTTCCTTCTCCAATGCATGAAAGTGAAAAGTGAAAGTGAAGTTCCTCAGTCGTGTCCGACTCTTAGTGACCCCATGGACTGCAGCCTACCAGGCTTCTCCGTTCATTGGATCTTCCAGGCATATAGTCATGTGACCACCTACAAAATAAAGGTACAGAACAATTCTGTCACCTCAAAAGAACTCTCCAGTGCTCCTTTGTAATTAGCCTCTTACTGCTGCTGTGCTTAGTCGCTCAGTTCTATCAGACTCTTTGCAACCACATGGACTGCAGTCCACCAGGCTCCTCTGTCCATGGGGATTCTCCAGTCAAGAATACTGGAGTGGGTTGCCATGCCCTCCTCCGGGGGATCTTCCCAACCCAGGAATCGAACCAAAGTTTCCTGCATTGCAGACAGATTCTTTACCAGCTAAGCTACCAGGGAAGCCCATCAGTCTCTTGCTGCACCCCAATTCTTGGCAACCACTAATGTATTTTCTGGTCGATATTACCTCTTCCACAATGTCATATTAGTGGAATATGCATTTTTATACAACATTTTGAACCTGGTTTCTTTCCCTTGTTATAATGCATGTGAGATTCATTCCTAATTAATTAATGAGTAAACACATTCCTTTTAATCATTGAGTAGTATTCCATTGTGGGTATACCAGTTTGTGTATTCATTCACCAGTTGTAGGACAATGGGTTGTTTCCAGTTGTTGGTGATTATGAGTAGAGCTGCCGTAAATACTCATGTACAAGTTTTTGTATGAACGTAAATTCTTATTTTTCTTGGAGAACATATTTAGGAGGGGAATTTTTGGGTCATATCATACGTGAATATTTACTTTTATAGGAAACTGCCAAACAATTTTCCAAATAGTCCCCAAACTGTGTGACCTTCCATTTACCTGCATCCTCACCATCATTTAGTTTTGCTGTTTTTTTCTTTTATTTAATCCATTCTAATAGGGCTTCCCTTATAGCTCAGTTGGGACAGAATCTGCCTGCAATGCAGGAGACCCAGGTTTGATTCCTGAGTCAGGAAGATCCCCTGGAGAAGGAAATGGCAACCCACTCCAGTATTCTTGCCTGGAGAATCTCATGGACAGAGAAGCCTGGCAGGCTATAGTCCATGGGGTTGCAAGAGTCAGACATGACTTAGCGATTAAACCACCACCACCAATAGTTATGCATCTGTGACATCTTTAATACAAGTGGCCAATAGCTGTGTCCAGTGGCAGAGCCTCAAGAGCTATAAAAATGGGGCCCAACCTCACATCTGCTTAGATGGAGAAGTGAACACCTGACTGGACACCTCTCCCACCTCTCATCTGCCATTGTGCCCCAGATGCTATTGCCTATCCCCTGCTCTGGGTTCTGTGTTTAAGGTCGCTTTCCTGCAAGGGTTAACATGGCCAGTCTCCATTAAGGACCAAGATAGGGTCAAAAGAACAGGGCATCTCTGAACAGCCATTAGAAACAGACAGCGCTTCTCCTCTTAAGAAGGTTTTTTAACTGAGGGTGATGAGACCATCAGCTGTCTTAAGCACACATTGTTTCTGTCACGTGTTCTTAATGCTCACAGCTTTTCCCTCAGAGTCTTCCCTTTTATGAATAAACTGTGTTATTTAAAATTCTGTAGAGCTCAACATAGCTTCTGTTTACCGGTATGATAAAATATAGGAAATTCTGAATCTGGTTATACTAAATATTTTTTTCTAAAAAAAATTTTTTTGGGGAAGATGGCTTTTGAAATAATTAAAAGGATGAATAAAAGAAGAAAACATACCAGTTACATTAGTGCTAAAATAAAATTGATTAGATACTTTCTCATTTAAACTTACTTTAATTAATTAGATAGGAATAATTGAACAAAGATGATAGAATTCAGAGTAAATTGTCCTCAGTTCAGTTCAGTTGCTCAGTCATGTCCAACTCTTTGCAACCCCATGAATCGCAGCACGCCAGGCCTCCCTGTCCATCCCCATCTCCCTGAGTTCACTCAGACTCATGTCCATCAAGTCCGTGATGCCATCCAGCCATCTCATCCTTGGTCCTCCCCTTCTCCTCCTGCCCCCAATCCCTCCCAGCATCAGAGTCTTTTCCAATGAGTCAACTCTTCTCATGAGGTGGCCAAAGTACTGGAGTTTCAGCTTTAGCACCATTCCTTCCAAAGAAATCCCAGGGTTGATCTCCTTCAGAATGGACTGGTTGGATCTCCGTGCAGTCCGAGGGACTCTTAAGAACACCACAGTTCAAAAGCATCAATTCTTCGGCTCTCAGCCTTCTTCACAGTCCAACTCTCACATCCATACATGACCACAGGAAAAACCATAGCCTTGACTAGGTGGACTTTGTTGGCAAAGTAATGTCTCTGCTTTTGAATATACTATCTAGGTTGGTCATAACTTTTCTTCCAAGGAGTAAGCGTCTTTTAATTTCATGGCTGCAGTCACCATCTGCAGTGATTTTGGAGCCCCCCAAAATAAAGTCTGACACTGTTTCCACTGTTTCCGCATCTATTTCCCATGAAGTGATGGGACCGGATGCCATGATCTTCGTTTTCTGAATGTTGAGCTTTAAGCCAACTTTTTCGCTCTCCTCTTTCACTTTCATCAAGAGGCTTTTTAGCTCCTCTTCACTTTCTGCCATAAGGGTGGTGTCATCTGCATATCTGAGGTTATTGTCCTATTTCTGCAGAATTAGATGAATAGATTAGAACAGTGGTGGTTCACCTGTAGAATCATTTAGAATGCTTTTTCAAAGAAAATACTCATGCCCTGGCTTTAACTCATATCCTTACATCAGAATCTCTGGGCTGGATGTAGAGGGAAACTAATATTTAGTAACTTTTTTAGCCTCCATATAATTCTAATGTATAGCAAGGGTTGAGAGTCATTGAATATAAAGAGAAAATTTGGTGTTCCTGGTGTAATTCTAGAAATGTGGATACCTATCAGAATGTGTTTGTTTCCATGCAGTATGTGGAAATGCTTTCAAGTTGCAAAGGTGATCAGTAATGAAATGAATAATGTAGGCTGTGTGTGCTCTTTCTCTCTCAGCCTCTCTTGGACTCTCTACTTTGTGTGTATGTGTGTCTGTTTACAAGCAGGTGGAATAGATTAAATATTAAACAATAATTTCTTGTAGTTTCTCCAGAAATTACTTACATATGGGTTTTTAAAAACTTTTCAAAAGAATAGCTGACTATAAACAGCAGTCATAAATGTTTTTATCTGAGGAATATAGTACGAAGATTATATTACATTAAGGGCATAATTATTCATTTTGGAAAAAAAATGGATAGAAGAAAGTAAAAGCCTAACACCATTTACAGTTCATTCTTACATAACTGTTACAAACATATTATACATTGAATGTGAAATACCATTCTTATCTATAATAGACTAATATAAAAATTATTTCAGTGCTCTTGGGAGAAATATTCTGATTCAATAGAGAAGATGTAAGTTTCAAACTTGCAATTGGCACAATGCGGTTGTCTGAGTCAGGTCAGAATGCTACCTGCATCTTAGCAGGGTCTTTGTTTTGTTCACTCTATCTTCAGTATCTTTGGATCAGTGCTTGACCTAGAGTGTGCTCTCAGTAAAGAACCAGATGTTTAGGCATGCTGTGAATATATAGAGCAAAATATAGAAAATGACATTCTATATTCAACAGAAATGTAAATTTCTATCATTTACATTTAAGAAGTTAAAATATAGACTGGAGGAGAACCAAATTAAAAGGGCATCTGAGGATTTTTTAGTTGGCTAAGTGCATTCTGCTAAAAATATTTCAGTTCTAAGCTACTTCTAATAGCAGGACATCACCCAGGGAGGTCATAGGATCATGATTCCATTCTGGCTCCACCATACCTAGAGTTGAGATGTGTTATGTTCTGGGCTCCAAGTTTCCTGGGGAAGCATAGCAGATGTTGGCATGTCTAGGGGAAGCAACTTTGAGACAGCTTGTCCCATGGGGGAAAAAATGGAAAAACTCGGATGTTCAGCCAAGAACTGGGAAGACTGAGTCAGGACGTGTTGGTTGTCTGGCACACACAAGAAGGAGAACCCTATGGGTTGCCATCACAAGCTAGAACCAGGAGTGATGAGTGGATTTAGACTGATTATCTGGAATAACTTTGTAACAAATATGCTGCCCCCAAAAATGAAGTGCTCTGTGTTTAAAGGTTGAAGAATAGATTCCTGCAGTGGAGGAAAGGCAGATCAAAATTCTGTATAAGTTTTTCCAACTCTGTTACTCTGATTTGTTTTGAGGCAGATCTCCTGTCCTATGTGAATAGTGG
Organism: Oryx dammah; assembly: GCF_014754425.2. Lineage (NCBI taxonomy): Eukaryota > Metazoa > Chordata > Mammalia > Artiodactyla > Bovidae > Oryx > Oryx dammah. The sequence goes on from NW_024070185.1 coordinate 51,193,911, forward strand.
GTAGATTGTAGTTTTCTCACTTGAACCTGGGAAAATCTGGTGCTTACTCCATTTTCTCTGTCTTAAATTTCCCTGGTGAAATTGTCATACCTGTTTCTTGCTTGCTTGGTATTTGTAGTCAAGATGTTTTTGATCACCCACTTTTATGATGAACTATAGGGACATAGATTCTGCTATGCTGTGCTGATCAGAAAGCTTTAGAATAAAATAATGAGGCCTCATCTTGGTGAGGGCAAAAGGGTAGGATAAGGAGTGGGTATTTGAGTGTGCACACTGAATCGAATGTGGTGATAGAAAAAACCCTTTGAATAAATTTTAAATAAAAATCAAAGTGCTGTGACTAGAAAAAGCTTAGATTTTTTGAGATCAGACTCAGACATTTTCTCACTTGGGCATGTTACTTAGCTCCTCCTAGGTTTGGACTGTTTTCTTCTCCATAAAATTAGAATAATTCTCCTTTTGTAGGGCTGTTGGAAAGATTGGATATTATGTAGGAAAGCATCAGCAGGTGGTAGCTATTGTTTTTCATAGTATTAATTACATAATGGTTTTAGAAAAACAATTAACTTACTTCTCTTTTGCTGGGCAAGTTGCTTTATCTTACTTTTCAGTTTGTTTTGAAGATTAAGCAAGAGAGTGCTAACAAAGATGCTGAGCAGAGTACAGGGCTGATACTCATCACTATCTGGCTTCCCTGGTGGCTCAGATGGTAAAGCATCTGCCTGCAATGCAGAAGACCGGCATTCGATCCCTGGGTCGGGAAGATCTCCTTGAGAAGGAAATGGCAACCCACTCCAGTACTCTTCCTTGGAAAATTCCATGGACAGATGAGCCTGGTAGGCTATAGTCCATGGGGTCACAAAGAGTCGGACACGACTAAGCGACTTCACTTTCACAGCTACATAGAAAAATTGATAACTGAATACCCAGAGTCCTGAAAATTATGAAAAATAAACAAACTCCAAATACAAATAGTCTAGTTTCATTTTCGTTGCTTCTCATGCATGTCTACTGAGATACTAGTTACATGTTGTATTAGTTTCTTATTGCTGCTGTAACAAGTGATCACAAACTTAATGGCTTAAAACAACATAAAATTATCTTTCAGTTCTTAAGGTCAGAGGTCCTAACCTAAAGTGGGGATGTCATCAGAGTTGTCTTCCTTCTGGAGATTCTAGACAAGATGAGATTCTAGACTCATCTCTTTGCCTTTTCCTTCTAGAAGCTGCTTGAATTCCTTGACTCGTCTGTCACCCCTTCCTTCATCATCAGAGCCAGCAACATAGCATCTTCAAATCTCTAGGTCTCTTTGACCTCTTTTTCTTTCTCCCTGTCTCCCCATCTCTGATCTCTGTTTCCATCTCTCTCTCTGACCTATGTTTCTGCCATCACTTCTCTCTGACTTTGCCACCTCCTCCTTATAAGAACCCTGTGATCTCTTTGGGCCTACCCAGATAAGCCAGGATAATCTCCCCATCTCTAAACTCTTAATTTAATCACAGCTGCATTGTCCTTTTTGCCATAGAGGGTGACATAGCCACCGGTTCTGAGGATTAGGATAGGAACATTTTTAGGGGACCATTATTGAGCCTGCCACATGTACGCATGTTTTAGAAAGTTGCTCTAAAATCATAGAGGTAATAGATTTTCGCTTGAGTATCCTGATTTTAAAAAAATGATTGTAATGCTTTTGCTCTGATTTCATGTATTCTAATATGGTTCTCTGAAGAGCTGAGTGATCGACTTGAAACTTCAAGTCTAAGGAAGACATTTTTCATATCATTTTGGGGCATTTCATGGCCCAAGGTGCTTGGTACCAGGTATTATACTTATTTAGCTTAGAATGCCCCTTGAACTTCAAGGTGAAGGTGTGCCTTAAAGATACTTTCTCACCTACATGAAGACACTGTTGTAAGTGACTTGGGGTCAGTGGTAGAATAGGAACTAGAGACCAGGTTTCCTGTCTGCATAGAGGACAGGGATGGGCTCTCATTACTCTCAGGGATACTTTTCAACACTTTCTTTTCTGTATCTGCTCAAAGTAGACAGAAATGTCCCTAAAAACATCCCCTCTGCATATAACTCTTAGGAGCACCATCTTATGGGTAATTGTTTTAAATTTCCCCTTAGAAACCTTTTATTTTAAACATCTTTTAGAGTAGTTAACATATGCCATGGAGTTAGGCTATCTGGAGTCAACCTGAGCTTGGCCCTTTCCTAACTCTGTGGCTCTAGGCAAGTTCTTAAATTTTGTGAGCTTCTGCTTTTGTGCATATGAAATGGAAACCGTGATACCTACCTCATACTGTTGTGAGGATACAGGGCAATGATGCTGGGCAGTTCGTTTGTACTTCATAAATATTAGCAGTTCATCAGATTTCTGAAGTTACTTGCCTTCTAATTTAACATTTAATGAATTCAACAGCCTTGTTATACATACCACTTTGGTTCAGTGATTCTAAGAGGCCATTGATTATGATAAAAAGAGAGGGAAATATAAAGGTAGATTGTGGTGATCATGTGGTTGTTCATAATAAATTATTAACTTTTGAACATGTTTGCATATGATAATGTCATTCATTCATTCAACATTTAATAAGAGTAAATTCTGTGTTATGTTATGTTATCACAGAAAGGATTATAAAGAGATTTGCAAGAAGACTTCCATAAGGTTTAGAGACATGCTCACTGTTGCTTTGATTACTTCAAGAGCAGGGGCCATTCATTCATTCAATTATTTATTGGGATACCTGACACTGCTAATAAGAGCTAGGGCTGGTCCAGCAGTGAGTAAAACAAAAATTCACATTCTGGGAAGCTAACATTCTAGTAGAGGAAGACCAACAATACATGGGACAAATACAGAGAATATATAATGTTAAGAGGTGATAAGTGTGAAGGGGAAAATTAAATCAGGGAAGGGGCAATGGGGTATGCTGAAGAGGGAGATGGTAATTTCAAGTGGAATGGTCTCAGAAATCCTCCCTGTGAAGCGGGCATTTTAGCAAACACTTGAAAAAAGAGAAGATGTGAGTCATAGAGATTTCTAGAAGAGCATTTTTTTTGCAGAGGAAAAGCAGGTGTAAAGGCTCTAAAGTTGGAGAGTTCTTGGTGAAAGCAATCCTGGCCACCCTTTCTTTGAGTCTCCTTTGAATGTTACAGAGTCTGGAACACAGAAGGCAAATCATAACAATGGTTTGAGTACTTTCAGGGAAGTACAAAGGAGTCACCACAGTCAACATTTTAATGAAGGGAAATCAGTGTACCCTGGCACTGCTTCTGGAGTTTTCTGTCTGAATGGAATTTAGCAAGCAGGAGTTTCAAATGTTAATTGTGGGTATTAGAAAGATGTTGACCTGCAAGAATAATAATCTTACTGACTTGGTTTCTCCTCACCTCACCTGAGAGGATGGGAGAAACTCTGGACTGAAGAGCCCCATGTCACTGGGTTCTTGCATTTCCCAGTCTCTGAATCATTCTACAGATGGGAAAGAGAACCAAAAGTCATTAGAGGAGCTACAACTTTTGAATTCACCATTATTGAGGTATAATTTAAATATCCCGAGGGCAGCCATTTTTAGGTGAGATTAGATGAGCTTTGACAAAGGTACATACCCCGAGGTGTGCTGATAAACACTAAACAAGTAACTTTCAGAGAAAAAAAGAAATCTTAATTGTAACCTTTACCAGTTTTTCCTGATGTGCTAAAAACTTCTGCCATTGTTGATGTCAGGTCATAAATGTGATGTTCCTGAAGAATGTGTTGGAAAAAGATGCATTTGGATTTTGCAAACCTTCATTGAGCTAGTTCCAGCATGCAGGAGCACTTATCACTGATGGAATTACCACCACAGTCATGATACAGAAATTCCCCAGACTCCTAAGTTTCTCCAGGTTTTCCCCAAGGTTATCACTGATCTGTTTGTTGTCATGATAGAGTAACTGTCCTAGAATTTATCAGTGGAATCATACAGTATGTACTCTTGGTGTCAGCATGCTGTTTTGACCTTCATCCATGTTGCTGCATGTATCATCAGAGGTTTGTTCCTTCTTATTGCTGGGCATTCCATTCTATAGATATACCATAGTTTATTTATCCATTCACTGGTTGATGGATATTTGCATTGTTTCAAGTTTGGGGCTGTTATTAAGAAAGCTGCTATAAACATCTGTGTGTGAGTTTTTGTCTGGAAATAGGTCTTCATTTCTCTTGCGTAAATACTATAAATGAAATAGCTGGATCAGTAGTACGATATATGTTTCATAAGAAATGACCACATGATTTTCCAAAGATGTTGAACCATTTTCTCCTCCCACTAGCAATGTATAAGAGTTCCAATGCTCTGCAATCTCATTAAAAATTGATATTGTCTACCTTTAAAATTTTAGCCATTTTGGTATGTGTATAGTGCTGCTATCATTTTAATTTTCATTTGAGCATCTTTTCACATGCTTAGTGGCCATTTGAATATCTTTTGTGAAATGTCTGTTCAAACTTTTGCTCATTAAAAAAAAATCTAGTTGTAGACTGGTGGTAAAAAAAAAAAAAATTAAAAAAGAGTACAGAATTTGGGGATATACGTTAAGTTGGAGAGGATGGGAAGGAAAATAAGGCAGACAAGCAGCCTTAAGGAGCTACCGGTTCATCAAGGTGTCCGTGATCTCGGCACTTCATAACCAAGGTGACCGACTCTCCCAGTTTCGCTGGGACTGACCCAGTTTAAGCACTGGAAAGTCCTGTGTCCCTAGAAACATGTCCGTACTGAGCAAATGGCATGATTGGGCACCCTATAGAACTATCTATAAGAAATTGCAGACTCTGTGTGTGTAATGACTATAAGTCATTAGGCTGGTGAGAGTTTTAGCTGCCAGCACAAGTGAGTCTGTTAGTAGTGAATGAATTCTGACAGGCCACAAGCTCCTCATCAGGGGTAAAGCCAGTGTATAATATGGGTCTTCTGGCTTCCAGCTCTCTGCTCAGAAGTTAACAGCTCACCTGTGACATAGGAATTTAGGAACACTGGAAAAGTTCTCTCCTACTGGCAGAAAAAGAGTGGGGGGGGAAGCCTCCAATGATTCTTTTTTTGACAGTGATTTTTTTTTTAAATTGCAAGCACTGTGAACTCACTTATTTGGCTTATGTTTTAATTTTCTGATCAAATGCACTTGTCCATGGAAGAACCAGGACAGTGTCTTACTAGTCATTTACACCTTAGTAAAAAGAGTTTATAAAAAGCCTTTCCTAAGAACATAATCTAGTTTGAGTAAAAGTAGTGATAGGAAAATTCTGAGTGCAAGGATGAATGGCTACGACTAAGGAAGAAAAAGCACAAATGCTTGACAGAATTGCGAATGAGAGATGAAATTCATCGACTTAGTGTTGTGTATAAGAGTTGTGTGGCTAGGCAAGGAAGAGAGTAGCTTTAAATACAAGAGGAGTTTAAAAAAATCAAATGGGAAGGAATTATTCTCGTTCCTTTATGTGGTGTTAAGGATAAGTGTGAGCTTTGATCTGCTATTGCTCATATACTTCATCTACTCCTTTAGTTCTTGATTTATTTATAAGATGTCCCAGTGTTAGTTATGTATTGTTCCTTGTTTTAGCTCTTGTTGCTAAACATTTATATGTTGCATAACATATAAACACAGTCATGTTTTGTTTTACATTACCCCAGAGGATCTAAATGAAATTCCTGCTTATAGATAATATTACTGCTGTGTTTTCATACACTGTCTTTCTTTTGAATCACTTCGAACATGTTATGACATTTTTCTTCTTAGTGTTTATTAAATGCCCTCAACATGCACAATGCTGTTGAAAGAATATAAAAGACACAATTCTTGCCAATAAGAGACATATTACTAGATGAGAGGCATAATGATGCTTTTAGGTGTTTTTATATATAGATATTATTTTTATATTTATCTTAAACATATAAGAAAGATATGAAAATATTTAATATAGATGACTTTTTTTGGATGAGGTAGAATAATTGAACTAATGCACACTGCTCCTTAGCTCTTGGCTTGCCAAAAAATGTAGATGTCTCACCTACCACCTTCAGAACCATAATCCCAGCAGATTTGGGACTTCAGTTAGGGTAGAAATAACCCCCCCACCTTTTTTATTTTTATTTTTATTTTTTGGGGGCCTTAATTTAATAGCTCTGTGATTCTCATACTGAAGATTTTGAATCAGATATAGCTCTAACATCTGTAGCTTTAGCAATATAAGTATTCTGATTTTCACATCATTCATTCAAGAGTCTTTTCTCTCTCCTGAGAACACACTGTGTATTGAGCCATGTACCGGGAACTGGGGACAAACAGAAGCACCTCTACCTCGTAGGAACTTACAGGCATGCAGGTGGGGACACAGATATTCAAAGAATAATTGCACTAATCCAGGTATGACTAAAGGTATATAATCTTAGGATTCTGTGAGATGATGTAATACAGGAAGCTGACCAGGTCTGGGAGTTTGCAGGCTTCCTTCTGGTGGTGAGACCTAAAGGGTAAGGAAGAGAAAGCAAGGTGGGGGCTGCTGGTAGGGAAGGGTGCAACAGGAAGAGGGTCCTGGACCTGAAGGAACTGCCCGCAAATGTGACTTGACGCGAGGCAAGAGGGAGGCAGCACCCGATCCCACAGGCCCTGCAGGTTGAAGGTGGTTCGTGCTCTTTACTCCATGAGTTAGGTAAAGCATGTAGACTGCTTCCTGGTACAGCATAAATGTTGATATTATTATTATTTACTTTAAAAACTGTATTATTAAATAATATTAAATCTTACTATTTATTTTAAGAGCAAAGGGAAGCCATTCAAGGATTTGGATCAGGAGTATGACATATGACAGCCAAATGTACATTTTATACCTAACTGGCCACTGTATAGAAAGACTTGAGAGAGGAGTTTGGTGCGAGCAGCTGTGAGAAGCCTAGAAACCAGTGTAGCTATTTAACAGACAGGATATCAGAGCAGACACTGTGGCTCATCTGTAGCCTGGAGGTTGGTTTTGCCTGTAGCCTATGACTTCAGAGGTACATAACTTGGAGGGTCTCTAAGTCACGTGAGATTGTATATGTGTAAAATTACTTTTTCAGAAGTTGTCGTCTATCCAATTTGGAATGTTCAGTGGAGCCAACTGCTGAATCCAGGGCTTGGTCTGTTTTGGAAGACATTCACTATTAAATAGCTTGGAGAATTCATCAGGAAGGCCAAGTTTCAGAAAAGGCTCCCAAAGCCACTACAGAATGGGCCCCCACCAGAGCAGCTGCTTCTGCTTCAGTGAGGCAGCTGAGGAGGGAGGAAGCTACCCTGTGATACCCCTGTAGTTCTCAAATCTCTTTCCAACTGATTGACAAAACAGGCTGTGCAAATCAATGCCCAGAAAGCTAGCAACCAGGTACTAAGACCTCTACCACCACCATCATTAAGAAACATAAATGTCTCCAAGAGCATGCCTCACAATGCCATAGTCTGCCTTTTTTTGGTAGAACCTTAATCACATTCAGAACTCTGGTTGCATAGAATTTAGCTCTGCAGTATAGGAAGACTCACTAGAAGGATGTTGGAACGCATCTTGTGAGCCCGTCCATGAGATGCACCCTGAAACTTAACTAAATTCGCCCCGACGTGAGACAGTCAATAAAGGTATACATTTTATCACCTCACAACACCAGCTGTGTGCGTTTGGACACTACTAGAGCCTCGACAGCCTCCTTTATCAAGTTGGAGAGAATGATATTTGTCTTCAAAAGCTCTTGGGGAGATGAAGTTAGATAGCATGACATTGGTTCCACATGAAAGTGAAAGTGAAGTTGCTCAGTCGTGTCCGACAGGCATTCAGTAATCGAAGCATCAGCCAATCAGTGAACACCATTCTGCAACCTATAGAGCAGTGGTCCCCAAGCTCGATGACAACAGGACCTGGTTTCGTGGAAGACAATTTTTCCATGGACCTGGGGGTGGTGATGGTTTCAGAATGCTTCAAGAGCATTGTATTTACTGTGCACCTTGTTTCTGTTATTACATCAGCTCCACCTCAGATCATCAGGCATTAGATCCCAAAGGCTGGGGACCCCTGCTATTGAGGAAATGGAATCCCTTAAAGATGGATATTAAATAAAGATTGCTGCTAAAAAGACTTATGGCCCAAATAGATGTGGCTTCCTGTATCAGTCCTATGGGATTGGATGAGCATATTTTCCCCCGGGAAAGTAGATGGCATTTGGTTGTGTACTGTTTCAGATATTTATTTGTGTTAAGTTTAAAAAAATAATGCATCCACATAAATAATGAAATGAAAATCCTTCTTCTTCAGTTTGTCAAGTTTCCTTCTTGAAATACCCCATTCATATTAAACACACATGTCCTCTAGATTCTTCCTTTTTCTCCTGAAAAAATTGGGTCATAATATATGCCTCTCTGCACCTATATTTATTTATTTACCCCCTACCTTGAAGATCAGTCCATTTCAGTTCATGTAGAACCAATCACCCATCAATGGCAGCCAGTTGATTGCCTTCTTTTGCTTTTACAAAATTTGCTCTGCCGAACAGCCATTCTTGTTCATAAGTGACTATTATATCTGTAGAATTAATTTTAAGATGTAGAAAGGCTAAGTCAAAGGTTAAGTACTGTGCATAGTTTTACTGATATGACCAAATGACACTCCAAACACTTGTACCAGAGCTTTACTGATCCTGTATAAGCTGCATTTGTGCCTACATCCTTGTCAACAGTGTATCATCAACCCTTTTGATTTTTGCCAGTGAAACAAGGGAGGTAGATCTACCAGAGTAGATCAAGAGGAATCCTGACCAAGAGACAGAGGTGAGGGATTAATTTGAAGATAAGAGGTGAGAGAAGGTAGGATTTAAATATAAATTTACAAAGGAAACTCATAACCTCTGCCACTTACTGTGTGACAGGCAGTGACCTGACGAGGCAATGTACCTGCTGTTACATTCGATCTTTATAGCCATGTGAACTCATAAACACTGTCATCTCCCATTTCACTCTGATGCCCAATTTCTGTGCACTACACTTCCTGTGTCCTTATTTCACAGTTGAGGAAACTAAGGCCCAAAGAGGTTAAGTGATGTATCCCAGATTTCAGCGAAGTTAAGTCAAGATAAGGGTTCCACTTTCCAGCTCCATGTACATACTGCATTAGGCCAGGATTCTGGCCTGTACCACTGAAGCCGCAAAGGATCTGAATATATTTTCAGGGTGTATTTCATCCATGGTTTAATAGTTGAGTTGAATTCAATCGTTTCCTATAGTAGAAGAAATTCTGTAATAGTTGAGTGGACATGATCTTAAACACAGTGATACTTTTCATGTTAGTAATAAATTCTTCCTCGGAGATTCTCTGTTCCTTTTCACAAAAACTACTGTATTTACCCAAGGAGCATTCTTGACAGAAGCTCCATGAGATGAAAGCTCTAAGCTTCTTGGGATTTTAAGATTTTCTGATAAAGGATTAAGCAGCCCCTCCTGAATTCTACCCTTAGTCCTTTGGAATTTTAAAATTGGCCTGTAAATCCTTCTTAAAACACCCTTAGAGACTGGGACTGGCAGCTGTGCCCTCTTCCTTATTGTTTTCTATTACTTCAGAGATCAGGATCACTGAGATTAGAAGTTTTAGCTAGAATTTCCTCATTTCCCACTTGTTTGCAGAGTCCAGGATCTCTTCTGTGTATATCCGGGCAGTTTCCACTTGAATCAGAAGTGGGAGACTGCAGACATTCATATTTAATGAAGATAAGAAACATTCAATTAAAGCATGAAGTCCCAGTGAGGAGATGACTCTTAAATGGCACAGAAATTTGGTTAATCATCCCTATTGGAAGGGTGGGATGATGTCTGAGAATGTGATGAAAAGATGGGAATAAAAATAAACCCTTTATCTGAAAAAAGTAAGCTGAGCCAATGACTTCTGTTTTTTTAAATTAAGAAGGCCTAACTTTGGAATTGTCCTAATTGGAAAATATCCTGATCATAGTCATTCTTTTACAGTAGAGCAGTGCTGTTCTAGCAATGGAGAAATAGACCGTTAATATATTTGCCCAAAAGCAAGGAAAGTGTAAGTGTTAAAGAATGGAATCTGAGAGCTGTAGTGATCTTAGACATAAACTAGCCTGAAGTCCAATTTTATAGACAATGAAACTGAGGCATAGTAAGTATATACAGTTTATTCATGAAGACATTTTTGGTGACTGTAAGCCAAATCTAGAACCAAGCTCTCCTGCATTAGCTCGTTGCATGATTTAATGTCCGTTATGTGATCCATATTTCATGATCTGAAAGAATATGATTGTTTGGGATTGTGGGGTTTTTTTTAGAATGTACAGGGATTTATTTTTACAGCTATCCTAAACCTAATTGTTTTTAACTAAAGAAAGGGGTACATAAATGAGAAGACAAATCTGTTAAAGAAATGGTTAAGATAAGGGCAATTAAGCTATTTTCACACAGGAAGCTTAGCTGATAAGACATGTAATCTTTTGTTTTAGAAATTCTGCTTTTAGTTTTGCAACACATGAATAAGGGCTATGTATTTATACTGTCTACTGAAGTCAGGAAACAAACTAGGTAGTGTTTTCTTTGCAAATGATAAACTACTTAGGACTTGTTTCAAATTAATGATATAAGTAATCTAACAAGGTCTTTCATTGTACATTTATCAGAGCAAACAAAATGCAATGTGTTTTTATAACCAGATAGCTATTCGATTTTTTTTTCTTTCCCACATTTGGATATAGATTGATATAGAATTACTTAAAATGCTGCATATAAATTAAACATTAAAAAAGAGATAGGGAGAGCCTAGGCTGCCCCATTATAATCTTTAGTTCTGCAGTCACTGCCTCAAGGACACTCATTTCATATCACATGTCCTTCTTTTGAAAAGTGATCACCAAGGTTCAAGTAACATTTAAGCATGGCCAGCAACTGCATAATTTATGGGGGTTTTTTTTTTTTTGGTATAGTGTTCTTATTTTAATGAAAAAATAAGAAAACGAAGATTTTTTCATACATTAACTCTCTTTTGTTCCTTCCCTCCTACCTTTTGCAGATCGGGGCCCTGAAGGATTACTACCACTTCTATCACAGCAGGACGATTAAAAGGTCAGTTCTCTCAAGCAGAGGAACCCACAGTTTCATTTCAATGGAACCAAAGGTAAGAAGAACCAGCTGGGTGGGGACCAAGAGATAGATCTTCTGCATTTTTCATTGGTAATCTCACACTAGGAGCTGGTAACTAGCACGAAGGCTTAAATTTCAAGAACACTCATACTATCCAGTATCTTTGTTTCCTTTTCAGACCAAAAATAGGCAATGGTTTGATTTCTTATTGAAGTGCCTGTATCATCCTAGTTGTAGAACAGCCCAGGGCTATCAGAAGTAGGAGTTGTCATAGATAAATGAAAAGAGAGTATATGTGAGGGCAGATAGGGATGTATTCAGAAATAGTGAAGTGTTAAGGAGACCATACCTTCTGCGTATTTGCATACAAATCTGAAGTTCTATCTGAGCTCCATACAGGGTCTCTTCCAGAAGCTTCAGGTCACCGTGATCCTTGCAGTTTCAGTTGGCATTAATAGAGCCAGTCCATTGGGAGCCCAAAGACCAGACCATGGCCTCGACCATGTCTGAGACAGGAGGAATTCTGAGCACAGAATGGATAGAAGCTGGCTACTTCTCTTGGGGGCTCATCAGAGATCTTTCTTACACATTGTCTTGACCCCAATCCTTTGGGGCTGTACAGAAAGCATAATCCTAGGAGAAGCTCGGAGGACATCTGTGTCTATGTCTAGATTCTCCCAGTCCATGTTGGTGGCAGTTCAGCTTTGAAATGAGAGATAGTAAGTGGTGGAGTTGTATTAGGGGCAAACAGGCTAGTTAACTGGCAACTAAAGCTCTGGGGATGAGTTATCTGTCTGTCCTTATTAAGTTGGAGGAAGGGATTGTCTCTGACAGAGAACCACTTGGCCTCCCAGATATGGCAAGTAAGGAGGAAGAGAGGACAGGGGTACCAACCTGGTCATCTGTGGGTTCATATTTGTTGTTTACTCATTAGGAAGTGTTACTTTTTCCTTGTTATGATTAGGGTTTACTGTATGAGCTCATTTTCAAATAAATTGGTCAGCAAGTCTCTACCAGTGAGCATAACAATCTCACCTAGAGATTCCTCGAAAATTATATTCCTTATTAAAGCAACAAGGTCCCTATTTGAATTAATATGCAAATCAGGTTTGTAGTTTGGAGTCCTGCCCTCGGTTATGTGCCACAGTTTGCCTTGTTTAATTTTTTTCTGGAATATTATCACACAGTTGTCATGATTGTAAAATTATATCTTGGTGGTTAGAAAAAACACTTTTGTCATAGGGCCCAATTTTCCATGGGTTAGAGGAACATCCCCTGATACTTAATATTCTGGCAGCCTGTGGATTATATAAATATATATATTTCCCCTTCATCTCTATTCAGAATTAAATGTTACTGGAAAAGCAATCTGTTAGGACGTTCTTGAATTAGCAGAGTTTTTGAAGCAGAGTCACGTTTTTCATCTGTTAACTTTTCCAAAGCTTTCTTGAACTTCAATAATTTAAATGATTTTAATTTCAGACCTCATGTGCATAGTCAATGTGAATTTGAAAATCCGAGTACTAATTGGTTTGGGAGGTTAGAACAGAAGAAAACATAGAGCTGTGTCAATCCTTAACGTTTCTCGGGGACGCTCAGTCTTCCCTTCTTATCTCAGTGTATCAGATTGCACATGCAGGACCCAACCGAGACCTGGGATGCTGGAACACACAGTGCTCAGTGTGTTCATCCTTCCCCACCCAGCGCAGAGATGCAGAGCTGGTTCATGCCAGCCTCAGGGTACACGCTCAGTTCCTCCTCCTCCTCAGTGCAAGGAACAGCCCAGGGTAGCACTGTACCTTCCTCCTCATTCTGACACGCCTGCGCCTCTTTCCCACCCAGCTGTTTATACAAGAGATGCCACAATTTTACCAACTTTTCAGATGGAGGGCCCCAAATGGGCAACTGTCCACAGGTTTTTTCAGATATTTCTTAAAGTCCGATCGTTCCTTCAGCTGGTCATTTCTTGAGCCTCTGAGATATGCCAGCCCCTGTGTTAGGCTTTGGGGATTTGTGGGTAGGGTGGTCCCCTTAGCAAGCTTGCTGCAGCCTCCCACAGTAGCTTTCAGATGTAGCTTTTTTAAATTACAAGATGTTACAGTGCTTCTCATTGTTGGGGATGGAGGAGCAAAGGAGATGGGGTCTACTATATTCTTCCTCCTTCTCAGTTTCCTCCTCAAAAAGCTCAGGGCTGCTTAGGGTAAGTTTCCTTTATAATTGGAAAAAAAAAAAGAAAAAGAAAAAAAACCACCTTTATTACAGAGAAGTTGCAATAGCATTATGAAGAATTCCTATGTTTGCTTTCCAGATTCCCCAAATGTTAACATTTTTTTACATTTTATCATGCTTACTTGATTGTTTTCTCTCTCTCCTCTCTATACACATGCAGGCACAGGTATGTATATAAGTTTCTTTTTGAAAATTTGGGTGCAAATTGCAGACACAATGCCCCTTTAAATACTTCACTGTGTATTTACTAAAACCATGGACATTTTTGACACATAACCAGGTGTACATTGGCTCACATTTTGGTAAAATCTGTATATTCACATTGATTCAGTATTACTATCTAATTTACAGATTTTATTCATATCTTGCCAGTTGTCTCTTTTCTAAGCCAGGAGCATATCAGTTGTCATGTCCCCCAAGCCCCTTCGGTATAAACACTGTCATCCTTTCATCTTCTTTTTGTTTTCTTTTTCCTTCCTTTCCCTTCTCTTCCCCTCTCTTTTCTTTCATGATCTAGAACTTTTGCAGAGTACTGACCAGTTATTTTGGCGAATCTCTCAAGTTGGGCTTGTCTGATTGTTTGTGATTAGATTCAGGCTTGGTAAGAACCCGAGAAGTGCTGTGTTCTTCCCAGTGTATCAGATCAGGAGGTACATGACATTGATGTGTTTCATTTTCCTTGATTTTAATTTCAGTTACTTGATGAAGGTGGTGTCTGCCAGTTTTTTTTTTTTAAATAAAGTTTCCTCCCACTTAATTAATAACTGTTTTGTGGGGAAAGATTTGGAGACTATGTAAATTTCTATTGGCTGACTTTATATTTTTTCACTCCCAGCAGACCTCATGGGGAGTATAAAGTGTCAGTGTGACTTGCTTTCTAGGCAGATCTCCTTTTCTTTAATCTTGGGTGTGTGTGTGGTGGATGCTTTGTGTGCCAGAGTTGGAAGCACTTTTATGATTAGGGGATGGACCATGTGAAATGGCTTGGTGGAAAACATTGGTGATGCGTGAAGTTATTTTTGTTCATCATCATCTCCAGAATAGGAAAACACACATGGGTGAATTGCAAGGAATACATACACTCAACAGATCCTAGCTTTTACTTGCTGGAGTAAATTGCACGGCTCCTTCTTCTCCCTGCTATCGTTTTTACTTAGAGGGTTCTAAAGAAGGAAATGCAAAAGTAGCAATGTTGTAAGAATAACCCTCTTGGTGCTAAGAAAATGCTGTGGTCAGTTGGGGCACATGAGCACAGAGAACAAGAATAGACTGGATTCCCATATGTTAACAGTATGTTATGATTAGCTTTCAAATGACAGGGATCCACAGACTTCTAAGATAGCATCGCTATACAATAATAATACAGTTCGGCGAAAAGTGTTGGTACAGTGTTACAGCAGTTGGAAGGGTGAGTCTTATAATGTTCTTGACTCACCAACTTTTCTCCAAGAGACCTAGGTTAAATTTGAGAAACAGCAGTCTTGAGTTAACATTCCCAGAAGCCTCTCATTAATCTGCTTAGAAATCTTTGCCAGCCCTGTGGCATTTTGGTCAAAGAGGGTGTTATCTACAGGAGCTCTTTCAAATATTCTTTACAGCTCTTTAGCTGCCCATGCAGATACAGGCAGGGGCAGAGGAGATACTTTTCTTCCATTCTCCTCCTTCCCCAGAACAGAAAGTCAGAATCCTACATTTCCCACTAGGGCAGACTTTTAAAAACAAAAAATATAAACTGTTACTCAGTGAGCCCCCATGACCTCTCCAGGTATAGTTAATACACAAACACAACTTCTGCCTTTGCCCATTAGATTTTATCTTGAAGATATTGGCCTTTCAATCGCTTATCTTTTCTAAGCCCTTTTCTGTCTTCAAATATAAAGATCAATGTTTATCCAAATCTAGGATAGTATTAGCTTCTGCTCTGGTCTCAGGGATGAGCAACTTATCCTGCCTTATTTTTTCCTAAAGTTCATCTTATCAACCCATGGTGTTGCATGGGTGTTATATGGCTGTGTATCTCAAATACAGAAAAACTATTAACATTGTTTTATTTATTGTGCAGTCATAGGCTCCCTGGAGAAGGCAATGGCAGCCCACTCCAGTACTCTTGCCTGGAAAATCCCATGGATGGAGGCGCCTGGTAGGCTTGTAGTTCATGGTGTCGCAAAGAGTAGGACATGACTGAGGGACTTCACTTTCTCTTTCACTTTCACTTTCATGCATTGGAGAAGGAAATGGCAACCCACTCCAGCGTTCTTGCCTGGAGGATCCCAGGGATGGCGGAGCCTGGTGGGCTGCCGTCTATGGGGTTGCACAGAATTGGACACGACTGAAGCGACCTAGCAGCAGCAGCAGCAGCAGCTCCTTAGAGTAAGACTTCTCTCTTTCTTATTCAATAGCTGGCATACCCTCCATCATATTCATATGAGGTTCATTTTCACATCTGTTAAACATGCCCAATGACAGAAAGCTAAGTAATGGACAAGGCAAACATTTCTATAATTGAAGAGATTTAACGTGTTGAGCTAAAATCTGCTTGCCTGTAACTTCTCCCCGTAGGATCTACTTTTACCTTCTAGATTTATACATAACAGCTCTTTGTATATTGGAGCCCATCAGTTAGTCATATAGAACTGCAATTGGTCCTCTGTCGTTGTGGCCCAGAATTAAGTTCAAAGCTTTAGTTTACAGAGAAATTGCTCATTTGTTACATTTATACATAAGCCATTTTCTCTGAAGGAAATTTTAGAGCAGGGCATTCGAACTTTGTACAATGACAGCTAAAGGAGTGTAGAAAAAAGACAAGAAGGGAGAATGAAGTAATTAGAGATAGTTGGCAAGATGAGATGAAATCAAAACTGTGAAGGAAGAAAGGTAAGCTCAAATTCCTTGCTAATCCTGGTTGGCACCCGTTGTATCCAGAATTTGATTTTCAGATGATAGGAATTTTTCTTTTTGCCTCAAGGGTGAAGACCATGTAATGTCCCAGTTCATCTGACTACCCTCTTCCCCTCTTAGTGTCTATATGCTTGTTCTCTGGGTCTGTGTCTCTATTTCTGTTTTGCAGACAAGGTCATCTATACCATTTTTCTAGATTCCACATATATGCATTAATATACGATATTGGTTTTGCTCTTTCTGACTTATTTCACTCTGTATGACAGTTTCTAGGTCCATCCACATCTTTGCAAATGATCCAATTTTATTCCTCCTTATGGCTGAGGAATATTCCATTGTGTGTGTGTGTGTATATATATACACACTATTGATACCATGTATAAACTCGATAGCTCCTGAGAACCTACTGTATAGCTCAGGGGGCTGTACGCAGTGCTCTCTGGTGACCTAAATGGGAAAGAAATCCAGAAAAGAGGGGATGTATGTATAAATGGCCTTCCCAGGTGGCACTAGAGGTAAAGAACCCATTTGCCAATGCAGGAGACATAAGAGATGCAGGTTTGATCCCTGGATTGGGAAGATCCCCTAGACGAGGGCATGGCAACCCCCTCCAGTATCCTTGCCTGGACAATCCATGGATAGAGGAGCCTGGTGGTCTACAGTCCATGGGGTTGCAAAGAGTTGGATGCAGTTGAGCGACTTAGCACTTTTGCACATGTATACATATAGCTGATGCACTTTGCTGTACAGCAGAAATGAATACAACATTGTAAAGCAGTTGTGTGTGTGTATGTGCTATATTCCAATAAAAACTAATTATAAAAAGGCCATGTGATGAGGTAAAGTGAGAGCACAGGAGTACTTTGTTGTACATAGTGGTCATGTTCCTGAAAATTTGTATACATCTATTTATCAGGCAAACCCCATTTCCCATGGATTCACTTTATAATTTCAGAATCAGTTTATCTTCACTGTAGATTGACATATCACTGATCTATGGAGACAACCAGCACATTAGTTTAGTCTTTTTCTTAACTCTGAAGCAAACCATTTATAAGTTGTTTGCACACACCTGATCTGCCCAGGGGACCTTTGAAAGTAAAGAAACCTTATTCAGTTAGAAATAGATGCTCAGGAGAGTCTGCGCTCCATCTTGCCCTATTCCCAGGCATGAACCGCAGCTTTGCCTCTTCCACATTCTTTCTACCCTGAGTACAAGTGCTTCCTGTTCCGGCTGCTACCCCAGTTCCTCTCACCTCACGTGCCCTCATTGCACTTGGGGTTCCCCTGGACTGCTTTCTCTGGTAGGTTAGTTTTCTGCTCTCTGGTCTGAAATTGATGCTAACTTCATGATTTCACTTTGTTCTGTGAAGTGCAGTTTTATAACAACATTCCTGGGCTTGTGCTCAGTGACTGGGCTTGTGGGAAGATTCTGGGTATGTTCATTTGGACGAGAGGGGCAGTCTCCTCTGGGGCAGGAACCTGAGGCTATGTGTTCTCAGCATGTGTCATAACTCTGATGACTGGACACTTGCCTCACAGGCTCTCACCAGTGAATGAAAGTAGTTACCAGATATCTTGAGAATGCCTTGTGTTCTGGAAGCAGTGTGGACTTGGGTCTGATGACGAGCAGAGAGGATGTGGATGTAGTGCTCAACAGGCATGTTGGGGGGCTCTCTTGTTCTGGATGACCTTCTTTAACTACCTTTCACCAGTTATGAAATGTGACTGCTATAGCAAAGTCCTGGCTTCAGCTTTTGATAGCATTTCTGTGCCTTTGCAAACCCCGCTAGATTGTGTAGACTCCTGGGAGAAGCATTTCAGCTGTAAGTTTGCAACCTGTGATGCAGGTATAATGGCAGGACGGCTGGGAGTGTAGCAGAGACAGAAGGAGTGTGTGGGTACAGATGCCACTAAGTCCTCTGCCTTCCCTTCTTTTCTGTCTTGTTTTCACACTCCTAGATGTCTGAATCAGAAACCAGAGAGTCAGATTGTATACGGCTTGGTTCTCTGATGGGAAAGTTTGGGTCATGACCCAAATCCCTTATAGACAGGAGTGAATTCAAAAAGGAGTTTTTTAAGCTACTTTGGAAAAGTTGCCAAATCTTTATTAGAGAGCACTTGGCAGCCTTTCATTTTGAGAGTTATAAACTCACATGCCCACAGTGGATTAGAGATAAGAAACAAGTATGATGGGCCAGATGGAAAATCAGTGGGCACAGGACAGAGGGGAGAGCCCCTGCCGCATGTGTGGGAGTAGCCACTGCCCAGCAGCACCATGTTGGTGAGCTGGCTCGGGCCTGCCACTTCAGAACCGGCAAGTCTGGACTTTGACAGGACATTTTTCAATTTGAAATGTTGGCCACTGATTCGAAAGTTTAAACATATGCATGGGGCCAACAAAAATGCATCCGAAGGGCACCCCAGGTTGTCATCCCTGAGATGGGCAAGGTGGGAAGACAGGTGTCAGCACCTTCATAATTAGGCCTCGGTCTTACCCTGACCTGAACGCTGGTTTCAGTGTGTCAGTTTCACTCGCCTGGGTGGATCAAGCATGATTTTTCTCTGTCTTAGTCTCCAAACCAAAATATCAAGATTTTTAAGGATAAATAATAGGCTCAGGACTCTTGACTTTTGAGGAAGAGGCTGCTGCAGGTGAGGACACGGTGGTAGTGGTGGTGTGGGGAATGTCCACTCTAGCTCTTTTTATGTTTTTAACCAGTTTTCCACTGACAGCAGTCTCAACAGGAAATGAAGCCTGGAGGAAACAGGATAAGTTGAAGAAAAGAACAAACAACAAAAAAAGTAATGACCATGTAAACATAGGAAGAGGAATTAGGACAGGTGTAGGGTAGATTATGGATTTTTGCCACTTCAGTCACTTGAAGGAGAGGTCAGATGTAAAATCTTTATTTTCTTAGTTTATTTAGTATTTCTAAGGTATGAGCTTCTTATTTAACTTATATGCAGAGTACATCATGAGAAATGCTGGACTGGAAAAAGCACAAGCTGGAATCAAGATTGCTGGGAGAAATATCAATAACCTCAGATATGCAGATGATACCACCCTTATGGCAGAAAGTGAAGAGGAACTAAAAAGCCTCTTGATGAAAGTGAAAGTGGAGAATGCAAAAGTTGACTTTTGCACTCAACATTCAGAAAACGAAGATCATGGCATCTGGTCCCATCACTTCATGGGAAATCGATGGGGAAACAGTGGAAACAGTGTCAGACTTTATTTTGGGGGGCTCCAAAATCACTGCAGATGGTGACTGCAGCCATGAAATTAAAAGACGCTTACTCCTTGGAAGAAAAGTTATGACCAACCTAGATAGCATGTTGAAAAGCAGAGACATTAGTTTGCCAACAAAGGTCCGTCTAGTCAAGGCTATGGTTTTTCCAGAGGTCATGTATGGATATGAGAGTTGGACTGTGAAGAAAGCTGAGCACTGAAGAATTGATGCTTTTGAACTGTGGTGTTGGAGAAGACTGTTGAGAGTCCCTTGGACTGCAAGGAGATCCAACCAGTCCATTCTGAAGGAGATCAGCCCTGGGATTTCTTTGGAAGGAATGATGCTAGAGCTGAAACTCCAGTACTTTGGCCACCTCATGCGAAGAGTTGACTCATTGGGAAAGACTCTGATGCTGGGAGGGACTGGGGGCAGGAGGAGAAAGGGACGACAGAGGATGAGATGGCTGGATGGCATCACTGACTCGATGGATGTGAGTCTGAATGAACTCTGGGAGTTGGTGATGGCCAGGGAGGCCTGGCGTGCTGTGATTCATGGGGTCGCAAAGAGTCGGACAAGACTGAGTGACTGAACTGAACTGAACTGACTGAAGGTATGAGCTTCTACAACAGCGGAAATGAAAATGGAATGAAAACAACATTCTGAATTTCTAGATAGGTCTGGTCTTAGTTCAGGTTGCTTAAGGCAAGATATCATAGACTAGGTAGCTTGCAAACAACAGAAATTTATTTCTTCTTGTCTTAGAGGCTGGGAAGTTCAAGGTGATGAACTTGATCAAGTTCAAGATCAAGGTGATGGCAGATTTCTTGTCTGGCGAGAGCCCACTTCCTGGTTCATAGACAGTCATCCTCTTACTGTAATATCACCTGGCAGAAGAGGCAAGGGAGCACTCTGGGATCTCTTTATAACAGCACTAATCCCATTTATAGGAGCTCCACCCTCATGACCTAATTACCTTCCAAAGACCAGACCTCTAGATGCCATCATGTTGAGTACTAGGTTTCAACATATGAATTTTGCAGAAACACAAACATTTTGTCTGTAACATGTCTTAAGGGAACTTTAGAGCCACAGATTCTGTTGAATTCTTGAGCAACTTAGGATATAATAAGTAAGCAATAAGTGAAAACAGCAAAAAAACAACAAAAGCCAGCAACAACAACAAAACTCAAAGCTGTTTTATTTGTCTGACTTTGAAGAGAAACATACTGATTTATGTATTTATTTTAATGAATGCGAGAGTAAATAAGAGACCCAACTAAAACATCACCATTGAAAAGGCATGATTTGTTAAAAAGCGCTTGTGAATTTTGTTTCTGTGCTCAATTCTACCAAATGCCAATGAATTCTTATGACATAAAAAAGAGGCAATATGGTACAGCAGACAGAACCTTTGGATCCTTATTCTTGCTCTGATCTCTGGGGACTGAGCACTTAATTTCCTCTGACCACTGATTCTTCTCTCATTTGAAGACTCATCATTGTTCATGCATGTACTCAGAGAAATATTGATGTATAGTACAGTATAACAATTTGTACATATAACAAAAGATCAAAAGCATAGGTTAAATTCTTATAATAAAATAGTAAGTTCGCCATTAAAATGATGTTATAAATCTGTACATACTGGTAAGGAAAAATCTTGAAAATGATATGTAAAATAAAAAAAATAAAAACAGTATAGAAGGGCCTATCCTGTTTGTTTTATGTTTACAAACAAAAAGACCTGTGTATATGTGTGTGTAGTTATATGCAGCATAGGTTTGGAAGGAAACACAAACATGTAAAAATAACTCTTAATAATTACCTTTCCACACTGTTTGACATTTAAAAAAATGTTTCTACTGTCCCTGTTTTTGTTGATATCAACAATGCTTTGATATTTCATATATGTGAGTTCTTTTCTCATCTGCCTGTATCTTTCACTTGATGTGGTGATTGATCATTTGCTCCTTCTTGAAAAACAACTCTTTCTGGGTGGTTCTCCACCACCTCACCTATAAATTTTAGAGAGCTCAGGGCTCAGCTTTATGCTGGTGTCCTTGCTTCTAATTTATATCTCCTTCTCTCACCTCCCTGACATCTCCAATTAGATATCTAGTAAGCATCAAAACCATTATATGACATATACAATACTTTTAATTTCCATCCATCACCATGGCACTTTTCCTTTTAAGTAAATGGCACCGTAATTTATCTAGATATCCTAGCCAAAAATAGAACAACCTATTCTTGATTCTCTCCCTTTTCCTCGTTTCCCCTCATGGAACCAGTAAGAGATCCTGCTGGCTCCACCACTAAAATTTATCCTGAAGCTTTGAATCTGGGCTTTCCTCTCCTGCGCCGCCACCAGCCTGGTTAACCCACCCTTGTCTTTAACTTGGACCACAGCAATTGCTTCCACTTCCACTGTTGTTCTTCTGCAGTCATTCTCCACAGAAAGTAAACTTCTTAAACTGTACAGAGATCGTCTTGTAAAGACTTTCCATGGACTTTGGAGTAAAATCCTTTTTCTTAATGATCTTTCAGAGCCATCATGATCTGGCCTCTTCCTACCTCCATGAGCTAGGCTTTGAAATGCCTCTCTCTTGTTTATCACTTGCAGTCACATTGACCTCTTTCTATAAACACCAAACTCTTTCCCTTTGGCTGGAACAAATTTCCTTTGGTCTTTGCATAAAGGTTTTTTCTCCCCATTCACATATCAAAGCAAATGTCACCTACTTTGAAGGACCTTGAGGAGTCATCCTTGCTAATATACATCCTTAAGCTCATCTGCCCAGCTCCTGTCTAGCTTGATATATTAATTTCCTCTTTGATACCTATCTGAATTTGAAACCATATTGTTTCTTTTTTTTTTTTTTTTTCATATTGTTTCTTTATTTGATTATTGTGGGTTTTCCCTTCCAGGGTAAGACTCAGTAAAGGTAGGAGCCACATCTAATTAACTGTAGTATACCCTTGACTTGGAGTAATATCTGGCACATAAGGACCATCAATAGGAGAATAAATGAATGAATAAATGATATTTACAAATTAACTTTTACAGGAAAATAAATGATGGAGGAAATAATAAAGGGGCTATAACTTTCTCTCAATTTGCTTAGAACTCATCATTTTATGGTGACATACACAGTACTATCTCATTTTTGGAGAGCCAGTTGGAGAAACTGTTTCATAAAATGAAAGAAGTATTGAATAGAGTTGGGATATTTGGATTCTGGTCTTAGCAGTTCTCCTAGCTCAACTTGCTATTATTAGCAGGTCACTCCTCACTGGGCTTATTTCACTTGTAAAATCATGGAGCAGGTGATCTATTTTCTGACTTTCATTCCGAGCCATTAATTACCATCTTGAACCGATGTCACTTGTGATTTTGCTGTTGGTCCACATTGCCCATCAAATGTTCCCTTTTCATATTCCTTTTCTAATGTCTTCCAAACTTCCTCCTTCTCTTTCTTAGCACATTCAGCTCTCCCCCTGGACCCTGTTCTACCCGAAAGAGTGAATTTTGCAATTAGACTTGAGGATAACATGGTTAGTCTTGAGATAGATACAGATCTTACCTATTCAGCAATGCGTATGATAAATGAGGAACAGGTAACACTGCTTCTTTGTTTTCACAGTACCTGTCTCTCACTGATACAAAAGTATGATAAAAAGAATGGTAGTTATTATTACTGATATTCATGAATTCCAAAAGGCAGTTTTGTATAGCAAGACATAGTTAACACAAGTTCTTCTAAGGAATTTAATATTTTATATGGTTTTTGGAGAAATAATACCTTCTGAATGGACAACAAAAGGGAACAAATTTTTAAAAGCTTGCCTTGGAAATTAGAAATATATTGGGAGCGTAGTGAGAATGGTAGGTAGGAAGTAGAAAAAGAGGAAGCCAAAAATAAAATCAGATTGAATAAGGATGGGCACAGTTCATGGAAACTGTTGGTGGAATGTAGATTCTTCTTTAATCTGTTGACAAAGCTAAACAAGTGTTTTCAGGGTTGAGTTTTCAAGCCTAGGCAGTGATCCTACACCCCAGAAATAAAAAGGGCAAAAAGCGGGCAGAGTGAGCAGATGAAGGGCAGGACTGTGTCTTAGTGCAAATTTACTTGGCTCAGCTTGGCTCAGGTCAGCTCAGCTCAAGCTGTCAGCCTTTGCTCTAGACAGAATGTTCCAGTAATGTCCCTCAAGATATGGACAAGCTTTGCAGACTTACTCTTTGGACCAGCAGGAAGCCCCTTTTCAAGATTCATCTGTTCACTAGAGAATATGAGAAAGATGGAGACTCCATGGAGACTTGGGGGAAAAAATGGGGTCATTACTCAATACAGGGAAAACTGAATTCTCCCAGAAATGAGATAGCATGCGAGGACTGTCTGAAGTTCAGCCATTCTTTCATTTACTTTCTCCAGGTATAATTTTGAGGGCTTATCTTGTGCAAAATACTGGGCTAGATACCAGAGCTTTTTCCCTGTAGAGCTTACCCATGGAGCTTGCTGCTGCTGCTGCTAAGTCACTTCAGTCGTGTCCAACTCTGTGTGACCCCATAGATGGCAGCCCACCAGGCTCCGCCGTCCCTGGGATTCTCTAGGCAAGAACACTGGAGTGTGGTGCCATCACCTTCTCCAACCCATGGAGCTTACCACCTAGTGAACCTAAAGTCCAGGCTGGAAGCCAGAAAACCCAGTTCTCAGCATTAGTTCCTATCCTCAAATACAATTCTGACAACACTGGAAAACTGAGACTTTTGAAAGCATCAATTAATACTTTTTGGGTTTTGGTTTTATTTTTTTTGGCCACATTATGTGGCATGTCGGGTCCTAGTTCCATGTGGGATCCTTGTTACCTGACCAGGGCTCAAACCTGTGCCCCCATACATTGGAAGCACAATGTCTTCACCACTGGACCACCAGGGAAGTTCCCCTTAATAAAGTTTTAAAAGCTTTCCATGAACACTTTCAAGTTTCTATTTATATTTAGGCTTCCAAATAACAGAATATATTCTTAATACCAGCATGTCCCAAATATTGTATGGGCCATACTTCTATTAAAATAATATGTTTTCACCTGAAATGGAAAGTTAACTGAGTGTTCTCTGTTATTATTTTGTATGTCTGACAATTCTAATTTATAGGCAAATCATTTTGAGATTACAGTTATGAAAAAGCATACTGATACTAAGACATTAGTACATGTAACTACCGTAAGGCACAGCTAAGGGTAAAAATGAATCAAAACCGCCTTCTACCACGACCACAGTAAATCAGGAGATTTCCCATGTTTCCTATGCCGTGAAGTGTTCGTTATCATTATATAAGAGCCTGCTTAGAGTAACCATTATTTATTTACCATATACGTATGTTGGGACATTTAGATTGATTCCCTAGCTTATAGTAATGCCATTAAAGTTCCCCTGTCCCCACCCATGATAATTGCTTCTTTGTTGTTTGGTAGAAAATCTCTTTCAGCCCCTAGTAAAACATTTTACAAACTGTTCTTCTTGATTCCAAGAGACAAAGCCAATTTTCTCTGTGGCTGAACTCTGTATACCTGACCTCTGTGTGTGGGGGGCGGTGGGGGGGGCAAGGGCGGGGGGTGGTTCACTACAGCTAACCTGAAAGCAGCCACAACAAGGGCATTTGGAATGAAAGCATCTGTTTATCAGCCTTCTGATCAGCTGTGCAGATTTGTAGATTTTAAAGCAGTGTCGTTGTAAAGGTGTCCCTTCATAAGAGAAAGTTCCAACTCCTTAGACATGAGTTCTAACCAGTAGTTGTTATTAACTAATAGGAACAGGTTCAGAGAAGGCAATGGCACCCCAGTCCAGTACTCTTGCCTGGAAAATCCCATGGACGGAGGAGCCTTGTGGGCTGCAGTCCATGGGGTCGCTAAGAGCCAGACATGACTGAGCGACTTCACTTTCACTTTTCACTTTCATGCATTGGAGAAGGAAATGGCAACCCACTCCAGTGTTCTTGCCTGGAGAATCCCAGGGATGGCGGAGCCTGGTGGGCTGCCGTCTATGGGGTTGCACAGAGTTGGACACGACTGAAGCGGTTTAGCAGCAGCAGCAGCAGTAGCAGGAGGAACAGGTTGGAAGTCCAGCCTAGAACAGAACCTGAGACTGCTAAATTACCCCCGAGAGGGCAAAGGCTCCAGTGTGGCTCTAGGAAGATAACAAGATGAATCACTGGTACAGAGAGCTGGACTTTTCCAGTTCCTTGACTCGCCAGCTCCACCTTTGCAGGGCATTGCGCTTATCTCACTGGGAATAAAATTTAGAATGTTTCTCCCTTTTGCATCAGTTCTAGCATCCTGTATATGAGTTAATAACAGTGGTAGGGAATTAGGAAGCCATTCTTTAAGAGTCAGTTTTCTCTTATCAGAAGTGTAAGTAGAGCCCATGTTTACCCTTATGTATATAATTCAAATTTATAGTTGAGCAAACTGTGAAGTGACAGGCACAGCTCTCCGCATTTGTGGCATAATTTACAAGTTTTGAATCTGATATGTTTCATGACTAGAAAGAATAGTCATGGGGAAAATGGTACCTAACAGCTTTTTAAGCTGGGATATGTTTTTATTAAATCCTTTAAAATCTTCACTGTGTTATGTATATATTTTAATTCTTTATAATTGGTTTTCCCCATTTCATTATGATTTTCAGACATACAGCAAAATTAAAGAACTTAAAATGATCACCATTATACTTGCTGTTTAGAGTCCACCATTAGCATTTACATGCTTTTTTTATCTCCTATCTATGTACCTATCCATCTTTACTCATCTATTAATCCATTTAATTTGCATATCTATGCACCTGTCTGTGATCATTTATCCATTTATCCATCTGGTTTTTGATGTATTTAAAAATAAATTGCAAGCATCAGTCCATTCCCTTTCAAGTACTTCAGCATGCATGCCATTAATGTATTTGCTTTCTGAGATTTTTTTTTTTTTAATGTAAACTTCATGTACAGTGAAACTCACAAATGTTAAATGTGCACAGTCTTGGAGATCTGACAAATGCATACATATGTTCAGCCTAAAACCCGTTCAGGATATAGATTGTTCCCGTAACCCCCCAAGCCTCTTCCCCAGTCACTAGTCTCCCTCCTGAAGAAAATCACTGTTTAATTTTTTCCTACCATAAATTGATTTTTTAAAATTAAGGTCTAATTTACAGAGTAAAATCTGTCCTTTTTAGTGGACAGTTCTGTTAATTTTGATAAATGTAGACAGCTGTGTAACCACCGCAATATACAGATCAGTCCCATCACCACTAGAAATTCTTCTGCCTCCTTTACAGTCATCCCCCTTCCTCCACACCCAGCTTCTGGCAACCACTGACCTGTTTTCCATCCCTATAGTTTTGCCTTTTCTAGAATGTCATATGAATGGATTAAAGTAGCTTGTAGCCTTTTGAGTCTGGATTCTTTCACCTAGTATAATGCATTTGAGATTTCATGCACAAGGTTGTGTGTGTCAGTGGTTTGTTCCTTTTTATTGCTGAAAGAAAAGTGTTAGTCACTCAGTCATGTCCAACTCTTTGAGATCCCACAGACTGTAGCCCACCAGGCTCCTCTGTCCATGTAATTCTCAAGGCAAGAATACTGGAATGTGTTGCCATTTTCTTCCCAAGGGGATATTCTCGACGCAGGGCTCAAACCCAGGTCTCCTACATTGCAAGCAAATTCTTTACTATCTGAGCCACCAGGGAAGCCCGTTTATTGTTGAGTAGTGTTCTATTGTGTGGCTAGACCACAGTTTATCCATTCACTGGTTGAAGGACATTTGGATCATATCAGATTTTGGCAAATATGTATAAAGCTGCTGTACACCAAGTGTAATAGATTTTTAAGTCTGCTATGAGGTGGATTTGCCCTACTCAGGTTTTGGTGTTTATTTGTAAATTCCCAGTCCTCTATCAGACGTGGGACAAATGCATAATCAGGAGTTGCTAGAAGTGTGAATTATATGATCTGGAAAAAAAGTGTTTAGTTATTTCACTCATATGAAATTTGCAGCTTGTAAATCCAAGTTGTCAGTATGTGTTACATGACATTTTTCATTTTGACTTTGGAAGCCTGAAAAAAATATCATTAACTGTTTGAATTTCATAGTTTAAAGTGTCTGTCTTATGGGTGATTTTTTTCAGTTGGGTTTGGAGCATTTTTCTCTCCTTGGCAGGACAAATATTTTGATTTTCTAGCCTCATTTCAGAAGCAAGTATGTATAATTCACCCTGATGTACTGAGTACCAAGGGCAAAGATTTGATGGTAAAGGAGCAAGAAAAGTGAGATTGGGAAGAAAGGATATGGGAGAGGGGAGGGCTCCACAGAGCAGTAAGAACCACCAATAAATATTTCATTGGGTTGCTATGTGGCAGCGGTTACACCAGGTCAAGTTGCCTAACAGTAAGTCTGCTTGATGCCGGTTTTTAGTGAGCTGAGCGACTGATGAAGGGATAAATTTCACCATAAGATTGTGCTTTTGTTTTGGTCAGACATCCAGTGCCAAATGTGAGAAGCTGCCAGGTGCCTACTGGGATGAAACCTGCTTGTCTCTTCTTGCTTCTTGCATTTTCTGTGAAAGCAGAAACAATTTGGTCATTTTACTTACATGCGTGTGTGTGTGCATTCATAATAGAGTTGGAAATAGCAAAACAAAGAGCTTGCTTTGTTCATTTGCTCAATATTCACTAGAAACGTATTAGGCAGCTATCAAATCCCCACACTTTTGAAATTTTAAGTCAGAATAATCAGACCTTAGTAAAAGAAAAAAGATTTCTGTGTAGTTTTGTCATTATTGTAAGAATTAAAGCAGAAGTGAAATTAGGCTTATTTGCCTCAGTAAAATCCTGTGGGGATGATAAGCTTCCCTCTTTTCTCTGAGCTAAAAGTCAAGAAGGAAACTGTGATATAGAAAACTTTGGACTTAGTCCTGCACCAAAAGGTGCTAAACGGATACACTTCAAATAGGAATAAAAGGACAGGAGGCCATCTGAATGAATAATTAATAAGATTAATAATTGGTAATTGTGTGACTAAACAGTACATGGAAACAGAGAAAACTGAGTGATTTTGAACATACTTGGAATTTTGTTTCTAGAAACAGGCATGTTCACCCCCCACCGCATGTGTAGTTTGTTCATGATTTCTGAGACTCATCAGGGAAGCCTTTTTTCTTTATAGGTATATTATCATTAAGATTAAGTTCATCGGTCATTTTAACACTCAAGGAACATCAATAATCTGTCTTTGTGTCTGTAGACCTGGATGCAGCTTATGAATTTACAAGTGTACAAGTTGGCTCATGATCCTCCTAGGAGGGAGGGGAAGTGCGTCCTTGTCTAGCTCCCTCTCCTTCTTCTCCTGCTCAGGAAAGCTGATGTCTCACCGGGAAGACTCTGTGGTACTTTATCCTTATTATAATGATAGCTGTGTTACAAAGTTATTGAGTTACAGTGCCATGGCTTCTTTCAAGATCAAATTTATTCATAATTGCAGCTGTTACAATGGCAATTTGTTACACTTAAAATGCTTGGCTCTCCAAACACCACTATTAAGGCGAGTGAAGAGGGAGTTTGGCTGCCTGGATCAAGTGGATTTAGACCTGAGGAAAACCAAAGGGAAATAAATACATACATATCCCATGGAAACCTGCAACCACTCAAGTCAGCCGACAGACAGGAGCATGGCCTGAAAAACTGTCTTACTCTTTCGCTGTAGGGCTTTCTCAACAGGAGACCAAGTCTGTGCAGCGCTTGCCAGCAAGAAAGGAAAATGATAAAAAAGCATGCTAAGACCTTCCTTACTAGTGGTGGTATACAGGTCTCTAATGCTGTCTGTTGACATTCTATCTAAACGATGAAACATCTTTCTTTTCTTGAATACACATCTTTCTCAAAAACTGGTTTGGAGTTTTCTGATTGACACTAAATATTGACTACATCCTAATAAAAACTCCATTTGTGTGGATCACGGTCATTCAAAATAGATACTTTGAAAGAAAAATTAGCATTCATCAAGCCCCTACTATATGCTGAATCCCTGTGCTATGCAGTTCATAAATGTCATTTAATGTTTTAGACAAACTTTGGAAGAAGGGCATTTCTTTCCAGGACTAAGACTCAGAGAGGTTAGGTGGTTTTGTCAAAGCGTGTGCTGTTTTCACTCCACCATGCTTACTCCTGCCTTTGACAAAGATAAAAAGCAGGAGGGTAAGAAATAGCAGTTAAGAAAGTTTAACATTACTTAGGCTGAAAAATCAGCTTCCCTTCTCCCAACTCTTTAAATCCTCTCTCACCAACACTTTAGTCATTTCTAATGATTTAAGTAATTTAAATAGCTTAAAACACTTAAACTTCAGTTTTAAACAGTAACTTCCAATTAATTCAGTTACACTTAACTGACATCAGGAAACTACTGTTATGTCTAAAAGTAAGAAAAAAATCATCATCATAAATACTGATAGTCTGCTTATTATGTGTCAGGCTCTGTAGTGGCTGCTCTATATTAATATATACTAACCTGGTGCTTTGCAACTATTTTTTCTTGTTATTGTCCTCCTCAGGGGTGAAATTCAATTAACCTTACTAATTTGAATTTGAATTAACTTCAATTTTACTATAATGAGAAACATTAAATAAGTTTTTTTAAACATTAAGTTAAGGAATAAGTTTTTGTCAGGCAGAGTTGAGCTGAGAGCACCACAAACCGTTCTAATGTCTAAGATCTTTTCACCCTCCAACGATAGCCCTCTTGGTGAGAATACATATACTAACTCAAATCATTTGATGCTAACCCTAAGAGTGAAGTCAGCCCTAAGAGTGAGGTCCTGTGATTAGTTTACCCACTTTACAGATGAGAAAACAAAGACCTTGAGAGGTTAAGTAAATTGTTTAAGAAGCTGAAGTTTCCAGGCTGTACCGTCTTAACCATTTTGTGCTGTGTCGCTTCTGACTCTTTCATCATTCATACCAGTAGATGCCTTTCTATAAATACATTTTACACTGTCTCAAACAGCAATCTTTGTTAGCAACGTGGTTGAGTCTGTCTGAGCTTGTCCTGTCTGTTACCTCCTAGTTAACATACATTTGAGTTCTGGCTTTGGCATACTTTGTAGATCTCAGCCTGAGCCCTTTACTCTGTCCCCTGTCTCAACACTTTACTCTTTTATCGACTTTAATCCTTTAGATAACCTACTACTGAACTCAGCAAGCCATCCATATATTCCAAAGTGCGTGCATGTCCTGAGTCACTTCCCAGATAATCTCCCATGGCAGCATAAATTGTGGGTGGGTGTTCAACATCTCATCACACTTTTGAAAATCTATTAATATCATTTAAATGTTTCTTTGAAATAATTCTAGATTCATGGACAAAACAGTGAGTCAGATGGACCACCTTCTGTGAAACCTAAGAGATTAATAGAAAGATTTGTATGTAACTTAAGGTGCAAACTAGACAGAAAAATTGAAATGATAGCTGGAAGGCACTGCTGCCTGAAGATCAATTAGAGACGAAGATAAGATATTTTGGAACCTGGGCAGGATTATAAAACAGATGCGGTTTTTCCTTGGTGACTTGCTTCTCGCTGAAGTCTTCTCTCTCCCCTGTATCTTTACATTTCTTGTTCTCAGCATTCTCAATATTCTCTTCCTCAGCAGTTCTGAGACTGACTCTCAAAGCCTTTAATTCACAACAAGTTATAAAAGACCAATAATTGCTTCAAGTAGGATTCCTTCCCAGAGGATTTGCAATTTGGCAGAAATTGAAGCTTAGATGTTAAGGGTGACAATTTCAACTCAGGGTGAGGAAATTCACAGGACAGCTTTACTGATGTGCTCCTGGAAGCCTCCCCAGATGGCTATAGACTACAGACTCACCCATAGGCCTGTTTCTCAGGTTCCAAATTTAATTGAGTGTTGGTTTCATGGGATTTCCTGTGTATCCACCTTTTCTAAGATGTGAACTCCGTGCTAAATGAAGCCCACCTTCTCCTGGCTATTGTGTCTTGTTATGAAACCATGTCTTGACTCAGTCCTGAGAGAAGGCTATGGGCCCAGTGATGAGTGAGATGGCTTCGGCTCTTGGCTCCTCCCGGTGGCCGTGTGGGTGGTCTTGCTTGCCTTAGTTTCTCCATCTGTTTTAGTGGAAAGGATCTTAACATTGTAGGAGATCCCAGAACGGAATGTGCTGTGTAAACACAAGGCAATGTTGTTACAATAAATAGCAAATTAGTGACTCTAGCTTAAATTTCCTACACTTGAGGACTTGTGGGTGGACCAAAGAATCAGAAATTGTCACTAGGAAAAAAAATTTTTTCCTTCCTCCTATTTTCTGACAAAAACAGAATTTGAGGATTTTGGCTACCATCTGTTGAGAGACTCAATTCTGCCTCTCCCAGTGGAAGGCTGGAATTGGGGCTGCAGTGGAGTCTGGCATTCTCTTAATGAGCTGTTTGTTGAGATCTGCCTCAAGTGCTCTAAACTGTGTCTCTAGCTTTTCGGTTTTCTAATTTTTACAAATCTCATTTTTTTTTTTTAATTTAAAATATCCTGTTGAAATATGTTGCTGTATTAAGACTGACATTTCCTGTTAGGTGCAAAGAGATGAGAATGTCTCTGTTATGGTAGTCTAGCTTCCTTATGGAGACAATCGGACACATAGAAAATGATGCTTGCTGGTGTTGAATGGCATTGCTGTTTTAGGTGATTCTGTTCTGAGAGATTCTGTTTCCATTTCACACCCCACCCCCACCCCTCCAAGGATCCATAAGTGGGCAAACAGATCCTCCTTTCTCACCTGAGAGGGATAGTTTAAGAAACAGAGAAAAGGACAGCAACTTTCTGTCCTGAATCCCAGATCTTAAGATTTGTCCCATGCAGTGTGCCATCATTTATTGGGGGTAATAATATCTGTCTTGTGTATCTAGCTAGTCATCTTGAAGCTCCAATGACATTTGAAGATTTTTTGTAAACTTGGAAAGATCTGTAAAAGTGACACATGAGCGATAGCAAGTGTAAGATTGAAATTGGAGTAAACCTAGCTAACTTTTTATGATGCCTGGGTGAGAACGGCCCCTGAGTTTATTGGGCCAAGAATAAACTCAGCCTTTGACCCAGTTCAGGCTCAACCACGGTCAGGACTTGACTTTTTGAGCTCCTGTCCCAGTTGGAATAGAGTGGAGTTCAGGAGTGGAGAATGAAGCAAGTTTATTAGGACATTCTACTCTGTGTATTCCACAGTGGTTTGTCCAACCTGACTGTAAACAGCAGCTGGAAGACATTCTGCTGAATCCCCATGTGTATCCATGGTTTGTGCAGCTTGGAGTTCAGGGGAAAGTCTTGAGCTGTAGAGGCTTAAAAAAAGCCAAAAAACTGTTTGCAGGAACAAGGCCACTACCTATGTGAGATTCATGAACTTAAACACTTTGGGACTCAGTTTATTCTGCTTGGCAGGGTTGTTTTAGAGGTTAATTGAGATAATGCACATGGAATTTTCTTTCCATGGAAGACTAGGCCCTTGATTTGAAGTCAGAAAAAACATTTCTGTTTTTATTCTTCATTAACAGTGAATATTTGGGCAAATAATTTTTAGCTCTATGGGCAAGTTTTCCTTCTCTATGAAATGGAAATTATGATAAGAACTCATATAAAGGTTACAGAGGTTGATTTATGCAGAAGACATGTTATAAAATTGAA
Source organism: Oryx dammah (assembly GCF_014754425.2). Classification (NCBI taxonomy): domain Eukaryota; kingdom Metazoa; phylum Chordata; class Mammalia; order Artiodactyla; family Bovidae; genus Oryx; species Oryx dammah. The sequence continues at coordinate 51,227,152 of NW_024070185.1, forward strand.
AACAGTGTATTCATTCATTTATTCATTCAGTCAACACTACACATCTACTTTGAATTTTTGCCCATAAAGAGTTAGCAATCTCGAGGCAGACAGACAGAGAAACTGGCAATTACAGCACAATGGAAGTGTGCCCACGATGGAAGTGTGCCCCTGACATGGAGGGAACATTGAGGAAAAAAGTGTAATTATTTGAGGAATCTGGCTGGAATATCTTCCTAGAGGAGTGGTGACCCATAAACCAAACTTTATGGAATAGAAGTTGGACTGCAGGCAAGAAAACTGACAGGAACAAGGGTTTCTAAAGGAGAAGACTGGCGACACTTTCTGGCCTGTGGTAGGAAATGATGGTACGTTCACTTTGGCTGGAGCGGAGGGGTGTATGTGCACCAGGAGGCAGGTAAGATGGGGAGGTACAGAGGAGGAGTCTGATAAGGAGGAACCCTAGGAACCAGGTCTTGATGCCTGCCTAGGTCATACACAAGCATGTAGGCTTCAGCTTGCATGTGTTGGAGTGTCATGTCCTACATGTGAGACTACAGAATAGCATGGGCTTATTAAAGGAGGTTGCTGCAGAGCTACCGTGAGCTGCACCTGCAGTCTGATACTCCTCATCACCCCTTCCAAGATGAGAGAAGGGTTTTCACTAACCCAGTGAGCTTCTCACCCAAGCAGTCCACCACATTCCAGGGTGGCTGTGCTTGGGGCCAGCTCTGGGGCTCTGGGAAAAGTAGAGATATTTGCCAGGTTAAGCTTAAGAAACCTTCTGAGAGTCAACTCACATTGGTCTCATCTGCAACAATAAACATTCAAGTTGAAAAAGCATTTACTGGGCACTACTGTGTACACGGCTCAACAATGTGCTAGGTGCAAGGGAGAAATAAAGACAAGTAGTGATAGTAGCTGCCTCTCATCAAGCCCTCGGTGTGGCTTTGGCATGGCTGTATGTGCTCTACTTGGGTTAATTCCTTTAAACACTCCTCTGAGATGGTATTGTAATCCCTTTTCCTCATAGTTCAGAATGAGCAGTGTTGCGTATACACCTAGTCTGTAGAGGAGCTGGGCTCTCAGACTCAGGTGCCCAGGACCAAGAATCCATGCTCCAGTGCCTGCTTGTGGCATGTGATGGAGACAGATGTATACATGACTAAATGAATGGAAGATGGAGACTTGAGAGTGAAGGAAATTGTGGGAAATAATGTAGACGAGAATTAGGTTCCTTTTTCAACTGGGAAATGAAAAGAAAATGTTTATTCCAGGATATTAAATAAAACATAAAAAATTAAAAAATCTTTCTTTTGCTTACATTTCTTAAATCCTAAGTCAGAAGAATCAATCGGGGCAGATGTCAGATTCTAACAGGCTTATGAATTGAAGGAGAAATGAAAGAATGGGGAGGAATAAGATTAGTTTGAAAGAACCAAAGATAAGGGAAACTAAACAGGCTAGACTTTGGAAGGAGTGAGAAGTCTGAGAAAGCTCTGTAGGCAGCTAATCATTGAAAGGAAGTGAGGGTGGGGGAAGCAAAGCCATAGAGAGAAACTGTCACAGAAAAAACTAATTTGTCATATTCAGGGAAAACAAGGCACGTGATCATGGGGGAAAGCATGATTAAGGAGAGAGCAAAAGGCTATTTGAAATACTGAAGATTGCAAATTTGATCTTGTTGGTCTAAAGTCGAGTTTATTCGTTTTATTTATCGCAAGTTTGCCTTTGTTTGTTACTCCCCCAAATCATGTGCGTGGAAGAGAGGAAGGACAGAGTGAGCATCGGGCATCCTCAGGACTCGGGCCAGGCTGTTTGCTTATATCTAACAGCTGTTTGCCAAGTGCATGCTAGCACCTCAGATCTCCGCGAGGTTCCGTGATGAATTCTAATCTTCCAGAATTTTGAGAGTGAAAAGGGGTGCAGATGACACCAGGACAACAGGCTTGAACTGCAGATGTCCTGGTCCAACAGGGACATCCGATCACTCTGTCCATGATGATTAAGGCTCTCCACGGGCTTAAGTTATTTTATTGACTGCCTTATAAAACAAACTGCAATCTGCATCCAGTCACAATGAAAAGTGGAATGGTAGAGTGCTGAAGGACTGGGTCAGGCAGCAAGTACCAGCAAGGACAGTTTCTTGCTAATCTAAGAGAAGAGCTCTGTCTTGGTCCCTGATTCCACCAGTTACTGTCACCCCAACTGAACTGAGTCTTATGTGATTGGACTGAGCCCGAAGTTCAGGTTTCTGTGACTATGTAGCCTTATGTCCCTGACAAGGCACAGATGGTGGGGCTGATGTACCTCTGCAGGGAAATGATTCAGGGTTGCACTGACTTGATACAAAGTGACTTAGCTCCAGAGAACATCCAAGAGATTTAGAGCTTTTTAGTCAACTAGTGACATTTTCTTAACGGTTTAATTGAGCAATTGGTTGATATTTTAGAATTCATTCCCTCATTAAATCATTTAAATGAGTCTCCAGAATGGCAACCACAGGTGGCCACTGTGTACTTGGCATGTAGCTAGTACAGCAGGGTGTGTGCTCAGCCCTGTCCAACTCTTTGCACCTCCGTGGACTATAGCCCGCCAGGCTCCTCTGTCCAGGGGATTCTCTAGGCAAGAATACTGGAATAGGTTGCCAAGCCCCTCTCCAGAAGACCTTCCCAACCCAGGGATCTAATCTGCATCTCAAGTCTCTTGCATTTGCAAGCAGGTTCTTTACCACTAGCACCACCTGGGAAGCCCATAGCTAGTACAGCTGTGGACCTCAATTTTTAAATGTACTTAATTAACTTTAAAGTTTAAAGCTTATCCTTGATCCGGTTTTTGGAAACTGGATTTAGGTATCTTTGATACAGTTTGGGTATGTGAATCTACTATTTCTCCTGCCAATTTTATGGCATCTAAGTACAGACCAAGTATTACCAATGAAAATGTGATGTCCTAATTGAGATTTGTTGTAAGGGTAAAGTACATACCTGATTTTAGAGACTTAGAACCAGAAAACAGAATGTATCTCATTAGTATATTAAATGTGTCTCATTAGTATATTAAAATAGCTTGTTAATAATTTCTTATATTGCTTACACGATGAAATGATAATATTTTGGAGTAGTGTTAAAAATTATTAAAATTCATTTCACTTGTTTCTTTTTGCTTTTTAATGGGTGGGGCCTCTAGCAAATTTAAAACGATGCACCTGGTTGCTTTCTCCTTTTAATGAGTAGCTCTGATTCAGGTGTTGATTACCTGCAGTGTCTCCAGCTCTGAGCTTACCACAAACAGGCTTGGAAGCAGCGAGGTTCCTGCCCTGGTAGAGCCTAGGGTCCCTGTACGGAGGGTGGAAAATAAACAGATACAGACAAATAAGCAGCATGATTCAGATTGTGGTGCTGCAAAGCAGTTATGCAGGATGATGCTGGACTGATTGGTGGAGGGAGGCCACGTTTAGAGAGTGTGGTCAGGGAAAGCCTCCTGGGATAAAGGGATGAATTGGCTGGAGACCTTGGAGGATGAGGAATTGCTGGGGGGATCATAGAAGGTTTCTTTGAAGAGAAGATCTTTGAGCTGAGCCCTGAAGGGTGGGTAAACTGTGCTTCTTTAGTTCATTCAGAAAGACTTCTTGGGCTACTGGGTCAAAAGGAGGATGTAGAGAAAGCGCCTGGCTTGAGACCAGGCTTGGCAACTCAGAAGGCTCAGCTCCAGCTGGGCCAGGGGCCAGGCCATCAGCCAGCACATGAGAGAGTCTGTTGGCAGATTCACCCTCCTGCAGCCAGCGGGATGTTCAAGCTAGGAATGTGACAGGGTGGCCCTTCCATAAGACTCCAGACGCTTTCAGTTTTGACAGCCGGGTATTCACAGCAGAATACGCAGTAGATTTTAAAGCTGTGGTTTGTGTCTGGCTCGGTTGTTCCGCCTAACCTTGGAAAGGGGTGGAACGCACTGGGATTGATAGTTATTGTCCTCTGCTCTCTGAAGTCTCGGACTGAGAACCTACATTTGTGATGGACACACATAGTAGGCCCATCTGTAAAGAGTGGCTCTGTCAGCGGGTTCCATGGAACTGGTAAGACATCACCCCCAGCTGGGTAGTTCAGATTGAAATGAGACCAACAAAAATGAGTGGTGCCAGAGTCCTTATTGGGCCTCTCCAGGGACTCAGCACTGGGCCTGTCTTGTGTGTGTCATGATCAATCACATGGGTTTTTGAGGCAGGTCTTGTCTTAATCCTGCCTTGCCAGTCCCTAGCTGTGAGAACATGGGCAGAAAGCTAAACCTGTCAGGGTCTCAGCTTCCTCTTTGCTGATCACACCCTTTACATAATGCTAACTGACCTCCTAGGGCTGTTATGGGGATTAAGCAGCCACCAGGGAAGTCCCAAGATGTATACATAGAGTCTCGCTTATAGAAAGTGCCTGATAAATTATAGCTATTATTATTATTGGTATCATTTTCATTATTCTCATTTTTCTTTTTTTATTCATTTTAAATACCATATAACAGCAGAGTTAAAGGATCAGCTCAGGCCCATGGCTCACTGGTTAGTCTTTTGGGGATACTTTATCTGACAATCAAGAGAGCACTACTAACACCACTCTGGGGGAAATAGCGTAGTCTTGGCTCTCATCGGCTGCAGGCTCTGGCAAACCTATGGAAATCACAGCTTTCCTCTGACATTATTCTCACATTTCCAGTTCTAACAATTTACAGTGAAAATCTAAGGAGCTTTTGTGTCTAAAATAAGCAACTTGGAAGTAGAATTACAGGGAGGCATCTTCACCTGAATCATTTTGTTGGCAATGATTGCCCCACTGCATTCTGACATTTAGTGTTTGTGAGGTTCTTAGCCAATTCAGAGAGTCGTGGACTCCGTGCCAGGCAAGGAAGGGCAGGTAGTATCAGAGTGTTTATTCAAGTTCATTTTTACTTTTGGCTAAAGAATAATTGAATGATGGCTTACAATGTAGCAGAAAAGCGTGGGCAGAGCTGTGGGTTTGCATCCCAGCTCTGCGTGGTCTCATGGGTAACCTTGAACTTTGCTTAGCTCTTTGAATCTCGGTTTCTTTATCTGGGAAATGGAGAGAACATCCAACTTTTTGTTGGAGATTAGAGATGGCCTAGGTAGTGTACCCGGAACTAGATAGTTTGGTTCTTGGTGAGCAGAGCTGTTGGCACTGGTGACTGAATTGTTCTGTCTCAAGAGAGCACATTTACATGTGGAGGGTTGAGACGGCTCGGGCCAGGATACTGGGAAAATGTAAATTCCACGCTTAGGTAGATCATATCATAACAGGATAAAAGTTCTTTGGCCAGAATACAAACAAGTGAGTGTTCCAAGAGTTTCTTATATTACCATTTTTTCTTTCTTCTTTTTTTAATTTTTACCTCAAGACAGTGAATATTTACATTGCTTGACTAATATGTTTGGAACTTTGAGAGTACTCTCAGAACTCTCTTCTTGACATTATCTCAATGTACTTGAATATTTTTACACACATCTTGGCTTAGAATCAATGAAACAAAACTTGTGTTTAAAACACAGTTGTAAAAAATGCCAACAGTGGGATGAGTTATGGGGTGGTCAGCTCAACCAGAGAGTGGCTGCCTGCACCGAGCAAGGCTTCCTTCATACCCGGGTTGTTTGTCCGTCGTATATTTGATGGTTACTAGGTGTGTGTCGTGCGTGTCTCACGTATGACCGAGGGAATAAAGTCCACAAATGCCAATGCATGACTAATAACAGCATAATTTCAGTTTGATGAGTGCCATTATTAATTCATGGTTCATTTCCAGTTCACATGTTAAGTCCTCCCTTCATATCTGCTCTATATGTTTGCAAGGCTATTTCCTTGTAGGCTCACATTTTTTCTTTAAACTTTTTGTTTTGTATTGGGTTATAGCTGATGAACAAACAGTGTTGTGATAGTTTCAGGGGAACTGTGAGGGGACTCAGCTGTACATGTACGTGTATCCATTCTCCCTCAAACTCCCCTCCTATCCAGGCTTAAGCTCACATTTTATTTGTTTATTTATTTATTTATTTATTTTTTCTAGGCTCATGTTTTAAGTCAGTTTATTTTCAAACTTCAGAAAGCCAAGTTTTCTCTAAATAGCACCTTTGTCTCTTCCTGCCCATATAGAGGGGTCATTATCTGTATTGATTCTGTTGCACATAAAAGCCAAGTATCAAGTATTGGACTGTGTAATGGTGGTCAAAGGGCAGGCCTCAGAGGAGGAAGAAAGACCTTCCTTATCACAAATAAACTCTAACCTCACTTGGATTCAAGTTCCTTATTTGTAAAGATCCCTAGCCAAAAGGCAAAGAATCCATGGCCGAACATGAGTCTGCTAACTAATCATGCCATGGGCCTGGATTCCATGTTCATTAGTGACTTTTTTTGGTGAGGGTGTGTCCCCCTTTCTTAGGTGTATGTAGCAAAGACTAATAGAGGCAGAAAGCTAGCTAGCTTTTTGCTTGTTTAGTCACTGATTCCAGAATAGGAAGGGATTCTTGGGAAGAACAATATCCTGCACTCTGCACCTGCCACCTGAGGGCCACAGGTTCTCAGCAGTGATGGGGTTTGTAGTCAGGAAGTAGACGCCAGCCTGTGAGCTGTGGTGAGCGTGTTAGCCAAAGGCAGCCGAGCATGGATGACACGCAGGCACCATGTGCAGATGCATAAACAAGGAGCCCTCCCTGCCCACAAGGGGGTTTGCCCTGTAATGCCATCTTGACTGCTTTTGCCTCTCAGCCCTTGTATCAGTAAGTGCTTCTGGAAGTTAGCTCCAGGGTTAATGCCTCAGATGCATATCAGCTTGTACTGGAAGGGGCCCTGGAGGTAGGTCAGAGAAAGGAGAAATCTCTGCAGAAGTCCTGACAAGAGTCAGTTTCAGTGGGTTGTTTATTGGCTAGAAACTGGCCAAAATGCCTCTCAGAGATTGCTTAGACTGGTGATTGGGAAATCAAAACTCTGACAGTTTCATCCTATTCTTGATGGGAGGTAGCTTGAGAGTGAAAAATGACTTCATGGTTGTCACTTGCAGTGCTTCCCTGGCCAATTTTTTTTTAGTAGCCACTTACAAATAGAGTATTTATTGGATATTCCACCCCAAAAGAGAGCGACTTACCACCCCAACCTGTGGGAATGTGCTCTTGAAAAAAATCTCTCTTCTTGTTATATAGCCCTATGAACTTCAATTAAATTCAGTAACTCCATGTTTGAACTCCCAGAGTGTCCTGCTAGTATGTCAATAAACAAATTTGACAGTTTGGTCTCAAGATTGTGAGGGGATTGGAAAGGTACTATTTTCTACAAATACCTACTGCTATGTGCCTTGGCTCTCTGCAAGTCAAGGAAACCTAAATTAAATAGATCAGCTCACTTGGGCAAGGATGTATAGGAAGTGTTGCTCTTTAGAATTAAATCTAGAGCCATTTTGTTTTGGAAAACTAGTTCTGCCTCTTCATGGCTTCTGGTTCTCTCCACGCAGGGCACAGTCAGCCTCAGTAAACAGAGCGTCTAGGAGGAAGGAGGTAATCCATTCCTCTGGAGCCTCACTGCCAATACAAGGTGATAGTTTTAAGCCAAGGCCTGGGAGGAGCCATGATGTGCTGTAGATGTTCAATTTTCACCAACACTCCTTTGGGTGAGGGTTCCTATTTTCTCTGTCATTGGTCCACTTCACAAGACATAGTGTATCAGGAAGAGTGTCCTGCAGCTTTCTAAAGATGCCAACATAGAACATTTTAGAACAAGGGACCAAGGAGAATCCTCTTTTGCTAAGACATACACTCCTTGGTGTTGTAATAACTGCACGCCCTGGGCTGTAGTCTCCTAGAGGGCAGACCAGCCTGATCTTTAATTGCCAGCAATTAACTAAATTGTCTTGCCTACTCTGAGAAGTCAGAGGCCTGTGGGTGGATTTACTGATGAAACATCAATGCCTGGCATCTGGTAGGTGCTCAGAAAAGGGGTCTCCAATTGGGTTGATATGACAACTTAATAGCAAGGACCACCAGTGTCAAACAAACATGAGGTCAGTCTCAGGAACTAGGCCAGCTGAGTCAAGGCCTCGAATGCCAGTGCAAGTCTGTTACAAAGTTCTGTTCTGTTCTTTCTATGTTTACAGGCAAATTGATTCATTTAGCAATCACTTTCAGTAAGTCCTTTGTCAGCCAGGTAATCTGCTAAATGCCAAGGACGCTGACATGAGAAGTACAGTCTCTTCCTTCTAGGAATGTAAGCTTTCATCGGGAAACCCAACAAATCAATAGTTCAAAGGTTTGTAATAATGGTTGTAGTAGAGATAAACGTAGGTTTCTCAGAATACACCAGAGGAGGAAAGACACCTTCACCAAGAAGATGTTAGGATGAAAGAATTTACCTACTGGGGTCCTCTGGCAAGAGTTTGGAAGAGGAAAGAAATGAGGACCAAACGTTATAGAAATCCAACCAGGAAATTATTAGGGAGTTCAGTGAGAAAGATATGAGAGAATGAGGATCTGAGTTAGGGTGATGGCTGTGGAAATGCTGAAAAGTGGTCAGATCTGATCCATCAATGGTGAGGAACATTTGATATGGTTTGTGGGATCTTTTTGTGACCTTCTTTATCATGAGCTTATTTATTTATATTTTCTTAGAAGTCATCATATACCTTACTTCTTTTCTAAACTTTGCTTTGGTAAACTAAGACATATGCGTTCATTAGAATTGTTCCTTGGAAGGTCTGGAAACCCACTTGAATGGGGAAACATCATGACTGCCCTCAGTGGAATTCTGGCATCAATCTAGCTTTCCTTGGTTCTAGTCTTCAATCCCAGGCTACTGCTGATTAGTCCATAGGAGAAAACAGTTGGAAAGTTTGTGTGCACACACAGACAAAAAAAAACAAAAGAAAAAAAGACAAATCTTAATTCTCAGAGGTTAATGCAGATTGTCCTCATGCTAGACAAAAAGTAGGTCTAAAAATTTTAGAGGTTCAGTGGAATTTTACTCACCAGGTGGTATCTCGGAACTGGTGAGGGTCTCTTTTCTGGTGTGAAGTAAATACTTCATTCAAGAAATGGCCTGGTGGGGAGGAAGGGCTATCCATTGGCCCTACTGTTTAACCCCACCTCCTCGGCCTTGGAGGTTACTCTCTGAACCCCTAAGGCCGGCTTACTCTTCTGGCCTAACCCCTTGAGCTTGTAGAGAGAAAAATTGAAACCAAAGAGGGAACAAGGCTGGACTACAGATCTCCTGATTTCCAGTCCAATGTGCCTGTATAAAACTTTGGCCTTCAGTGTCAGATTCTGGTCTATGGGGACTGAACTCAAGCTTGCAGCCTTTGGGCTAATGAGAACAGTAAATCCTTGGTGGGCATAGTTGGGCACACCAGCACATTGCCATGGCTGCGTGGTGGGTAGTCTGGTGGCAGGAACTGTGCTAAGTATCTGACATGAATCACTTCCTTTAGTCTTCAGTTTCATTTGTCTGCCCCATTTCACATTCAGAGGTTAAGTAACTTGTCCGAGGTCAGCGTGCTTTGCAGTGGACGGGCAAGCATTCTCAAACACAGGTTGCCTGGACTTCAGAAACCTCGCTTTTAATTAGTGACCATCATGTTTTCTTTTGTCGCATCTTGTCCGTTCAGTGTAGTTCAGAGGAGCTGGGTAACCAAGGATTTGGTTACAGTGAGTTAGTGGGTTTTTATTTTTGTTGCTGTTGTTGTTGTTTTGTTTTTTTGGGAAATATTTAGATGGTGAACTTCATGGACTCTTAAGTTACAAGTCAGAAGGTGCCCTTGAGGGGAAAAAGGATTTCTTTCATCACTGCCAGGGCTGTGCTGAGAATTCTTTTCCTGATTGAGATTTCTATTTTTCATTCATCAGACAATTCTCTCCTGTCATTTGCAGACTGAGTGTCTTAACCATCTTAAAATGCTTCCAGCTGAGTAATAGAGGCGCTCTGCAAAATTCCTTACATTGATGATAAAAACTCTAGCATTATGCCATTTCTTGTCTTACTTTCTTCTTTCTCTCACCTTTCACCCACTAAAACTTCTAATAAAGTGATCAGATTTGACTAATCTTCAGGCATAGAAATGTTATAATGACACAAATGGGAGGAAAAAGTTATGTTCCCTCAACCTACTCCATCAGCTGAGAAGAGATTGCAGAAGGGAGCCACTGTGTTCTATAGAAAGAAACTTGGGCATAGATTTACTTGATCAGGATTCTTGTTTCGGGTGTCTTACAATTCTGTGACTGGATCAAGTCACTTAATCTCCTTGTGCCAGGGGCTCCCCACTGGGAAAAGGATGATCATGGGACAGTTTCATGGTGTTAAAGAAACAATAGGTGGATTTGATTTTGTGCAAAACATGAAAAAATTCAGTTTTACTTTCAAAAGCAGTAACCAGTGAGTTCTTTACCCATTGGAAATCCAAGTACTGGAAAAAACCACCACTACTACCACCACCTATGTGATTTCTTCCTTTGCCCTGCAGCAATGACCTCATTGGTCTATTTTGAGCCTAAATCCAGAGGCTCTGATCTGAAAATGACAAAAGATCATTTCCCCTCCTCTTGCCAGAGACTCCTGTCCCACGAGAACTTGCTTTTTGGCTTTCTCTAACACACTGGGGGCTGAAAAGTGACTGACCTACCCTTTATTCCTTTACTGAAAGAGTAATTAAAACAGTCATTCATTCTGTAAATCCTTTTGGGGTGCCTGCTCCAGACAAGGCATGGCATGGCTGCTACGGGGACTGAGAAAGCCTGAGATGCTGCTTTCGGCCCCCCAAACCTTCATGAATTCTAGCTATCATCTTTAAGCCTGTTGCTTTGGTTTTCCTCCTCTGCCTTCCCTTCCCTAGATTCTGTGCTACCAAGTGTTATAATGAACCAAGTCTCTAGGAAGTAGACTCAGCAGGTGCTACAGTTTTGATGGCCCTTTCTCAAGTAGCCAAGACTCAGTGGGAACTATGGTCCAGGCCAGGCTCTCACTCCATTTCTGAGAGCCCGAATGTGCCACAGTGGGACACGCTGGAGGAGGAGAGTGAGGCATAGAATTGCTGACAGTGCCCGGCTGCAATAAGGGCATCGCAACCCCGTGAACACTGATGCATCAGACTGGATAAGCTATCCAAAAGACACAGCAGGGAAAAAGGAAGCTTGATGGGGAGAGCTGCAGCTCCTGGGTCTTCCCACTGAACAAGTGTCAGATTTGATGACAGTGATGAGAACGTGCTTTCTCTCTCCTCCCCTGAGCCTCAGCCCCAGGGCTCCCATAATTGACTGTGGTGGGTATGAGTTACGAGTTCTGGGAGAGGGAGGCCCAGTGGAGTGACTTGGCACTCCTCCGCGGTGACACAGAAGCCGCCAGGAAGCTGGGAGCCAGGCACTGCCTGGCCTTCAGGGAGGGCAGGCGGAAGCTCCATTGGGTGCACTCACTCATCAGGCCCTGCTCCAGACTTTTATATGCTCTGACCTGCAAGTTTGGTCAAGTACCACCTTGCTGGAAGCCTTGTCAGTGGTTTCTGAGGTGAAAGAACAGCAGTGAAATTGAGAAAACATTTGGTTTGCCTCAGGCAACTGGATTTAGGTGAGAAAATGCCAGTCCCATTCCCGTTGGCCCAGGGATTTTGGACCATATTTTTCCCGGAGGCTGAAAGGCATGCTTTTCCCCCATCCTGACCAGAGTAGCTGTTTGCTGAATATTTCAGAGGGTGATGATGGTGTTTAAGAGCTGCCGCAATTCCAGTGTTTTTGTTGCAAAACATCCCTGCCCTCCCTGCCAAATGTAAGGTTAGAGTTCAGGGAGAGAAAGGGAAAAGAGTGGAAACCCAAGTCAGACACCTTCTCCAAAGGCCCACCTTTCTCATTTCTCTCGACCTTTTGGGGACCCAGCAGGGGGCTCTTCATCCAGACCTCTCCTCATCAGAGATGTCCTACTGCTCGCTGACTGAACACATTTTGAGCTCATTTTAGGTTTAAAAATGTCATGTAGCCTCAAAAGAGCATAGAACACTTGTGCAGACTTCTTGCATTCACTCCTGAAGTTGTACGTTTATCTTTTGGCAACAGGAAGAAGAGAAGACATTGATTTTTAGCCCAACCCCATTTGATTCATAGCGCTCAAGCTTACGAACCTAACAAGCAGTAGTTTCTTGATTTCCAGGATTTGAGACCTTGACAATAAAGAGGTTTACAGATGCTGGAAAGATTAAAAACCAGAAGCTACCAAAGTATTGAGAAGATCTCAAATTGAAAAAAGAATAAAATGGATGAAATTAAAACTTCGCGTACCCAATTCTGATTTTTTATGTACTCACCCCTCCCCCTCAGGTTTTTTCCACTGTGATCAACTCATAACATTAGGGTCCATGGAAATTAGAAACAAAAGCTATTGCCATTTATATTTAAATAGCTTAGAGAATAAGACAATGTGTGCAGTGGAGCTGAATTAGTCACTGGAGAAATGTTTCTCCTAGTATGACTATAACTTTCACAATCATTGCTCGTGAGCTGTGGAATTAAGTGGTACGTTATATAAAGAAGTAAGATGCTGACACACTTTTGATATTTAGCATATCACCCCATGTCCTTTGCATGGAGAAATAATGAGAATGACTGCCCTTTCCTTTGCCAGCCTTTGCCTCTTTTTATATTAATCTCAGCTGAATTGAAGAATTTCTCCACTCTGTACAAAATAATGCTCGTCTTTGTATTCACTTGATATACAACTTGAGGGCATCCAATTTTTGCAAATACAGATCTGGGAATATCTTGAATGATTTATACAGAGTTGCAGGATTGGTCAAAGAGAATCAGAATCTATTAAGTGATTAACACTTTGTTTTAAGGTAAAATTGTCATTTTGGTAGTTATCTAAAACTTCAGCTCTATTAAGGGCAGAATGAGGTGTAATTTTAAATGCTCAATGGATTTTATTAATTATCTTGCCTTGGCTTTCAAATTGCTTAGAGGACAATTATTCAAAAGGCAAATACATGTAGAATGAAGTCATGCCATGATGTTTTTAATGCTGTGATAATCTTGGTCCCAGAGTGAAGCTGGAGGAAATTCTGTGCTGTCCCAATTTAATCCCTGCCTTAAGATTGCATTTAATCAAAAGTGTGAATTTAACTCCAGGTGGCATGCAGACAGTAGAATTAGTTTTAGGTACTTTAGAATTCCATTTCCTTTTAATACTTTTAAGCAGTCAAAATTGTTTTTGAATTTCCTCTCATTGTTTGCACTAAGTGTCCTAAAGTTTACAATAGAAGAACCTGAAACCCAGCTTTAAAAATGTGAGATTCTTTGCCCTTTAAGTATCTAGTGAGTTTATATCACTGGCTTTTCTTTCTACCACCTCTAGCCCATGCGCTAGGTGCATCTGTGTGCTTGCATACACAAACACACACTTTTCTTCTTCTTCTTTTTTTTTTTTAATAAAAATTGAATTCTGTTTTTATGCACTGGAAAGCAATTTGGCATGCCTAGGAATAAGGAGTTATTTTTTTCCCAAGAGGACAAATTACACTGGTCTCAAAAGACAGATATCTTATATTTGAATCAAATATAATGTGTCATGCCCTCAAGGGATTTTAAGAAAGTTTAGGAAGTGACACATCAATGGGAAAAAGAACCTAAAATCTTCTGAGATTATCTTTCCTGGAAAGGTAAAACAAAATATATATTGGGTTGGCTAAAAAGTTCATTCGAGTTTTTCCTTAACTTTTTGGCCAACACCAATTTGTTTTTATTGAACATATGGGGAAAACTATTGCTTGTGGGTATTATTACTAGTGCCTAGGATGGGCGGTCTTGAGTTTAGAAGATAAGTGTTCCTTAAAGGAATATGCCCCAGCTTGTTTTTTTCTTATCAGTTTGGCATCTTTTCTCATGTTGCTTTGAGCTGGTTTCAGTCATTTTCTTGTTCTTATATTCCCCCTCTGTAACTGCTTTTAAAATCATGCTTCTACTGTGTGCTTTGCTTGTGGACAAGTTGTTGACCATTTAAATATTGGAGATGCTCTTTATTAATCTGGGAGAATGCTTCCTTTAGCGTTGTGGGATTCATTGACTTTATTTAACCCTGGGCCCTTGTAGTTTATGAAAGACTGCTAGTTTCTGCGATAATATTCCAGATTCTTGTCCTGTGTCAACCACTACTTCATTCATGTATGTTTATCCATTTTAATTTAGACACTGTCTTTTGTTCTTCCAAGATTTAGATTGGTGTTGTGGAAGAAATGGCCCCATCTCAGAACATAAAAGTCTGTACAGCAATAGATTTCAAGTTGGGGATTAAGCCAAGAAAGGTTCCATGATACCTTAAAGTAGGATTATTATCCTACTTTAAGAAAGTACCATCCTATTCATTGCTAGTAAAATAAAAACTCTTGTGCTATCATCTTCCTTTTGTTGAACTGTGAAATACCGTATTACGTTTGATAGAGTTAAGCATATTCCCTTCTTAGCGCACTCTCCTGTTTAAAATTTCCTGCAATTTTTTTAATAGCTAGAAGACCTAAACATACCTAATAGAAAATGTATTAATTCAATGTAAAAATATTATCTCTCCCTCTACACCTATTTATTGAGGGCCTATTGTCAAGCATTGCCCTTGATACTAGGAATGCAAAAACTTAGTTTCTTTCTTTCAAGAAAGTGGGGAAAAAACATGCAATTCAAATTCAAGGTATTAAGTCCTATATGAGCCTGCGTGCATTTATATAGCACAATATATTTGGAGCTTCACAGTAATAATGTTATTTACAGATGAGAATATGGAAAGTGAGGATGTACATGGTTTGCTCAAGGCAGCCAGGCTAGTGATTGGTGACATTCTATCAAGAACTCAGGCGGCACACTTCCCCAGTTCATTATTCTGCACTGCCTGTCTGTGACGTAGTCTAGCTTAACTCTGTCTGTTTGGTTGTATGAAGAATACATGCTAGATACTTTTACATATAGCTCCAGAAATAGCCTCCTTGCTTTTTTAATATAAACTAATTTAACATGAAATTGTTTTGCAAAATTTGTTCCAATATGCTATTCTTTTTTTCATGGAGTTGCAGAGGTGGTAATTGATATGTCCTAGATAGCTGGATTAACTGTATCTTCTGTTTTCTAATACAGTGTTCCACACCTGCTGTTACACTAAATAGCGTTTTATGCCCTTTGTTGTTGTTCAGTCGCTAAGTTGTATCTGACTCTTTGCAACCCCATGGACTGCAGCATGTCAGACTTCCCTGTCCTTCACTATCTTGCAGAGTTTGCTCAAACTCATGTCCATTGATTCGGTGATGCCATCCAACCATTTCACTCTCTATCACCTCTTCTCCTGCCGTCAATCTTTCCCAGCATCAGAGTCTTTTCAGTGAGTCAGCTTTTCACATCAGGTGGCCAAAGTATTGGAGTTTCAGCATCGGTCCTTCTAATGAATATTCAGAGTTAATTTCCTTTAGGATTGACTGGTTTGATCTCCTTGCCATCCAAGGGACTCTCAAGAGTTTTCTCCAGCACCACAGTTCAAAAGAATCAATTCTTCTGTGCTCAGCCTTCTTTGTGGTCCAACACATCTGTATGTGACTATGGAAAAACCATAGCTTTGACTATATGGACCTTTGTTGGCAAAGTGATGTCTCTGCTTTTTAATATGCTTTTTAGCTTTGTCATAGCTTTTCTTCCAAGGAGTAAGTGTCTTTTATGTCATTACCCTTTTCTTATGCTTGAATGCTTCATACTTAGTTTCCTTTCTGTCCTAGGAGTCATTTTATAATTTCTTCTCTATTTAGATGACATTGAACCTGTGGTTTTTATATCAGTATAATTGAAAGAACAGAGTCCTCCTCAAAGCTCCTTACTGGACCAGTTTGTAGTGGCTAGAATCGCAAGAGCATTGTCAAGATGGTGTTCTGCCCAAGGCCTCATGCTTTAGAGGGCCTTATGCTTTAGAGGGCTTCGTTGAACATTTTTTTCAGCTGAGTTTTTGTCCCTATCAGCTGAGGAGTTGTTGGGGTCTGGGAAACATGCCCACCCTGAACCTGTGTCTTTTTCTTGACCGTTTTCCCTGGTAAGCTGGAGCCCAGAGTTAGTTGACCAGATGACTGGGAACCAATTTGCATGAGTTGTGTCAATCTTTTTCCTTATCCATCCACTGGAGGGCGAAATGCACTCCTGGTATATCCACCTCTAGGCCTCGAGGGATTGCCATAGGCATCAGTGGCCCATGGGTAAGCCAAAATAGAGATGCATAGTGTTTTAGGACCTTTGCATTAGTTATTCACATCTTCCTTGAGACATTTATATGACTAACTTCTTCTTATTCAGGATTCTGTTAAAATATCACATCTTTCAAAGAGACCTTTCTTGACTGTCTTACCTAAATAGCTCCCTCCTCCATAATCACTCTGGACTACCTTATGTTATTTACTTTTTGCACAATTTAACATTATGAAAATCTATTATATAATCTTTTATTTATTTACATTATTATGGCCTAACTTTCCAGAATGGAAAGTGCCTGAAGGCAGGAAATTGGTTATTTTGCTCACTGCCATTCTGTAGCATTCAAAACAATGTCTGCCACATAGTAGGTACTCAATATAATATTTTTGGAGTGAATAGATGAATGAAAGAAAAGGCCTTAAAGGTGGGGAATAAATTTTACTGCTTTAATTGGATGTAACCATTTTCATTTTCCCCTCTCACAGGTCATTTTACCAGGAATGGGGAGGGGAAAAAAACCAGACAACAGTTTAGGAAATTAAAAGTGTGCAAATAAGAGAGGAATAATTTGAGGGAATAAACGTGACTTTAATTCTCTCAAAATAAATGATACAGTTACAAACATAATGCCATGAGTTTTTCACAAAATGAAGTAAAGCATGATTAAATTAATGACACATTTAAAAATTTGGGATTCTCTTGGAGAAAGCCAGCTAATTATAGAGTTTTAGGACGGTTGAGGTTTTTTACTGTGGCCTGTGTTGTCTTCTTTTACCCTGTTCTAAACATATGTGCAATGTTTATTTCACAACTTTCTTCTCAGTTACCTTTCAAAACTGTATGATTCCTCATAGTCCTGACTAGACAATTCTCTAAGCTTCTGATGCCTACAGTCATTAAATAGGATTCAGTGTGCCTATCTCAAAGAAATCAAGTGAAAATTCTCCTACAGGTAAACAGTAATGCTTATTTTGTTACAAATTTAAATAGCAGAATTTGATTATGGTTTTTTCAACAAAAAGAGTGACTCACATCAAATAACAGTGTCAGTATTTAGTAACACCTTGATTATTTGTTAGTGACTAGATAGAGGACAGAGAAGGCAATTGCACCCCACTCCAGTACTCTTGCCTGGAAAATCCCATGGACGGAGGAGCCTGGTAAGCTGCAGTCCATGGGGACTCGAGTCGGCCACGACTGAGCGACTTCCTTTTCACTTTTCACTTTCGTGCACTGGAGAAGGAAATGGCAACCCACTCCAGTGTTCTTGCCTGGAGAATCCCAGGGATGGGGGAGCCTGGTGGGCTGCCGTCTATGGGGTTGCACAGAGTTGGACACAACTGAAGCAACTTAGCAGCAGCAGCAGCAGCAGATAGAGGAAGATTTAAAGACTGGAGCATCCTTACCTGAATGCAGACTTTCACTGAATTCTCTGATTCTTTCACTAATTAACTCTGATTTCTTAATCAGTATTTGAGAAAACTTTGGGGATATGTTGGCTTCAGATTTTAAGGTTTAGAAGTAGCTCGTCAGTGCTAAATCATCTCCATCAGTCCCTTATTTCCAAAGAAAAAAAGTGCATAGCCAATATTCCCTTAAGTAGGACTTTTTGTTTGTTTGTTTTCAAAGTCAGAAGAAAACCTAGGAGAGAAATCCCTTTGTGCTCCGTTTCCCTGTTTTGTCAAAGCTAATAAAAATTGTGAAATATGGAAGCACACATATTTGTTTCCTGGTATCTGCTTCATCGAGTCATAAAAGTAGTAATATAATTTACTGTATTCCTTTCTAAATATTCATCTTGCATCTGCAGAGAATGACTTAAGGTCATCTGTCCACAGGAGCACCTGCCTCAGCTCTGTATTGCATTTAACACTAACTTTTTATTCTCAGTCAAATCAGAGATAGACCACATACAGAGAGAAATTTCAAAGCCAGATGAGAGAGAGTAGAGAGCGTATTTAGTCTGTCTTCTATTATTACAGATAAAAGAGGCCCACAAAGATTTTGCAAGGTCACACAGGTGGCTGGTGGCGAATCTGAGATTATAAACCAAGTTCCCCAAATTCCAACCCATCTTCTCTTATTTACCCATCTTTTCTCAATATTGACTGTGTTATAACATACATTAAAACCACCTAAGGTACTTTTTATATACTATGTTTATCCTTATTGCTTTTAAAATATGTTATAATTTAGATATTTGTTACATTTGATATTATAGGATTATATAATAGTAACCAGTGGAACATGTTAAAGGAAATTTAAAATCCTTTGTATAGATAACATACTTACATAGGTCAAAAGTAACAAGATATTAAAGGGTCAGCAGTAAACGGTTCCCCTCGTGTTCCTAGATCTCAACCCAACCACCTAGTTCAACCCCCACCCACCGATCCCCAACAGGCCAGGAAAGCAGCCAGTGTTATCAGAGTTCTCTGTGTATAGCAATGACCTCAGAGAGGGGCAAAAATTGTATCTTTTATAGTCTGTGGTACTTTCCTTTTTTTTTTCCCCCATCTTAGGCTACATCATGGGGACTATTCTCTGTCAAGACATAAAGCCCATTTCATTATCTTTTAGGGTTGCATTGTACCCCACTGTGTTGATGTGTTGTTATTTAGTTAATTAATCTCTGTCAGTATCTATTCAGGTTGTTTACTACTTCAGTTGTTACTAGAAGTGCTTCAGTAAATAGCCTTGCATTTTGATATGTGTCAATAAAAATGGAGGGCAGCAGAAATTAATGTAACATTGTAAATGAACTATACTTAAATACAGTATTTTTTTAAATGTAAGGTAAATTTCTAAAAACTGAATGACGTCTTCTTAGGGTTTTTGTAGGTCATGTCCGGTTACTCTCCACAGAGCTGGATAGATTTCCATTCCCATCCCATTATGTGAGGATGACCGTTTTGCATTCCTCACTAGTAAAATGTCTTCGGCATTTAGAATGTTTATATCCAAAAGGTGAGATGTGAAAAGCTTGACCTTTGACTTGCTTTTTTGTATTTATATTCATGAGGTTAGGCATGTTTTTATATGTTAAGGAAACTTGATTTACACTTTCCACTATTATTGTACTATTCTCTTTACCTGTTTTCCTATTGCTTTTTTCTCTTATTGAGTGTAGGAACTCTTTATATCTAAGGGAAAGAGCATTTTATCTATGGTTGTTGTTGCTGTTGTTCAGTCAGTCAGTTGTGTCCAGCTCTTCGCGACCCCATGGACTACAGCACGCCAGGCTTCCCTGTCCTTTACTGTCTCCTGGAGCTTACTCAAACTCATGTCCATTGAGTCAGTGATGCCATTCAACCATCTCATCTGTCATCCCCTTCTTTGCCTGCCTTCAGTCTTTCCCAGCATCAGGATCTTTTCTAAAGAGTCAGCTCTTCCAAACAAGTAGCCAAAGTATTGGAGCTTCAGCTTCAGCATTAGTCTTTCCAATGAATATTCAGAGTTGATTTCCTTTAGGATTGTCTGATTTGATCTCTTGCAGTCTCACTAGTCTTCTCCAGCACAACAGTTTAAAGGCATCAATTCTTTGATGATCACCCTTCTTTATGGTCTAACTCTTACCTCCATACATGACTGCTGAAAAATCATAGCTTTGATTAGACGGACCTTTGTCAGCAAATTAACATCTCTGCTGTTTGATATGCTGTCTAGGTTTGTCATAGCTTTTCTTCCAAGGAGTAAATGTCTTTTAATTTCATGGCTGCAGTCACCATCTGCAGTTATTTTGGAGTCCAAGAAAGTAAAGTCTGTCGCTGCTTCCACTGTTTGCCTATCAATTTCCCATGAAGTGATGGGACCAGATGCCATGATCTGTTTTTTGAATGTGGAGTTTTTTTGTGTGTGTTTTTTAGATATTTATTTTTGGCTGTGTGGGTCTCATTGCTCTAGGTGCAGTGAACAGGGGCTACTCTCTAGTTGTGATACATGGGCTTTTAGTTGTGGTGGCGTCTTTTGTAGCGGAGCACAGGTTCTAGGGCCTGGGGGCTTCAGTAGGCGCAGCTCATGGGCTCGGTAGTTGTGGTGCCTGAGCTTAGTTGCTCTTGGCAATTGGGATCTTCCCGAACAGGAATCAAACTCGCGTCTCCTACATTGGCAGGTGTAGTCTTTACCACTGAGCCACCAGGGAAGCCCAGATGTTGAGTTTTAAGTCAGCTTTTTCACTCCTCTTTCACCTTCACCAAGAGGCTCTTTAGTTCCTCTTTGCTATATGTTTCTCTAATTTGTCTTTACCTTGTTTATGAAGTAATTTTTGCCATGCCATATTTATGCTTTATTTAGTTGAATTTATCAATTTTTCCAAATCACTTTTTTAATTTGTATTGTATGTAAACAAACATCATTCACTCTCAGGTTATTTCCTAAAATCTCCTAAAAAAATGTGTTTCTTATGGTACTTTTATGGGATTATTTGTTTACTTTTAATATGATTCATTTGGAATTGATCCTAATGATTAAAATGTGGGAATGGTTTAAATCTTATTTTTCCCCCAGTTGTTTGGTGTTTCAGCATCATTTATAAAGTACTCTGTTTTTCCCCATTGATTTATGATAGCAACCTTATGACTTAATCTAGTCTTGCATATTTTCAGTCAGTTTGTTGACTTTCCGTCCCATTCAATTGATATAGATATTTATGTCGGTAGTTATTTCAGTCATTAGCTATAATATCTAAAGGGAAGATTTTTCCTCACTGTGGGATGCATTTTTAAAGTGACACTATATATTTTTTCAATTTCAGTTTTATTGAGGCATAATTGACTTTTAAAACTATAAAACTGTACATCATTGTGATTTGATATATTTGATCTATTGAAAGGATTTCTCCCTTCTAGTTATTAATAATTAACACATCCATCACTGCCCATATTTATCTTTTTTTGGTGAGAACATTTAAGTTCTACTTTCTCTTTTAACAAATTTCTATTATACAATATAGTGTTATCAGCAATAGTCACCATATTATTCCTTAGACCCTCAGACCTTATTCATCTTACAACTGAAAGTTTATATCTTTTACCAGCTTCTCCCTATTTCCCCCATTACCCCCAACCCCTGGCAGCCACATTTTCTATATTGTTTATGAGTTTGACTCTTTTTTTTAGATTCCACATGCGTCTGTCTTTCTTGTAACCCCACCATGGATTTTCTGTTTGTGTTTTGTGATTAGCTATATAATGGGCTTCCCAGGTGGCACTAGTGGTGGAGAATCCACCTGCCAGTGCAGGAGATACAAGAGACGTGGCTTTGATCCCTGGGTCGGGAAGATCACCTGGAGTAGGAAATGGTGCCCCACTCCAGTATTCTTGCCTGGAAAATTCCAGGGACGGAGGAGCCAGGAGGGCTACAGTCCGTGGGGTCGCAGAGTCAGACACGACTGAGCACACACATACTGTCATATGTAGATAACACAGATTCATAGGATAACATCCTTTTCTCTGATTGGTGACAGATTTCCTTCCTGCTGTATATAGTATCAGAAAGTTGGTAAATTCCAAAATCAGGAGATATGCGTTCAGCTGAGACTGTAGGTAGGCTTCCCGTAATCATCCATTAGCGTGCTTCGCTTGACATGTAAAACTAACAGAAGCAAACATGTTTCAACAAAGATCCTGGAGTGGCAAATGTCCACTGTTCATGTGGACCATCTCGGCAGTAAATTCTGAATATAGGGAGGGAGTGTCCTTAACACCATGTACCACACATGCGGTGAAATTGGGAGGCTAGACTGATTTCACAGGACTGAAGTTTGAAGTTTTTTTAACTCTGACTTTAATGTAGATTCATAATATATAGGAAATAGAACACTTAGAAGTTAAACCAGTGAGGGAAAGCACACTGTTTTCCGTTTTTCCTGGGCTGGCCGTAGTTTTATGAAAATAAATTTCTAAGTGGCTTTTCTTTGCGTTGGGCTTCTTGTCAAGAGGTGAAACCTGTATAACACATTACGTCTGAGTTTTTTTTTTTTTTTTTTTTTTAAGGTCTCAAGGACAGACATATGGATAATGGTTTAAAAATATAAATATGGTCTTTCCAGTCATAGAAATCTTCTGCCCCAAGAGGTGCTTTTCCCACTTTCCCAAAAATGTAGGGCTCAGGACTCATAAAGCACCAAAGCAAAATACATGGTATTTGACACTAAAAAAAAACCCAGCTGTGCTTTTCTTGAGTTTTGCAGCCCTATGATCAGGCAGAGTGACTTATAGTCAAATGTAGGTGCCAGTTTGCTGTGTTACCTTCTAGCCACTGAGTCCTGTAACTAAGCGTTTTTGTTTGGTAAAATTACAGAAGAGATGGTGCTTGGTGAGATACTTTGTTCTATTTTCGTACCTATAGTTCATCTAGGAAAATGACTGTCACTTGCTTTTCTCAGATACTTATCCTATTTATCTATTTCTCTGTGTGTGTATACATAAGGAGAAATACATACTTACAGTGTCATTGTAGAGACAGCTATTCACCCCTACCTCACTGTAGACTTGTCCTGAGCTTGAGTCATTTCATTATTGGGTCCTCAC
This sequence comes from Oryx dammah, assembly GCF_014754425.2. Taxonomy (NCBI): domain Eukaryota; kingdom Metazoa; phylum Chordata; class Mammalia; order Artiodactyla; family Bovidae; genus Oryx; species Oryx dammah. The sequence goes on from NW_024070185.1 coordinate 51,249,889, forward strand.
GAGATTTAATGTCTGATTTGTAAACACAGAGACATTGGCAGTTCAGAATTTATGGAGGCTCTCTTAGGAAAGACCACCAGCAATATAGGGTTAGTTTGAAAACCATTCTGTCCAAATGGATCTTACCAATTGTTCAAATATGAACTAGTTCAATCTTATTGGGGTAAATCTTATAGACAGGACTATAAGAATTATAAATATAATTTGCATAGTCAAAATTTTCATGAATGATCTATTTAGTATAGTGATAGATCCTCCATCAGATGTCATTTATGAAGATAACATTTTTATGAAGTGAAGAACTGTAGAATAATTGCTAAATATTCTTTGGTAAAATTAAGTCCTTCAGAGGCAAAGATTATTCTTAGTCATCTTTGTATTCCCAGCCCAATGTCTGGTATTGAATAGGCACTTACTGCATATTGAATGAATAAATGAGTGAAAGAAACTCATTCCTTAGATTGTCTGAAATAGATCAAAATATTTCCTTGAAATAGACAAAATACATGCATGCCCATGCTTGCTGCTCTACTTTAAGAAGGAAGTTGATTTTGTTCTGTGTTTTTAGAAACATGGTCACTTTGGAAATTAGTCTCTTCATTAAAAAAATTATACACATTTTTAATGACACATTAGTTTCAATGTGATTTCTGAACAGCAGTCTCTTGAAATAAAGCAAAAACAAAATCCCTGTTAGCTTGCCTTGAAACTATTGTTCAATAGTTTAAAGAAATAATTTGTAATACCTTTTATCTGGGCTTCCCTAGTGGCTTAGAGTGTAAAGAATCTGTTTGCAATACAGGAGACCCAGGTTTGATCCCTGGGTCAGGAAGATCCCCTGGAGAAGAGAACAGCAATCCATGCCAGTGTTCTTGCCTGGAAAAATTCCAGGGACAGAGGAGTCTACCAGGCTACAGCTCAAGGGGTTGCAAAGAATCATACACGACTGAGCAACTAACACAACACATCTTTTATTTAGTGTATACACGTGTGTCTGTGTGTGTATGTGCATGTGTGTAAGTGATGCAGAATGATTCAGTGCCAGAGAGTCACTTGGTCTACATTAATTAAAACAGTAACAGAAAACTTTCATTTTCCAGAATATTATTTTCATTTATTGACTTTGTACTCATAATTTTGCTTAAATAACCTATCAGAGAAGGTACTTATATGATGTTGAGCTGTTGATCCTAATCATAAATAGATCTTATATTTATTTGGGAGGCTATGTGATTCTGTTTGCCTTGTTAGTGATATAACTAAGAATTCACTATTTAAATTCATCTTGCACACCAGATTGTTATTCAGTCACTAAGTCATGTCTGACCTTTTGCAACCCAATGGACTGTAGCCTGCCAGGCTTCTCTGTTCTTGGAGTTTTTCAGGCAAGAATAATGGAGTGGGTTACTATTTGCTTCTCCAGGGGATCTTCCCAACCAGAGATCGAACCCACATCTCCTGTGTCTCCTGTATTAACAGGTGGAGTCTTTACCACTGAGCCACCAGGGAAGCCCTCCGATATTTTGTTGAATAATATTTTCCAATATGAGAATTGTAGAAATTTATTAGTTGGGCTTTTGGCCTTAGTATCCTTGGGTTGGGAAGATCCCCTGGAGGAGGAAATGGCAACCAAATCCAGTGTTCTTGCCTGGAAAATCCCATGGACAGAGCCTGGTGGGCTATAGTCCATGGGGTCACAAAAGAGTCGGACACAACTTAACGGGTAAACAACAACAAACCTTGTTTATAGCCATGCATTTTGAGTGTATTCATTTCTCCTTTAATATTTCTTCTCCTCCAGTAATCTTTGAAATAGGAAGGTTTTAAAGTCATTTTTGAATGGTATGGGTATAGAATCACAGTAGTGGACAATAACATCTCCATCGCTCTGTTTTTAATTCCTTTATGGAGAATACAGATAAATGGTGGAAGGAAACATTTTAGAATAGTATGACTAAATTAGCTATGGAAAGAAGAAATCAACAAAAGAGAACTTAGGAACAAATTGTAGAATGCCACCTGGGCTGATATTACATTTGAGATGCTCTGTTCAAAATGAAATATGCTTATTTTTATGTTGCCATAATGATTTCCTATTTTTTCAAATACCCCCATTCATACCCATATCATTTAGGTTACAAATCTGTATCAAACTCAAAAATTCCCTAATGTTTAAGCATAAGTTGAGGCTAAATGTTAAGACCTTCTCAAACGTAGAGGTTTTGAATTTTGGAGCTGGCAGAGAACCTGTGACTCAGGAAAGTGATGATTCCCACTTTATGCCAGAAACAGGCCTAGTAGGGCTTTGATTTTCTGATTACCCAAATAGTGCTTTTCCCACCACTCTGTTGTGGATAGCCATTTAAAAAAAATTTTGATCCTAGAGCATTTGATCCCTGGATAGTTTGATGTGTAATCCTAGAACACTGAAATTTTTAATATAAAATTTGGCCTATGGGCCAAATCCAGCCTCCCATGTGTTTTTATTTACTGTTTTATTGGAACATCAGTTAAGTCGCTCAGTCGTGTCTGACTCTTTGCGACCCCATGAATCGCAGCACGCCAGGCCTCCCTGTCCATCACCAACTCCCAGGGTCCACCTAAACCCATGTCCATTGAGTCAGTGAGGCCATCAACCATCTCATCCTCATCATCCCTTCTCCTCCTGCCCTCAATCTTTCCCAGCATCAGGGTCTTTTCAAATGAGTCAGCTCTTCACATCAGGTGGCCAAAGTATTGGAGTTTCAGCTTCAAAATCAGTCCTACCAATGAACACCCAGGACTGATCTCTTTTAGGATGGGCTAGTTGGATATCCTTGCAGTCCAAAGGACTCTCAAGAGTCTTCTCCAACACCACAGTTCAAAAGCATCAATTTTTCTGTGCTCAGCTTTCTTTATAGTCCAACTGTCACATCCATACATGACTACTGGAAAAACCATAGCCTTGACTAGACAGACCTTTGTTGACAAAGTAATGTCTCTGCTTTTGAATATACTGTCTAGGTGGGTCATAACTTTCCTCGCAAGGAGTAAGCATCTTTTAACATAGTTAGACCCATTTATTTATTTACCGTCTATGGTGCTACAGTGGCAGAGTGAGTAGTTATAGCAGAGATTGTATTACCTGCAGAGCTGAAGATATTTATTATCTGGACCTTCAGAGAAGAAGTTTGCCAGCCGTTAGTCAGGATGAATAAATCAGTTTTTAAAACTAACACAACTGATTTAAAATAAATTGGGAGTTAAATGTGCTTTCTGAAAAAGTTTTAAGGGGTTGGCACATTGTTGAGAAATATGAATGATCTTTCATAAAAGAATGCAAAACCTACCTGCCTTAAAAAATAGAACCAGGGTTTCTAGGGACTCTCGAAGCCCCTGGACTTAGATTCTAGTCTCCAGAATGAAACCTGTGACACATAGCATGGGAACTGTCTCAGACTGTCATTGTTGTTGTGCTAACCCAGATGGAACTTGAACACTCACCAAATGTCCTTCTTGGCAGGTGGAGTGGATCCAACAACAAGTGGTAAAAAAACGGACCAAGAGGGATTATGACTTCAGCCGCGCCCAGTCCACTTACTTCAATGATCCCAAGTGGCCAAGCATGTGGTATATGGTGAGTTCGGCTGCCCAGGGCCAGTGGCATCCTGTTGTGTGTTCAGCAATGTTGGGACCAGGAAGACAGAGAAACAATGAGCAGGGACTTTTTCCTGTTTCAGGACCCACCACTGGAGGTGGGTTATTGGCCCGTGCTATTTTCTGGATCTTTTTTGAAGTTAACTCTCTGGTTCTAAGGAAGAAGAGGGAAATTCTGATCCTGAAGGTGTTTCTATTTGAAATCTTACTCTCTGTAGTAGCTTTGTAAGTTTGGGTCAGAAGATGGGGAAATAATATAAAGGGCAGACACCCTGAGACTTAGCAATAGTTATGTTCACCTCTGGTACACATCAACTCTACTCTGAAACCAGTCTGGTTAATGAATACTGGCTCTTGGAAATCATTGAAATGACTTTGTTGGTAGGTAACAGATTCCTAACCTGAGTTATCTAAATGTACCTTCTCACTTTGGGTAACAATTTATAAAAACTAGACTAGGAAAAAAATAGTTGAAAAGTGTTTGACTTGTAGCTAGTTCAGTGGTTCAAGCCCACTCCAGTATTCTTGCCTGAAAAATCCCATGGACAGAGGAATTTACCTGGTGGACTACAGTCCAAAGAGTTGCAAAGAATCAATCATATGTGACTGAGCATGCACACAGTGGTTAAGCAAAAACTTTCAGCAAGGGAAACTTAATGTGTTGGGAAGGATGATCTAGAAATTCACTTGATGTTGCCTCCTTTGAAAATTTACTTCTCAAATATGTTTTATGTTTGTGATCCCTGAAAAATTGACTAGAATATGATACTTTATCATGAAATTTATATGTTATCAATTTGCTCTATAATCTGCAGAAAGACCTTAACTTAAAAAAATTTTTTTTGAAAATCTTTATTATAAATTATTGCAAGGATTATTTCCCCCAGTCTACCTTATTTTTTGCAGTCCCTGACCCTGCTTCTCTATACATCCATTGCATTCCAAATATGTGTCTCATGCTTTTCTGCCTCCTTGCATTTCATTCCTTCTTCCCAGAGTGGCCTTCTGTCCTGTCCCGCCTCCTCAGGTCAGAATTCTCCATCCCTCAGAGCCCACACCTTAGGCTGACTGTATCATGTCTCCCATGTTCTCGTCTGTCACTGTTTGTCCTTCTGCTCTCCTGGGCCCGCTGTCTTTGCCATTTGTGACATCCTCCCCTTGGCGCTTTATTTTATAGTTTTCATTGTATTTTTAAATCGCCTCTGTTACTTTGTTTGTGGGGGTCACTTACATCCTCCCATCTGAGAATGTAGCCTAGCACCTAGCAACACTAGGAATCTGTGTTCATTTGGAGATGGGTGAATGTGGCTGGCATTTCTCCCAGTTTCCCTCCTCTTAGTCTTACCCAGAAGTGGAAGGTTGTGGAAAGATTTTGGACCCCAACCAGAGTTTTACACAGAAACCTCTTTCATGCATAAGGGGAAATAAAGGAGCCGTAAAGCTAAGTTGAAAGGGAGATGAGACTCAAAATAGCATTTGAGTAGAAATCACCTGAGGGGACCCTGATGCTGGGAAAGATTGAAGGCAAAAGGAGAAGGGGGCGGCAGAAGATGAGATGGTTAGATAGCATTACCGACTTAATAGACGTGAGTTTGAGCAAACTCTGGGAGATAGTGGAGGACAGGGGAGGCTGGCATGCTACAATCCACCGAGTCACAAATAGTCAGACATGACTTAGTGACTAAACAACAACAATGAGGGGACAGTGAGACACTTGCCAGCTTATTAGCTCCAAGACCAAGAAAGAATGAACCACAGGGGAAGGCATTAGAGGGAGTGTTAGCAGGCGCTCAGGAGCATTTGTGTATGGTGACAAGATGATAAGGATGTAATAGGATTAAGAAGTAGAATGGAAGCAACATCCCCTTAGCACCTCTCTTCTTAAGGCCCAGGGGCAGTGAGACCCTCTTAGACTTGCATTTGTTTTTTGCAAGAAAGAACCACCTTGCTATCCACACGTCCCAGTGTGCAGTGCAGGTGGACCGCAACTCTCCCTGACCCTCTTGCCACTCCAGCAGGCCAGGTTGAGCTGTTGCAGGAGCCACGGTCAAGGTGACTCCAAAGATTTCAGTGTGTATAGGGGAAGATCTCCTTACACCCGAGAACCTCTGCCATTTCTTCGGAAATTCTCTTTTTGATGTGAGGAAAGGTTAAGAGGGAAGAGCTTTTGTTTGGCTCTTTAAAATACTGGATGTTTTTCAACACATACTTGATGGTAATAATTCACATAGATCACGTTCGTTGAGCACTTAGCACATGCCAGGCAAGGTGCTTATACTTTAATGTTTTTATAATGTAGTTTAAACAGATGTGTGTTTAATACTGGCCCTGTGTTATAAGAGTTAGGAATCCAAGGCTCATAAAATTTAGATCATTTGCCTAAGATCACCCAACCTGAAAGTGGTGAAACAGAGATGCCAAACCAGGCAGGTTGACGCGAGTCCACAGAATGAACATGGCATCGTATCCCCACCCTTCTACTATTAACAAACAACTGTAAGCGAGACACTACAGCCCTCCAGAAACTTCTAATCTGTCCATGGAGAAATGACTGAAGTTCAAGGAAGAATCATGGGTGCCATGTAGGATGGGCTAAGTGTCTTGAGAGCAGCGAAAGCTCTTCAAAGCTTCCTATTAACTACATACTTTTTCCTTAATGAAAGCAATGGGAAATTGGTTACACACCTATGTTTATGTTGCTAGTACTGACAGAATTGAAGTCAGAACTTCAAGTCTGCAAACGTGGATTTAGTTCCCCTTACTTCGCTTATATGGCCATGGTTGAATCACTTAAACTCTTGTTAACTAGAAAATAAGAGTGTCTAGCTCTTAAGTTGAGTCAGTGACTGCTGTGTAACAAATCACAGAACTTAGTTTTTAAGAACGAGATCTCCTGAGTTCTGTGGGTCAGGCATGCAGAGAGGGCCCAGTGCTGATGACTTCTCTGTTCAGTGAAGTCTGGGGCTTCAGTTGGAAGACTCAGAATTGTGACTGGAGTTGGAGGATCCACTGACAAGGTCACATGGCTGGTTCTTCTCCACCTGGGCCTCACTAGAGGGCTGCTTGAGTGGCTCCTTGACATGGCTCTATCCTCCCCCAGGGCAAACGATCTAAGAGGTTGTGTCAGAGGTGGTGATGTCTTTTTATGATCTAATCTCAGAAGTTACTTCTGTAATTTTCTGTTGACCACATGTTTGAACTCTAATTCAGTGTAAGAGGGGACTACATAATGGTGTGTGTGCTAGGAGGCGAGACTGGTTAGGAAGCTGCCTACCATAACTAAATGAAATACTACATGGGAAACATTTCGCACAGTGCCTGGCAGTAGAAGACTCTTTAAAATAAATTATAATTGTTGTTCTTTTTTTGAATTACAATACATGCTATCTTCCTTTTATCTGTTTTCATTGCTACAGTTGAAAAAGGGTATGATCATATGTGCAGTGGACACCCTTCAGAGCGCTCAGTGACGTGTCATTGACACTGTTGAGATACACTGCTGATTTCCTCCTTCCTTTTTCTGAGCCCGGGGCCCTGCTGCAGTGTTTTTTGAGGGTTACTTGGCGAACCTCCATAGGGTCCTGCCTTCAGCTCGTTAGCCTAGGCCTGGTCCTGTCAGTCTATATTTATCACAGGAGAACAGAGATTAAAGAATGGCATGAAGTGTGCCTGAGTGTCTCTTTTAATTAAGTTAAAAGCTTTACCCCTGTCGCTCCTCCCCTTGGAAACTGGTCTGTGAAACCATTATGTCCAGCCTTGAGGCCTGGGTAGTATATTCAGGGAAAGGTGCATTTACAAGAGTTTGTTATGGAGACAATGGCTGGCTAATTACTCCTCTGACCTGAAATCCTGTGCTCAGGCTTCCAGGAGCTGGCAGGGTCCAGTCCTAGAAACAGAACTCGCTTCTCATTGCATTGACAGACTCCAGCATCTCCTCTTTGTGAGCATGGTGGGAAGTGCTGAGGATTTAGGAAAACATGATCTGTACTTCCTTCAAACATCAGTAAGGCAGAAGAGGAATATGTAAGTGCCAATGAATTTGCTGGACCAACAATTCTGCCCTGAAGGTGTCTCTGGGATCATGTGCATACACCCAGCGAGCTTTGGGTTCTAGTTTTTGCTTATAGATTTGCTTCTTCTGTTAAAATGTCCTGACTAGTAATGGATGCCCAAGCTTGGGTCCCCCTATAAGAGATTTTTATTTTTGGTATAGAGGAGGGCTCAGGTAGCAAGATTTCATAAGAATCTCCTGGTAAGTCTAGTAGGCAGCCAGGAATCCTGAGTTATTTATTCACTGCCCACATCTGGGATAAATCCTCAATGAATGCTAATGAAATAAATAGATGAGTAAACTGGATATCAATGATCATCTTCATAGTTGAGAAAATAATCATCTGTGTCAAACATTTTGCCAAACTTTCATGTGTACAGTATTGCAGTGAGTTGGGACCTATTATTGTCTTCATTTTAGGGCTTTCTAGGTGGCATAAGAGGTGGAGAACCTGCCTGCCAATGCAGGTGATGCAAGAGATGTGGGTTTGATCCCTGGGTTGGGAAGATCCCCTGGAGGAGGGCATGAAAATCCACCCCAGTATTCTTGGCTGGAGAATCCCGTGGGACAGAGGAGCCTGGCAGGCTACACTCCACAGGGCTGCATAGAGTCAGACATAACTGAAGTGACTTAGAGCACACACATGGATTGTCTTCATTTTACACTGAAGAAATTACAAAAGAGACAAGTAACTTGTCCACACTCACACTGTTTACCAGTGGGCAGATCCTGTTATTTGAACCCAGTCACTCTGACTTCAGAGGCTAGACTTCCAACTGTTGTGTCACTGGACTTCATACTAATGGCATCACAAATCACCTGGAAGGATTACTGCCCACCCCTCTCAGGCCTCCCAATGGAAATTTGGGAATTTGCATTTCTAACAAGCTAGTGAAGGTGATGGAATTTTAGTTGAGCTATCAAGCAGAGACATTACATTGTCAACAAAGGTCTGTCTAGTCAAGGCTATGGTTTTTCCAGTAGTCATGTATGGATGTGAGAGTTGGACTGTGAAGAAAGCTGAGCACCAAAGAATTGATGCATTTGAACTGTGGTGTTGGAGAAGACTCTTGAGAGTCCCTTGGACTGCAAGAAGATCCAACCAGTCCATCCTAAAGGAGATCAGTCCTGGGTGTTCATTGGAGGGACTGAGGTTAAAGCTGAAACTCCAATACTTTGGCCACCTCACGCAGAGAGTTGACTCATTGGAAAAGACCCCGATGGAGGAGAAGGGGCTGACAGACGATGAGATGGCTGGATGGCATCACCGACTAAGTGAACATGAGTTTGGGTAGACTCCGGCAGTTGGTGATAGACAGGGAGGCCTGGTGTGCTGTGGTTCATGGGGTCGCAAAGAGTCGGACACGACTGAGCAACTGAACTGAACTGCAATCCTAAAAGATGATGCTGTGAAAGTGCTGCACTCAATATGCCAGCAAATCTGGAAAACTCATCAGTGGCCACAGAACTGGAAAAGGTCAGTTTTCACTCCAATCCTAAAGAAAGGCAATGCCAAAGAATGTTTAAACTACCGCACAATTGCACTTATCTCACACACTAGCAAAGTAACACTCAAAACTCTCCAAGCCAGACTTCAACAGTACATGAACTGTGAACTTCCAGATGTTCAAGCTGGATTTAGAAAAACCAGAAGAACCAGAGATCAAATTGCCAACATCCGCTGGATCATCAAAAAAGCAAGAGAGTTCCAGAAAAACGTCTATTTCTGCTTTATTGACTGTGCCAAAGCCTTTGACTGTGTGGATCACAATAAACTGTGGAAAATTCTGAAACAGATGGGAAAGCACACCACCTGACCTGCCTCCTGAGAAATCTGTATGCAGGTCAGGAAGCAACAGTTAGAACTGGACATGGAACAGATTGGTTCCAAATCAGGAAAGGCTGTATGTTGTCAAGGCTGTATATTGTCACCCTGCCTATTTAACTTATATGCAGTGTACATCATGAGAAATGCTGGGCTGGAGGAAGCACAAGCTGGAATCAAGATTGCTGGGAGAAATATCAATAACCTCAGATATGCAGATGACACCACCCTTATGACAGAAAGCAAAGAAGAACTAAAGAGCCTCTTGATAAAAGTGAAAGAAAGTGAAAAAGTTGGCTTAAAGCTCAACATTCAGAAAAGTAAGATCATGATATCCAGTCCCATTACTTCATGGCAAATAGATGGGGAAACAGTGGAAACAATGAGAGACTTTGTTTTCTTGGGCTCCAAAATCACTGCAGATGGTGACTGCAGCCATGAAATTAAAAGACGCTTGCTCCTTGGAAGAAACGCTATGACTGACCTAGACAGCATATTAAAAAGAAGAGACATTACTTTACCAACAAAGGTCTGTCAAGTCAAAGCTATGGTTTTTCCAGTGGTCATGTGTGGATGTGAGAGTTGGACTATAACGAAAGCTGAGCACCGAAGAATTGATGCTTTTGAACTGTGGTGTTGGAAAAGACTCTTGAATCTTGGACTGCAAGGAAATCCAACTAGTCAATCCTACAGGAAATCAGCTCTGAGTGTTCATTGGAGGGACTGATGTTGAAGCTGAAACTCCAATACTTTGGCCACCTGATGTGAAGAACTGACTCATTAGAAAAGACCCTGATGCTGGGAAAGATTGAAGGCAGGAGGAGAAGGGGACAATAGAGTACAAGATGGTTGGTTGGCATCACCGACTCAATGGAGACGAGTTTGAGTAGGCTTCAGAAGTTGGTAATGGACAGGGAAGCCTGGTGTGCTGAAGTCCACGGGGTCGCAAAGAGTTGGACATGGCTGAGCTACTGAACTGAACAAGTTCCGAATTGATGCTGATTTTATTTGACTCTCAGGATCGCTTAGAGCTCTTCTTGCTCTAGCATATTTTCACCACGGGGTTTATGTGAACACAGCTGGCCTCCACCTCCCCATTATCAGTTGGAGGAAGAAGAGCTTTCAAAAAACTTAAGAGACACTTTAAAGCACCCTTGGTCAATTTAGCTTGTTTCTCTTGATCTTGTACATTTTTCTTACTGACAAAATTTTCTATCTGGGAAGCCAACAGCTTTAATATAAAAAGATATTTTCACTTTACTGGCACTGATTGAAAAGTGCCCTTGCCTAAAACAGTCTTTCAAGATGTTCCACAGACAAAGGATATCTGATGAGAAAGATTGTGAGAATCTGACCAAGTCTTCATGAACTTGGTGCAAGAGAAATGTTTTTAACATACAAAGCTGGTATAATGGGCCATTTTGATCCCCTGAATAAGATTCACTTTGATTCTAGAAAGAGCATGGCTAAGTAAGATGCCCCTTCAAGAATCTGAGAAGGCCAATTGAGCAAATTCAGGGAGTTAAATATTTTTTGTTACAAAATATTTAAGACATACAGAAATTTGAAAGAGAACCATAAATGCCAGTCCACCCATCCTCAATCTAAAGAATAGAATGTTATCTATACAGTTGAAGTCCCTTGTGAGCTGTGTCTTTATAGTGTCTGTTGATCCCTTACAGAGTTATGACAGATGCTGTATTTGAAATACAGGAGGAGATGGGAATTCTCCTTTGTTGGCAGGATGGTTCTCTTTATGGGAGGGATTATTCAATTTATAGTAGATTTTATATTTTCTGAAATCATCCTAAAGCATTTATACATGAAATTTGTACTCAGGCTATTGACAATGAGTCCCAAGAAGGCAACTTGGAAGTGAAACCTGAAGGAAGCTATAAGTTTAGCCAAATAGCTCTTTTATTTCTTTAGTCATGTAAATATTTTATTTCCTTAGGAACATGTTGTAGCACTGTACAGTATTTCTTGTCTAACTGTTAAGAACTAATACTGATTTTGAAGAAGCCCATAGTGAAGTATTAAAAAAAAATTTTTTTTTCCTGCCTTATAGAAGGCAAGCTCAATTCCAAAGGGAAAAGTAAAGAAAGCCCTGTGAAATCTTGCTATTTGACTCTCAAACTGGAGTAGTTGAGTATGACTGGCATCCTTAACACATAATTTTTTGTGATGAATATTGGGTGGCCTACTTAATATGCATTTTTAAAGCCAGGATTTAACAAATGGGCTCACTTTTTGATGCACTACCTCAAATTTCATGAAAACTCTCTGGGTGGGTTTTTTTTTTTTTTTTAAGGGAAAAAAAAAATCATATTTGTCGATCAGCAGAGTGAAAATTAACTGAGTTCGGCTGTGCGAGTGAGGCATATCTGCCAGAAACTATGAACTAGCTAGGATAGTAATTGTGAAAAATGATTGTAAGCCACATGGTTCTTTCTCAGCCAACTGGATGGTATTCAGTTCTCCAAGAGTGTGAGGCATTGCTGTTTCTGTGGTTGGCACACATTTTCCTAATGACTTATACTGTCATTTGACTCTAATAAAATCTGGTGGGGTTTGTGGCATTATTGTCCTGGCAGCTTGGAGATCATCCTTTTATGGCACCCCATTTAGCTGTTTTAATTGAAATTGCAACATGGTGTAAATCTGCAACCATGTGGCCCATCTTGACGCAAGCAGGAGGCCTTCTGAGAAAGGACGGACTCCAGCCAGGCAGCAAATGATTTCCTGGTAAGAACTACTGGGGGTTGAGATGTGGTTTTGGTGCAGTGATGTTTTGCTTCAGACTAACTCTGTGTCCTGTGGAAAGGTATTTTAGCTCTCTCACCCTTAGCTCATCTGAACAAATGAGGAATCTATACTAGGTGCTTTCTTGAGGTCATTCCCGCTTGAGCCTCCTCTAGGTCCACACTGCAAGTGGCACTAGAGATTGAATCTTAGGGAGACATGTACCACTACATCTTGATTTCCAGCTCAGACCTACCCTGTTCCTGACTGCTGTAGCCCATGCTTTTGTTTCATTACTGCTTCGATCTCAGCGTGTCCCCTTGTTGGGGTCCCTGAGACCACCCCCAGATTTGATGAGTCACTGGGAGGAGTCACATAATTCAGCAAAGAGTCATACAGCTATGATTTATTTCAGTGAAGGGATATAATGTGAAATCAGCAAAATGAAAAGCCACATGGGGCAAAGTCCAGGGGAAACCAGGCTGAAGCTTCCAAGAGACTTCTCTCAGTGGAGTAACAGGGGAAGCACTGAATTCCTCCAGCATGAACTGTGCCGTGAGTGACATGTTGGCGGCCAGGAAGCTCGTGAGGGCCTTGGTGCTCAGGGTTTTTACTGGGAGTTGGTCGTGTCGGTGCCCAGGGCCTTCTATGTACCCCAATTCCATTCTCTCGGAGGCATTCAGCACAACCATATTGTTTGTGTAACCAGCTTAGACACAGTGAGACAGTTTTACGAAGGAATGGTGAAAACTCTATCCCAAACCCAACTTCCCAGATGCCCACCAAGAGTCTTTGGGGAGCCAAACACATGAATGACTGAGCTGGAATTACGCTCCTCCCTCCTTTATTAGAACTTTGTGTTCACTGAAGGAATAAATGAACACCGAAGGAAAATGCTCATAAGTGATAATTCCAAGAAAAAGCAAACTTGAATCATAAGTGTAAGTCCATATTTGTTTTACAGCCTGAAAAATCCCTTCATGAAGGATAATGAACTCATATGAAGTCATCATTATTATCGTGAGTTATTTAGCAAGTTCCAATTACAGTTCTGCTGTTGGTACCCTCAATGGACTACCTACCCTCAACTGACTAGACAAACTGACCGTGAGATGGTTGTGGTGGAAGTCAGTATATTAGAGGTATTAGTGTTAGTCACTCAATCGTGTCTGACTCTTTGTGACCCCATGGACTGTAGCCCACCAGGCTCCTCTGTCCATGGAATTCCCCAGGCAAGAATTCTAGAGTGGGTAGCCATTCCCTTCTCCAGGGGATCTTCCCTATCCAGGGATCAAACCTGGGTCTCCTGCATTGCAGGAAGATTCTTTACTGTGAGTGACCAGGAAATACATTAGAGGTATTAAGTTAACCTATAATTAACTAGTTAAAGTAATTTTAGAAGAGGCCAGTAAAAAATCACTTTGGATAATATTCATTCTTGCCTGGGACAAATTATTACAACCTTTATTAATTTCCTTGAGCAAAATATAACTTATTCCATACTGGTAGTTCATCTTCTCAGCTTTACTTACAAAGAGTAAAAGTATGTCCATAGTCCGATCCTTTGGCCCTGATTCTAATATGATGAAGGTCTGTTAACAGAAAGAGTTGTTTTTATCAAGATTTTAGTAAGATTTTTCTTTAATTAGTAACTCATTTTCTGTTGGAGAGCTGATAGGATTGACCCTTGAGCTCACTTAATCTGTTGTTGTCTTAACATGTTGATTCAAGTTCATTTATGAAAGTTTCTCTGAATTCCTCATTTCTTATTTACTTCTCATCCTGTATTGGGATTAGTTCTAGTGATCAAGACACATTTTTTGGCTTATTTTTTATACATTTCTCTGCCAATAAATAGGGTTCTCTTAGTAAGTACTTCATAAATATTTATAGATATAAAATGAGAGAGTTGGTCATTTAGACATCTTTATTTTCCAGATTCACAGAACTGAGTTGGCTCTTCCTGAAAAATGATGGTGCATATTCAAATATCTTGTGTTGAGAATTCAAATTCTAAAGTTGTCTGAGACAGCGGAATCTGAAATGCTGTTTTTTCCTTAATTTTGGTTGGCAGTGAGCTTGACTGGGAAATTAATGGAGTAAAAGAAATAATTCTTAGCAATCCAATGATGAGAAGAATAGGAAAGAAGAAAACGCCTAAATTGTCTGGGGAAGAGAAAGTACTAGTCATCTTTTATTGAATGCACTTCCGTGTGTGTGTGTTTTTTTCCCCAGTTTCTCAAATGTTAAAAAAAAAAAAAAATTCCTTTGTAGACTATCTCAGCCTTGGGTATGGGATTGTAGGCCAGTGTAGATAATCTGGTATGCAAATCGTATGGACACCAAGAACTGCACCATACCAGATGAAGTGAAAGTATACTGAGACAAGTAGGATAAAACTAAGTTCCAGAAATAGGATTTGATTACTTAATTGAATAGGTCAGAATCAGATTGGGTTCACAATGCAAGAATGCTATTCTTGGTGGTAGACAATGTGGACAAAGTACAAAATGCATTCACTGATTATTCTTTCCTTGATTAAAAGGAGAACCTGATAAGAAACCTAATTTCTTCCCTTACTTTAAGAAAAACAAAAAACTATTCCATTTGGATGATATCTATTCAGATATTTAGTACAACATTTACGGAATAATCTCAAAGACTGCTTGGAAGAAATGTAGCTTTGGAGGGCTTTCTTTTCTCTCTCAGGTTTCTGATGAGGTGAATTTTGTCTCTTGTAAAAGCCTCCCAGGATAGACGTTCTGATCCAGACATACCAAATTAGCATGTCTGAAGCAAAGAAAAGAAAATTATGCCCAGGTAACAAGACTGTGTTCTCCTAATGATCTCTTTGCATGGTTTCCTGAAGATTAGTTAAATTAGTGTCTTAAAAACTTGATGTCTGGGTTTGTTACCTAGTGATAGAGAAACCATCCTTATGTTTTAGTGAACTCAAATTCAGCAGTAGTAGGTTAAACATAGCAGGTATACATATTTTTTAAAAATCATTCCTCTTCTGCTAAAATGTTTTATTTGACTATTCTCATTGTGCTTTCATGCCTGCTCTGTGGCCCAGGCCCTTCTGCTTAACATCCATGAACTATATGCAAGCACCCAGAAATAGTGCTGTGTATGTTTCTGCAATTAGCATCTTGAATCAGGAGGTCTTTAAGAAAAAGATATTAAAAAAGAAAAAGAAGCCCTCTCTTGTAGACCACCAGATTGGGATGGGCCTAAATAATAACTTCATCCAAGCCCTCAGCTCATGCTCAGTCCCACCTTGTGTATTTTCAGTTATCAGAAAAATATGCTATTTGGGCAGCCCTTTCTTTCCATAATGAACAGTTCAGTTCAAAAACACCTCCTTGCAGTTTATCAGAAACGTGGGTCTTTGTCACGCCACACACACCCGATGATTTAGATTCCAGATTGAGGATTACATCTGACCTCTGATTCACCAGCTCTCACTACAGATATTACAGAAAGTTTTTGAAATTTTGAAACAAAAGTAGAGATAAAATAGAATGAACACTCCTTTCCCATTACCAACTTCAAATAGTTACCAACTCAAGGCCCAGTATTCATTCATTTATTGCCCCCTCACTCCGATTTTCTCAAGGCAAATCACACATTTCATTTCCTTTCAGCCTTGAGTATTATAGTATTGGGTTGGTCAAAATATTTGTTTCGGTTTTTCCATAAGATATTACAGAAAAACCCGAATGAACATTCTAGTCAATCCAATATGTATGTCTGTAAGGAAAAAAATTAACAAGAAAGCCATAATATAATTATCACATATAAAAAAAATTAATGATAGCTTCTTTATATTATCAAATATCCAGTACATTTTCAAATTATCCCTATTGGCTCATAATCTTTTCTTTGTAATTTGAGTCAAGATCCAAATAAGTCTCATATGTTGATTGGTTGTATACCTCTTCAATCTCTTTTATCCTGTAGATCTTTATTTTTTCCTTTGAAAATGTTCAGTTTAAGAATCTAGGTTATTTAGAGCTTCAT
This sequence comes from Oryx dammah, assembly GCF_014754425.2. Classification (NCBI taxonomy): domain Eukaryota; kingdom Metazoa; phylum Chordata; class Mammalia; order Artiodactyla; family Bovidae; genus Oryx; species Oryx dammah. The sequence continues at coordinate 51,266,166 of NW_024070185.1, forward strand.
GTGGTCTAGATTTTACTAACTGCATTCTAGTCCCAATATCAATAAATTAGTAGGTAGTAAAAACTAGAGGCATGATCAGATTCAAGTTCAATTTTTATTTTGCTCAGTGTGTGACCACTTACTCTCTAGTTGTTATGTGTATGCAGATATGTTGTATCAGGAGGTACAACATACCTGCTTGTCACTCTGTGATATTTCAAAGGATCTGCCATTGTGTGAAAGTGCAAATCACTCAGTCATGTCTGACTCTTTGTGACCCCATGGACTGCACAGTCTATGGAATTCTCTAGGCCAGAATACTGCAGTGGGTAGCTTTTCCCTTCTCCAAGGGATCTTCCCAACCCAGGTCTCCCATATTGCAGGCAGATTCTTTACCAGCTGAGCCACAAGGGAAGCCCAAGAATACTGGAGCGGGTAACCTATCCCTTCTCCAGTGGATCCTGACCCAGGAATCAAACCGGGGTATATCCTGCATTGCAGGCAGATTCTTTACCAACTGAGCCATGAGGGAACCCCAAACTGGGGTGGGTTGCCATGCCCTTCTCCAGGGGATCTTTCCAATCCAGGAATTGAACCTAGGTCTCCTGCATTGCAGGCCGATTGTTTACCATCTGAGCCATGAGGAAAGCCCAAAAATACTGGAGTGGGTAGTCTATCCCTTTTCCAGGAGATCTTCACAACCCAGGAATCGAACCAGGGTCTCCTGCATTGCAGGCGGATTCTTTACCAGCTGAACTACAAGGGAAGCCCACCATTGTATAGATCCTTTAATTATTCATTGGGATTTGCAAAGTAGTATCTTCTCTATCTGTGATTTCTTCTTCACTTACTGGCAGAAATACTTGAATAGAGAGAAACTTTGCTGTACATTACTTGGTACAGTGAGGTACAGTCCCTACAGGAACAATGTTTACTAGGGGTTACTTCTTTAGCATTCACTAAATGCTACCAATGAGTTTTTTTCCGCTTGCTTCATTACAAGTTCATGGATTTAAATATATTTGATGTATTTTATTTCATTGAAATTATAAATCTTATTCTTAAATTGACCCATCTTTGGTCAGTGAGAAATTTATCTTGTAAGTCTGTTGATATGACTTCAGCACTCTGTTTTTCTGGCTTGACAAGCTATTCCATACTCTTGTCTATTTTCTGTTCCAGATATGGAATCAACCATTTCCCCAAAGATCCCCTAGTTCCCTTTTTTTAAAAATTGATATTGAAAGACTACTATATGAATGCTGAAACTCTTGTTACTCTTGGGTTATTCTTCAGGCCTTTTTATTGAACAGAGTTGGAAATATGCATTTTACATATAAAATGCACAATGAATTTATATAGATATTTCCAGTTTAGAATAAATTCAGCAGAGTTATTTACCTTCATCAGTCTTATATCTGTAAGTTTTCCATGCTGAAAATCTCAGTGACGCCAACAGAATTCCTCCTTGGTTTTATCTCCCACTATACGCACCAGTAGCTCAGATTTACAGTACCTCAGATCAACAGATTAACCAGGACTGTGGTCACTGTAGACAATGAAAACTACACCCATGTCACATGATCAGATTACTCATTTGAAATTACTTTGAAATGTTTCTCTTTCTATGAAAAGCTTAAGTGACTCTTATGGTGATCCAGAATCTTCTCAAGGTTAACCATCCTCAGTTCCTTAAAAATAAAATCCTTATATTACATGTTATGTGGTTTCAAGTCTATTCTACCATCATAGTTGCTGTTTTATCAGCATGTTTTAGTTTATTTCACATTCTGTGCTGTTGATGACAGATAAAAGACATTACAGAGATAAGCAGTCTTCTGGCTTGTATAGGAATATATAGATGCAGAGGAGCCAAATCATCTGTGCTAGCAACCTGGAAATTCATATTCTGTTTTGGAGGGATGACATTAATGCTGCTAGGTCTGTGCACAATAGCATATGATCATTTCTCCTACTGTGCCAGTTTAGAAAAGAATGTGTTAAACTTGCCATTCTTTATTGATACAAAAGATGAGATAGAGCAGGACTAGAAACATTTCTAATTGTGAAAGTCTGTCCAAGAAAATGAAAGATTAAAGACATCTGTAATGATCAAACTGGATGCACTCTGGACACGTAAAAGAAATGTGCAGTGAACAAATCATTTAAACTAGTTGTACACACTAATGAACATTGAATTAGTTCTATCCTCCCAGGACTTAAGAACTAGGAGTTACCACAGACTGCTCAATAAAAGCATTAATTCAACATGTAACAGGAGGGAAAATGTCAGAAAGCAACAGGGAGTGTAATTCCCACAGAAAAAAAGTAAATTGGTAATGATTTTATTTATTCAGCAACATGTATTGAGCTCCTCCTACGTATCAGGCATAATTCAAACTGCTGGAGATACAAATAGAAAAAGATTGTGTCATAGGCAAGCTAGGAAATAGCTAACTTTCTGTAATATCTAACAGTGTATTTAAGAATTTTGACATTGAGTTATAATCTTTGGTTTGAGTACCTGGACCTCAAATTCCTAACATGAAAATTAAAGTGATATTGAAATTAAATGGTGATACATGACAGGATTTCTTGGCAGATAAATGAATGATTTCCACACAGTTATTACAAAAATTATTTCCCACGGAACATTACTTCTAAGGATTGTTCATAGGCTTCTCCCAAGTCAAGTGATTTGGGACATGCTGGTATGAACAGACTTAGAAAGTTCATTTTTTTTTTAATTGCTGGACTTTTCAGAGCCTTTATTATCTTTGTGAATTGATAGAGGGGATATAAATGGAAACTAATAGTTGATCTATTTGTCCAAGAGAATACATCTTTAAGTGAAATATTGTTTCAATTGACATTGAGTTGTAAGAGATCAGAAAATTCAGTCCAAAGTGGAAGAAGGAAAAGTAAACAGTGGGCAAGTGGAGGGAATTTATTGACTCATGTAACTCCAGATGGGCATGCCAGACTTGATCCAGGAAGTACAGCAGGTATCCATGAACCCAATTCTTTCCTCACTCAGGGTAGCTCTGATCTATCCAAATAGTGGTTTCATTCTCAAACAAGCTTTCCGTTCATGGTTGCCAGATAACAGCTGGCAGTAGTTTCTAGTTGAAATCTAATGAGTTAAAAAAAAAAAAATAGCATTTCCTTTAGTATGCTGAGAAAAATCCTTGGGAGACTACACCTTTTCCATCTCTGCTCACTTCCTTCCCTAGTCTATTCTTGTTTTCTGAATACTGAACCTTCTCTGCGTGTCGAATACCTTTGGAATGAAGTGATTTCTAGGGAGAGTGCGTACTAAGAGGTAGCTGGAATCCATAGAACAGCATGAGGCTTGGGAATGGAGGCCACCCTACCCCAACAGAAATCCAGGGGTATGGGTGAGCATCTTTGTCACGCAGGTTCCTTGGCAGAGTGAGTGAAGACAGCTGTTGAGAAGCCCTTACCAGATAGCCTGAAGAAGAGGTAGTTGGCTCACTGCCTCAGCAAGGGCAACGTGTAGTGTCCAAGGCCAGGGTAGTGGGTGGTCTGTAGACACTGACTTGGCTTCCACTTGGCTCCTAGTGTGACTAGATGGCAACTGCCTCTTGCTGGATCCTCTTGAAGTCTGTCATTATGGCATGAGCTCTGTGCTCTATGCCCTTGGGAAACTAACCTTTTGATTTTTTTTTTTAATTGTGCCAGAAATTTTTTCACCCCCAGTGTTTTGTTTTGATAAATTTGAAATCTGTAGACACATGGAAGGAATAGTAGGGACACATACATTCTGTTCACCTGGATTTAACCAAAATTGATATTTTGCCTCTTTGCACACACACAGTTTACCCCCTGAATATCGAAAGCAAATCACAGACACTGTAAAAATACACCTCTAAATATTTCAGGATGCCTCTCCTAAGAATGGTATTTTTCTGTATAACCAAAGTACCATTCTTACTTCTAAGAAAGTTAACAATGGTCTTATTCAATTTACTGTTCATATTCAAACTTCCCCACTGGTCACAAAAATATTTGTAATAGATTTGTGTCTTTTGATTCAGAACCTAGAATCCTACATTGACATTTGTTCCATCTTTTTATCTCCTTTAATTTAGAAGAGTCTCCCTACTGGGTGGTGGGCTGGGAGGCCGGGGGGAGAGTTGTGAGGAGTGGTTTTTCATGTTGATGATTTTGATGAGTCCAGGCTGGTAGTTTGTAAAATAACTCACTCTTTGGGTTTGTTTGATGGTTTTTCAGGACTTGAGAGGAATTAAACATTTCTGGTGCAAGAACTACCCAGATGAGATTATACATTTTCAGTGATTCATATTAAGAGGTAGATTGTTAGAAGTCTCGTTTTTAGTGATGTTAAATTTTTTTCCTTGGTTGGTTGAGGTATCTACTAGATTTCTCCATTGTAAAGGAGAATTAATTAGCTTTCTAATTAGTAAGAAATTTGGGATGTAATAGTTTGAGTCTCATGAATTATCTTGTTTCCTGTCAACTCTCCCCCAAGGTTTTGGCATGTATTGATGATGCTTGCCTAAATTAATCATTAGATCAGTGATTACAAGATGATGATTATCTAATCCTGCAATCCCTTCTTCACTCCTCTTATCTTTTAATACTATTATGAGCTCATGAATTGTTTTAAAATGTTATGATTCATTACTGACATTATTTGTTTTTTTGATTCTTACATTGTCCCAAGCTTGGTGAGTGGGCAGCTTTTCACATTGCCCCTGAGTCCTTTTGAGAAGACCGCAATCACTTTTTTAGTGCTTAGGGTCTCCTCCTCAATGGCACAACAAAGTGTTCACCTTGTATTTTCTCTGCCTCAGACCTAGAAATAATCAATTGCTCCAAGTAGATGCTTTCTTTTATTGAGGAGTGATACTTAAAAGTCAGGATTCTGGTAGCAAGGGCGTCCTTGGTTGTAGGTGCTATTTCAGTGGACAGTGACGCGGGTTGAATATCTGTTAGTGTTACCTCCAATTCTAATCCCATAATGTGGCTTCATCCTCCTGCTGCTGTTCTTGAGTCGCTAAGTCATGTCTCTTTGCAACCCCATGGACTACAGCCTGCCGGGCTTCCTTGTCCTTCACCATCTCCTGGAGTTTGCTCAGATGCATGTCCATTGACTTGGTGATGCTGTCTAACCATCTCATCTTCTGCCACCCTCTTCTCCTTTGGCCTTCCATCTTTCACAGCATCAGGGCCTTTTCCAATGAGTTGGCTCTTTTCACCAAGTGGCCAAAGTATCGGAGCTTCAGCTTCAATATCAGTCCTTCCAATGAATATTCAGGACTGATTTCCTTTAGGATTGACTAGTTTGAGCTCCTTGCAGTCCAAGGGAATATCAAGTATACTCCAGCAGCACAATTTGAAGACATCAATTTTTCAGCACTCAACCTTCTTTATGGTCCAACTCTCACATCCACACATGACTACTGGAAAAACTATAGCTTTGATTATATGGACCGTGGTCGGCAAAGTGATGTCTCTGCTTTTTAATAAACTGTTTAAGGTTTGTCATAGCTTTCCTTCCAAGGAGCAAGCATCTTTTAATTTCATGGCTGCGGTCACCATCCACATTGATTTTGGAGCCCAAGAAAATAAAATCAGTCACTGTTTCTACTTTTTCACCATCCATTTGCCATGAAGTGATGGGACCAGATGCCATGATCTTAGTTTTTTGAATGTTGAGTTTTAAGTCAGCTTTTTCACTCTCTTCTTTTACCCTCATCAAGAGGCTCTTTAGTTCCCACGTTGCTTACTGCCATTAGAGTAGTATCATCTGTTATCTGAAGTTGTTGCTATTTCTCCAGGCCATCTTGACTCCAGGTCATGATTCTTCCAGCCTGATATTTCACATGATGTACTCTGCTGGAATTTTTCAGTTCAAGTACTGCTAAAGCCTAGCTTGAAGGATTTTGAGCATAACCTTACTAGCATGTGAAATGAGTGCAATTGTATGGTAGTTTGTATGTTCTTTGGCACTGCCCTTCTTTAGAATTGGAATGAAAACTGTCCTTTTCCAGTCCTGTGGCCATTGCTGAGTTTTCCAGATTTGCTGAACATATTGAGTGCAGCACTTTAACAGCATCATCTGTTAGAATTTGAAATAGCTCAGCTGGAATTGCATCATCTCCACTAGCCTTGTTTGTAGTAATTCTTCCTAAGGTTCACTTGATTTCACACTCCAGGATGTCAGGCTCTAGGAGAGTGATCACACTATCGTGATTATCTGGGTCATTAAGACCTTTTTTTGTACAGTTCTTCTGTGTATTCTTGCCATCTCTTTTTAATCTCTTCTGCTTCTAAGGACCTAAGGAATGTTAGGTCCTTACCATTTCTGTCCTATATCATGCCCATCCTTTCATGAAATGTTCCTTTGTTATCTCTAATTTTCTTGAAGAGATCTCTAATCTTTCCCATTCTATTGTTTTCCTCTACTTCTTTGCACTGTTCATTTAAGAAGGCTTTCTTATCTCTTCTTGGCTATTCTCTGAAACTCTGCATTCATTTGGGTATGTCTTTCCCTTTCTCCCTTGCCTTTTGCTTCTCTTCTTTCGTCAGCTCTTTGTAAAGCCACCTCAGACAACCACTTTGCCTTCTTGCATTTCTTTTGCTTTAGGATGGTTTTGGTCATTGCCTCATGTACAATGTTATGCACCTCCATCCATAGTTCTTCAGACACTGTCTACCAGCACTCATTCCTTGAATCTATTCATCGCTTCCACCGTATAATCATAAGAGAATTTATTTAGGGCATACCTGAATGGCCTAGTGGTTTTCCCTACTTTCTTCAATTTAAGTCTGAAGTTTTGCAATAAGGAGTTCATGATCTGAGCCACAGTCAGCTTCCAGTCTTGTTTTTGCTGACTGTATAGAGCTTCTCCATCTTTGGCTGCAAAGAATATAATCAGTCTGATTTTATTATTGACCATCTGGTGATATCCATGTGTAGAGTTATCTTTTGTGTTACTGAAAGAGGTGTTTGCTGTGACTAGAGTGTTCTCTTGGCAAAACTCTGTTAGCCTTTGTCCTGCTTCATTTTGTATACCAAGACCAAACTTATCTGTTGCTCCAGATATTGCTTGACTACCTACTTTTGCATTCCAATCTCCTACGATGAAAAGTGCATCTTTTTTTTTTTTTGGTGTTAGTTCTAAAAGATCTTGTAGGTCTTCATAGAAACTGTTCAACTTTAGTTTCTACGGCATCAACAGTTGAGGCATAGACTGGATTATTGTGATGTTGAATGGTTTGCCTTGGAAATGAAGCGAGATCATTCTGACATTTTTGAAATTGCTACCAAGTACTTGCATTTTGGATTCTTTTGTTGGCTATGAGGGCTACTGTATTTCTTCTAAGGGATTCTTGTCCACAGTAGTAGATACAATAGTCATCTGAATTAAATTTACCCATTCCCATCCATGTTAGTTCACTGATTCCTCCTCTTAGCCCATTTCATATTTCTCTATCCCCTCCCCCCACCACCAGTGAGAACCATACTTCTCATCAATATCACTAATGTAGTACTGCACTTACAAAAATATATTGGAATTACAATACCAATACCACCACCATCCACAAACCTACTCTGGTGAAATTCAAGATTTCTTTTTATTTTTAAAATGTATCCCACTGAGGCAATACAGTCAGACTACTTGAATCAAAAGTTGCTTTAATAAATGCATTTTCTTGAATCAAAAGTTACTTTAATAAATGCATTTTCTTCTATGATTATGTCATTATCAATACACAGATTAGTTTGTTTCTGTCCTGTTCAGTTTTAGAGCTCCCTCTCCCATCATTATATATTTAACTCTGTTATTTAATTTTATTTTGGAATATGTAAAACATATATATCAAAGTGAGATACATAAAATAGTATAAATGCATTTTTTCTTTTTTGCCTTTATCACTTAATATCCCCTGGAAATTACTCCTTGTTAGTTCATAGAGATCCTTATTCTTTGTTTACAGCTGTGTTCTGGTAGACTTACCATAATTTATTTGATTAGACATCAATGAATGTACAGTTAGCTTGTTTTCAAAATTTCGTTTTTACAAATAACTTCTCATTGAATACCCTTTTGCTATGTTTTTATGTTGTTGGAGGTGTATTTTTAGAGTAAATTCCTAACTGTGGGATTGCTCGGTCAAAAGGTAGATGCATATATGTTTTTAATATTAGATCCCCCTCTGTGGGGCTAGGCCAGTTTATATTCCCATCAACCACGCTCAAGAGGACCTGCTCCCCTTACAGTTGCTTCATTTTTGGCTAGTTTGATATGTGAGAAATTATATTTCTGTGTGTTTTAGCTGATGTCAGAATCACAATGCCTGCTTTTGTATCATTGACATTCAAATAACCCTTTATTCCTGGGCATTTGAATTCCTCTATTTTAGGAGTTAGATTGTGCCTTGTGAGCCAGTTTTAATGCATTTTTTGGAGAGGCTTAAGATCATTTACATTTATAGATATAATTAAAAAGTCTCGATTCTGCCATGTTATTGTCACTTTATGCTACATATGATTTGTATTGTGTTACATTTACTGTGTTTCATTATGTGGTCTGTTTTGGCTCTGTTAAAATAACTTCTGGCTTTTGGGAGGATTTATATCATTATTTCAGTGACCATTAAAAATAACTTAAATCCTCTCCGTTTCCTCTTTCTCACTTAGGCTTCTGTATTTGACATATCAACTTTAAGACACATCCTTTACCTCTTACCTCACTGACTATTCATTAGCTTAGTCTGTTTTATTGTTTCTGTTTGTTTACCCCTGCCACTTTAAGTTCATTTTTCTTACTTTGTCAGAAAGTATACTTACTTATACTTACTTATACTTACTCTTCTTCCATCCTTGTTCCTACCTTTGCTTTTATTCTTAAACTTACAATTAAATATATATTTCATGTGCACTCTCAGTTATTTTGCAGGTCATATGTTGATTGGATAGGTATCCCTGGTGGCTAAGTCAGTAAAGAATCCACCTGCAGTTCAGGAGACCTGGGATCAATCTCTGGGTCAGAAAGATCCCCTGGAGAAGGAAATGGCAACTCACTCCAGTATTCTTGTCTGGGAAATCCCATGGACAGAAGAGCCTGGAGGGCTACAGCTTATGGGGTCACAAGAGTCACACGACCTAGTAACTAAGCCACATCTTGACTGAATAAAGCACATTCTCTACCAGACTACCTAGGAGGGGCTTGCAGTAGTGGTTTTCCCTGAGATCTTCTGATGTGGAGAACTGACTCATTTGAAAAGACCCTGATGCTGAGAATGATGGAAGGCAGGAGGAGAAGGGGACGACAGTGTATAAGATGGTTGGATGGCGTCACTGACTCAGTGGACATGAATAAGCTCCAGGAGTTGGTGATGGACAGGGAAGCCTGGAGTGCAGCAGTCCATGAGGTCACAAAGAGTCAGACACAACTGAGCAACTGAACTGAACTGAGATCTTAATTGAATTAATGTAATTGTAAAGCCTTGATACTTGAAGGATATCTTGGCTGATTTTTCTTTCCTTGAAAGTGACTCTTTTTTTTTTTTTTCAATCAATTTTCTTTAAAGTGTATTGTTAAAAATTAGATCTTTGTGCCTATTTTATTAGTTACTTGCTCTTGGGTCATTTTGACTTCTACTTTTTTGTGTCCTTTTCATATATTTATACCTTTTCTCAGTGTTCCTGATTATACTTTCAGTTGAATCAACTCTCTCAATTTTTAATTTCTTCTTTATTTGCAAGATTAGTCAACTCTAGTTTCACATCTGTGTTTTCTATCCATATATATTTTTAACTGTTTTATATGAGCTATAATTTCATATCTACAGATTTTGATTTTAGTGTATTTCACTTTGCTTCAGGTGTTATGTTGCAGTTTTTTTCCTCTTGTATTTTTGAGCAGAATTTCTATAAACTGGAGTACTTAGATTCATTATATATTATATTCTTGTAGAAATATTGAATAAATATTTTTACACTGGTTTCCATTCACTTTGAAATGTTTTACTTTCTTTGCCCATTAGTAGCAGTTGTATATAGAAAGCTGTGGGAATTTGGATGACTTGTTAATAAGTTCCAGAGTTCAGCAGTGCTAGTATTTTGGTGAAGTTTATTTGTTTTGATCAATGTTTTTGGAGGGAGTTGAAGGAAGATAGTTTGTCTTGATTTTGTGAATTTCTTTTTATTTTGTTTCTTTACTTCTACTGTTCATCTCTTTCTTATATCCTTCTCTATCACCTCTTCAAGGAGTGTTCCTTTCAAGTTGCCCCCTCTCCCCAGAATCTCTGCTCCTTTGCACTATGTGATTATTTTATCTGTTCTATCACCACTGGGATTCTGCTCTCTTTATCTCTGCTCAGACTTCTCCTGACTTTTTTTGCCCCATGTCATCTCCAGAGCTGCTTCTGTAGGATTTATGTGTTTTTCTCCCATTAATTTGTAATTTGAGGTTTGTTATATTCTTTTTCTCCCAGCTACAATGTAGATATATTATCAGTATTTTAATATTTTCTATTTGATCTATATTTGTGTATTTTTTTTTTTGTCAGAAATTGAGATTTAGGTGGTTTTCATGATCCTACTGGAGCCAGGATTAGATTCTTCAGTCTATACAGGATATGAAGAACAGTGAACACTGCATATTTCCTTCTCTTTAAATCTCTACTGTAGCAATCTTAATTCTTCCTTAAGAAACATAGATGCAGTTGGCTAAACTACAAGACCAATTATTATCATTTTATAAAGACGTTGTTGTTCTGGTGCCCAGTTGTGTCCAGCTCTTTGCAACACCGTGGACAGCAGCATGCCAGGCCTCCCTGTCCCTCACCATCCCCTGGAGTTTGCCCAAGTTCACGTTCATTGCATCGGTGATGCCATCCAGCCATCTCATCCTCTGATGCCCTTTTCTCCTTCTGCCCTCTTTCCTAGCTTGAGGGATTTTTCCAGTGAGTCATCTGTTCGCATCAGATGACCAAAATACTGTAACTTATGCTTCAGTATCAGTCCTTCCAGTGAATAGGCAGGGTTGATCTCCCTTAAGATTAAATGGCATGATCTCCTTGCTGTCCAAGGGACTTTCAGGAGTCTTCTTCTGCACCACAGTTTGAAGGTATCAATTCTTTGGTGTTCTGCCTTCTTTACAGTCCACCTCTGAGTGACCACTGGGAAGAACCATAGCCTTGACTACATGAACCTTTGTTGGCAGAATAATGTCTCTGCTTTTCAACATACTGTCTAGGTTTGTCATTGCTTTCCTCCCAAGAAACAATAGTCTTCTGACTTCATGGCTGCAGTCATCGTCCAGAGTGATTTTGGAGTCCAAGAAGAGGAAATCTGTCACTACTTCCACTTTTCCCCCTTCTATTTGCCATGCAGTAATGGGGCCAGAGAGGGCATCAGAGGGCAGACACACTGAAACCATAATCACAGAAAACTAGTCAATCTAATCACATGGACCACAGCCTTGTCTAACTCAATGAAACTAAGCCATGCTCGTGGGGCCACCCAAGACGGGCGGGTCATGGTGGAGAGGTCTGACAGAATGTGGTCCACTGGAGAAGGGAATGGCAAACCACTTCAGTATTCTTGCCTTGAGAACCCCATGAACAGTATGAAAAGGCAAAATGATAGGATACGGAAAGAGGAACTCCTCAGGTTAGTAGGTGCCCAATATGCTACTGGAAATCAGTGGAGAAATAACTCCAGAAAGAATGAAGGGATGGAGCCAAAGCAAAAACAATACCCAGTTGTGGATGTGACTGGTGATAGAAGCAAGGTCCAATGCTGTAAAGAGCAATATTGCATAGGAACCTGGAATGTCAGGTCCATGAATCAAGGCAAATTGGAAGTGGTCAAACAGCAGATGACAAGAGTGAACGTCAACATTCTAGGAATCAGCGAACTAAAATGGACTGGAATGGGTGAATTTAACTCAGATGACCATTATATCTACTACTGTGGGCAGGAATCCCTCAGAAGAAATGGAGTAGCCATCATGGTCAACAAAAGAGTCCAAAATGCAGTACTTGGATGCAATCTCAAAAACGACAGAATGATCTCTCTTAGTTTCCAAGGCAAACCATTCAATATCACAGTATTCCAAGTCTATGCCCCAACCAGTAACACTGAAGAAGCTGAAGTTGAACGGTTCTATGAAGACCCATAAGACCTTTTAGAATTAACACCCCAAAAAGATGTCCTTTTCATTATAGGAGTCTGGAATGCAAAAGTAGGATGTCAAGAAACATCTGGAGTAGCAGGCAAATTTGGCCTTGAAATACGGAATGAAGCCGGGCAAAGGCTAATAGAGTTTTGCCAAGAGAACACACTGCTCATAACAAACACCCTCTTCCAACAACACAAGAAAAGACTCTACACATGGACATCACCAGATGGTCAACACCAAAATCAGATTGATTATATTCTTTGCAGCCAAAGATGGAAAAGCTCTATACAGTCAGCAAAAACAAGACCGGGAGCTGACTGTGGCTCAGATCATGAACTCCTTATTGTCAAATTCAGTCTTAAATTGAAGAAAGTAGGGAAAACCACTAGACCATTCAGGTATGACCTAAATCAAATCCCTTATGATTATACAGTGAAAATGAGAAATAGATTTAAAGGCTAGATCTGATAGATAGAGTGCCTGATGAACTATGGACTAAGGTTCGTGACATTGTATAGGAGACAGGGATCAAGACCATCTCCATGGAAAAGAAATGCAAAAAAGCAAAATGGCTGTCTGGGGAGGCCTTACAAATAGCTGTGAAAGAAGAGAAGCAAAAAGCAAAGGAGAAAAGGAAAGATATAAGCATCTGAATGCAGGGTTCCAAAGAATAGCAAGGAGAGATAAGAAAGCCTTCCTCGGTGATCAATGCAAAGAAATAGAGGAAAACAACAGAATGGGAAAGACTAGAGATCTCTTCAAGAAACTTAGAGATATGAAGGGAACATTTCATGCAAAGATGGGCTTGAAAAAGGACAGAAATGTTATGGACCTAAGAGAAGCAGAAGATATTAAGAAGAGGTGGCAAGAATACACAGAAGAACTGTACAGAAAAGATCTTCATGACCAAGATAATCACGATGGTGTGATCATTCAACTATAGCTAGACATCCTGGAATGTGAAGTCAAGTGGGCCTTAGAAAGCATCACTATGAACAAAACTAGTGGAGGTGATGGAATTTCAGTTGAGCTATTTCAAATCCTGAAAGATGATGCTGTGAAAGTGCTGCACTCAACATGCCAGCAAATTTGGAAAACTCAGCAGTGGCCACAGATCTGGAAAAGGTCAGTTTTCATCCCCATCCCAAAGAAAGGCAATGCCAAAGAATGCTCAAACTACCACACAATTGCACTCATCTTACATGCTAGTAAAGTAATGCTCAAAATTCTCCAAGCGAGGCTTTAGCAATATGTAAACCATGAACTTCCAGATGTTCAAGCTGGTTTTAGAAAAGGCAGAAAAACTGGAAATTAAATTGCCAACACCTGCTGGATCATTGAAAAAGCAAGAGAATTCCAGAAAAACATCTATTTCTGCTTTATTGACTATGCCAAAGCCTTTGACTGTGTGGATCACAATAAACTGTGGAAAATTCTGAAAGAGATGGGAATACCAGACCACCTGACCTGCCTCTTGAGAAACCTATATGCAGGTCAGGAAGCAACAGTTAGAACTGGACATGGAACAACAGACTGGTTCCAAATAGGAAAAGGAGTACATCAAGGCTGTATATTGTCACCCTGCTTATTTAACTTTTATGCAGAGTACATCATGAGAAACGTTGGGCTGGAAGAAGAACAAGCTGGAATCAAGATTGTTGGGAGAAATATCAATAACCTCAGATATGCAGATGACACCACCCTTATGGCAGAAAGTGAAGAGGAACTAAAAAGCCTCTTGATGAAAGTGAAAGAGGAGAGTGAAAAAGTTGGCTTAAAACTCAACATTCAGAAAACGAGATCATGGCATCTGGTCCCATCACTTCATGGGAAATTGATGGGGAATAAATGGAAACTGTGTCAGACTTTATTTTTTGAAGCTCCAAAATCACTGCAGATGGTCACTGCAGCCATGAAATTAAAAGACGCTTACTCCTTGGAAGAAAAGTTATGACCAACCTAGATAGCATATTGAAAAGCAGAGACATTACTTTGCCAACAAAGGTCCGTCTAGTCAAGGCTATGGTTTTTTCAGTAGTCACTTATGGATGTGAGAGTTGGACTGTGAAGAAAGCTGAGTGCCGAAGAATTGATGCTTTTGAACTGTGGTGTTGGGGAAGACTCTTGAGAGTCCCTTGGACTGCAAGGAGTTCCAGCCAGTCCATTCTAAAGGAGATCAGTCCTGGGTGTTCTTTGGAAGGAATGATGCTGAAGCTGAAACTCCAGTACTTTGGCCACCTCATGCAAAGAGTTGACTCATTGGAAAAGACTCTGATGCTGGGAGGGATTAGGGGCAGGAGGAAAAGGGGAGGACCGAGGATGAGATGGTTGGATGGCATCACGGACTCGATGGACGTGAGTCTGAGTGTACTCCGGGAGTTGGTGATGGACAGGGAGGCCTGGCGTGCTGCAATTCATGGTGTCACAAAGAGTCAGACACGACTGAAGGTCTGAACTGAACTGAATGGGGCCAGATGCCATGATCTTAATTTTTTTAATATTTAGTCTTAAGCTGGCTCTTGCACTCATCCTTCACCTTCATCAAGAAGGTCTTTAGTTCCTCTTCGCTGATAAAGTTACCTTTTGTTAGATTAGTGGTACTAAGGATTGCCAGAGTTAATAAATAAAAATACAAAGTGTCCAGTTAAATTTGAATTTCAGATAAACAATAAATAACTTTTTACTGTTTGTCAAGTAAACATCTACTAATATCGAGAGGCTTCTTCCTCTGTGAGGAAAAGCCCTTTTGTGACTTCTTCCTTCCTTCCTTCATTCCCAGTTGGGATGCTGGTGAGGAATATACTGAGGGAGTGGTGGCAGTTATCTTGCAACCAAGGGGCACTTTCAGAGGACAGAGGTCAGCTAAGCAGGGTGGCTGAGCAAATACAAAGAATCTGGTTCCTTAATGATGTCATTTAAGCTACTGCTCCAAACTCGAAATCCCTGCTTCCTGATTTCTTAAGTGATAATTAATTAGCTTTGTGACTGTGGTTCACTGGGCTTTCTTTTCTGTAGCTAAAAACATCCCAGACTAACACAGACCCTTTCTCACTGAAAAGTAACTTTCGGATGTATAGATTAAACCCATCTTTTTAAAGGCAGTTGTTTTTTGCCTGTTTGCTCTGGTCTTTTGGATACAGTCATCTGTCACTTTGTAGTTCATTGTGTGCTTTCTTCCCTTTTACTGAAGGTAAGGTGCTGCTGAATGAATGGAAAGTGGGTAGGTTTTCCCGCCATGGTGGATGAGCAGCTCTTTGGATCTGTTCAACATGAATTCTCCATCTTTCAACATCTTTCTCTACTTTTTTCTCTACTTTTTCCACTTTGGAAATTTCTCTCCAAAGGTGTAAACATACCACTGTCAGATGTGGGAATGTTTTGGGCCATGATTGTGAAGTATTTATATTAGTTACTCATGAAGAGCTTGCTAATTAGATAGGAAGGACCACAGATGCTTAGAAAACTATGTTCTAAAATATGTATGTAGTCCTGTGAATGTGTCTGTGGAATGCTGAAACGCTAGTGTTGGATTTAATTGTGTTAACATTACTGCTTTCATTACCGAATGGAAAGCAATGTGACTTGTGTTACAAGAGTCCTATTCCAGTTTACCCTGAATATGCCATTATAAGAGCTACTATGAAGTTCAGCTATCTTTGTACAGCTACTTTTCTGGAATTGTTGTTTTTCTTTAACAGAAGGAATTCTGTAGGATACTTTTAAAGCTAGTTGCTTGGTTAAATTCTTTAAAGGAGTCAACATTTTTTATTAATAAAGAAAACGTTAGCAATTACGCTTACTAGTGTAGCATACAGATGACTTCAAATGACTTGGTTTTCTTACTCATTATACTTTAGGCTCTGGAGAGTCTCACCAGTCGAAGAGGCAATCTTCTCTGTAGGTTCCTTTATTGAGTAGCTGCTCAAATGCACTATGGAATCCTTAATCTTTTCTGAAGCATCTGTACTTGTCACAGAAGAAGCACTAGACATATCTGTCTCTCAAGCAAAATGTTTCATTGTCCTTTCAAGTCGCTTTGTGGATTTTACACTCGTTTACATCTTCAAGTGGACAATGAAAGCAAAGATGTCAGGGAGATTCCGGTGATGATTTTTACTTAGTCTAGAAGGACCAATATTAAAGCAGGCTTTTTGGTAGCAATCTGAATTGATTTGGCTGATTGTCAGAGGTGAGTTTTTTTTTGCTTTGCAACATAGATTTATTTTTCTGCAGATGCATCACAGGAGTAGCGTGTGTCATACTCATTATTGTTATAGGTTTATCTTAGAAAATGTTTTGATTTTACTTTGTTTTTGAAATGTGATAATATTTTTTGTTTTACTTGTTAAACTTTAAATGACAATAGGCCTGAAATTTCAGGTTTGCTCTAATTTGCTTTTCTAAGGCTAGGATTTATTGTCTGATACCTATTAACTGTAAAATTGTAAAGAACTTAAGGTATAAATTTAATAACACATTTCATTTGTTGCTATCCAAGTTCTCTTTTTTATTTTCTTTATGTTGTTCAGTTGCTCAGTTGTGTCCAACTCTTTGCAGCATGCCAGGCTTCCCTATCCTTCACCATCTCCCAGAGCTTGCTCAAACTCATGTCCATTGAGTTGGTGATGCCATCCAACCATCTCATCCTCTGTCATCCCCTTCTCCTCCTGCTTTCAATCTTTCCCAACATCAGGGTCTTTCCTAATGGGTCAACTCCTCACATCTATTACCATAATCTCTAATTATATTGTTTATCTCATTTGTCTATGATCTGTCTACTCTAACTTGAATGTAAACTTTTTGAAGGCCACACCATGTGTTTTCTCATTCCCTGATGTAAGCTCAGCATCTAGAAATCATTTAATTAGCATTGGAAAATTAAAAACAAACTAATAAAACATAAGTGAATGAATGAAATGTTTTGACAGTTAACCAATTTAGAGAAATGTTAATGGATCTGCCATTCATTTAGCTATTATGGGACAAAATCATTATATAATAGAGATAAGTCCTTCAGAAGGACTTGCAGATAACTCAGCTGGGACAAGTGTGAATTAATTACTGAATCTTACGCAGAAGGTTGAAAATTCTCCAGCTGTTCATGTGAATGAATGAGCCATCTTAAACTTCCATGTCAGTCAAGCCTTCAGATGCATGTAGCCTCAGTGAACATCTGACTGCAACAACATGGAGACCCCAAGGGAGAGCCACCCAGCTGAGCCCTGCCAACCCATTGAACTATGCGCCATAATAATTATTTCAGCCATTCAATTTTGGGATTCTTGGTTTGTACTATACAGGAAAAAAGAAAAGGTTAACAATATAAACCACATTTGTGAGTACTAAGGAATTTCTCTCCAAGCAGTGCAATTATTTTTTGATTCATTATAAATATCAGATCTCTTCTTTGATTCTATAAAAACATAAAGACTAGATTATATCTGAAGAATTAATGTTATCAGGAAAAAGGAAAGATTCATGGGTGCCTAAGTGGGCTATTGTATTGACAGGAAAGCAAAAGTGAACTCAAATTATGTCTGCAACTAATCGAGATCATGTGAACTTTGACCACCCTGCCTCTCGTGATATAATCACTTAATTTTAAGAATAAGAATTTTGAGACACTAATAATATTACTCCCTCTTCTCAGTGTTTCTATACCACAATTATTATAGATTCCTTACAGAACTAATATATTTGAGATAATGACGTGTTATACAGCATAGTGAAAATTCTTCAAAACTTTCAGGAAGTTGAGTCAGTAATCTCATATATCCAGAGAGAAGCAAACCTAAAATCTTAAAAGACTTTGAAATTCCATATCCATTAATTTATATATATAAGTCCAACAGACTAACACACGTTTTTTGTCATTTACAAGTATCTACTTTCATCTCCTTTCTTGAGGCAAAAATTAAGGAAACCACTATTTAAGACCAGATTTATGCTGCTCTCTATGTTAACTTTAAATACATAGAGAGACTGAAGTTTATGTTCTATTAGGAAAGTTCAGGTGGTTCTTCTGGAAAAGGATGAGTTGTCTAACAGCTCTAGACATCACTTGACTATGCTTAGCTTCACTGTCATACAGATTTGACCCTCTCTTCCTCTTCCATCCATCATCTCCCTTATTATGTTTCATTTTTTGACTTGATCTTGGTTGAAAATATCCTTTTGAAGAATCGACTTAGGGACATGGAAGTGTTCATAAGCTCTGCAGGATCCTAGGAAGGTACACCTTCTTCAGTAGAAATTTGGGGAAAAAAAAGAACATTAACATATAATAAGCCTTGGAAGGTAAACCTGCATGTATTGTCTGTTTGCTTCACTGTCTATCCACTCTTATCCCTCTGTTTGTCCAGTCATCTTCCATCCATCCGTCTAAGAGAAAATGATTATGTGGTCAAAACCTGATGGCAGAATGCCTGAAGGTTTGGGAAGTTCTCCAATAGGTTTATAGTAGTTCTTCATTATTTTTCTAACTGTAAAATGTGTATTTTTCCTTGCCTGAAAAATAGCTGCCTCTACTATTATGTTTCAGAAGAATATTGCCATTTATGAAACAATAGAAATGAAGAAATATGACATATTAGGGTATTTGAAGATATCCCATATCTTCAAATGATATTCAGATTTTTCCTCCTTGACCTTAAAAGTCTCTAATATTATTATTTTTTAATGTTATCTGTCATTTCTTTTCAAAACTTCTGCGAAAACTTCTTTGAAAACTTCCATTGAAAAATAGAAATAATGGAACAACTGAATTCTAAAGTCAGTTGCTGACCAACTATCTGAAGTAAGCTGCATCCTACTCATTGTAAAGAAAAGGCAATGTCCTCCAGTCTATTGGCTTTTCTTCCTAAGATCTTGAAAAAAGAAGAGTTTCTGAGTAAGATTTCTACATAAAGGAGACAAGAGAGTAAGAGAGTTCTATGCAAGCAGAATTTTGTAAACTATGTAAACAAAGAAGTTACATTTTAGAAACGAATGAGGTTTGTTATTTGCTAATGTTTGCATAATTATTAAATCACACTGAGTTGCTTCTCAAATTCATTTTTTTGAACTCCAGTGTAGGAATTATTTCTTGGCTTTATAGACTCTTGAGGAAAACATTTCAATTGATATTATGCCTAAGCAAAGACAACTTACTAATTTACTAATTGCACAGTTTGGACAAAGAATAGTGTGTTATGAATATTTGATGCTTGATTCATAATCAGGAAGAGTCATTTGGTAACACCAAATGTCTCCTCAACTCATAGAAGAATTTACTGCATGACGTAGAAGAAAAATAGTATTAAAATTAAGCCATTGACCGGATACCAGAGAAGGGTCAAGAAGTGTTTACTTTAAAGCATCATACCCTGTACTGTGCCAGAGGAAACAGACTTGCATCCCCAAATTCCTCTCTGGCCAGGAAAAACTTCCAAACAGCCTGGAAGGGGATAATGGCTCATGTATCACAGTGTTGCGTCTCTTCTGACATCTGCCAAGAGTGTTGAACATCATTAGTGGGGCATTAGTATACTCAGTACCCCCAAATGAATGTCCTTTTTTATTGGAATGTAATTGTTAGTTTCTACTGTACAACAGTGTGAATCAGTCATATGTATACATATGTCCCTTCCCTCTTAAATCTCCCTCCCCCCCACCCCTATCCCATCCCCTCGGTCATCACAGAGCACTGAGCTGCTATACTGCTATACTGCAGCTTCCCACTAGCTAGCTGTTTTACACGTGGTAGTGTACATATGTCAATGCTACTATCTGAATTCGTCCCACTCCCTCCTTTCCCCCATCCCTGAGTCCATGAATCTGTTTCCTCCATCTGCATCTGTATTCCTGCTCTGCAAATATGTTCATCAGTACCATTTTTCTAGATTTCATATATATGTGTTAACATATATTAATTTATCCCAAGGGCTTCCCTGGTGGCTCAGATGGTAAAGAATCCACCTGCAGTGCAGGAGACCTGGGTTCAATCCCTGGGTTGGGAAGATCCCCTGGAGAAGGGATTCCAGCATTCTGGCCTGGAGAATTCCATGGACTGTATAGTCCATGGGGTCACAAAGAGTCAGACATGACTAAGCAACTTTCAGTTACATATACAATATTTGTTTTTCTCTTTCTGACTTATTTCACTCTGTGTGACAGGTTCTAGGTTCAGCCACATCATGGGTGACTCAATTTTGTTGCTTTTTATGAATGAAGAAATATTTCATTGATGGTCCTTTTTTCTTGTATAATTCCTGGTGAAGGCTTTAGTCCTCTCACATTTCCTATTATTTCTTGAATCTTTTGGTATTTTTTAAATCTTTTGTTGGTAAAGTTGAATAAGTAGATGCCCTATTATGGGCCATGAGCAAAAGAAAAGATTTCTAGATCTTATTTGAACCTTTTTTATTATCTCCATTTATGTCTTACCTATATAAATTTTCTTCTGCATTTTATCTAAGAATTTACTTCTGCTTTCTCCACTGAATATCAATTTATAAATTGTTGAGTATTTTTACTATGAACTCCAGAGGTTATTAAAATTTGTAATAATGACTTCATTACTACAAGTAGCTTGAAATTTCATTGAGAAGATAAAACCTATATAAAATTAGAAATTGCTAATATGAGGGCTGCAGGGGGTGAGCAGGAAAACACTGAGCTTCCCGTGAAGGGAATTAATCCCAGGGAACTTGGAATTTGCTTTCAAATTGTATATTTGATACATTAAGTCTTCTTACTGTGCTTCCTCCTCAACTACAAAACCAATTCTTTTTCCCTTCTAGATAAGCTATCAGTAGTTCACCTTGATTTGCTGATTTCTCCTCCTTTCTTTCTGGCTTGGCTTAGTTTCCTCAGACTTATAACTTCATGTGTTAGTTAGTTTTTGCTATATAAAGACCACTCCCAAAATTTTGTAGTTTAAGGCAACAGCTGTTTGTTAGATTTATGATTCTGCATGTCTGAAATTTGGGCAGAATTTGACTCATGGATGCATCTGTGAGCCATTCTAGGTCAGCTGGGGGCTAACTCGTTTGGTGTGAGTTTAGCTGGGACAGTTTTATCTGTTCTGTATAGTCTCCCGGCTTCTAGCATGCTACTTTGGCTTGTACACATGGCAGCCAGGAAGAATTACAAGTGAAAGGGTGTAAGAAGTATAGAAATGGAGCGGTTACTTCTGCTACACTCTTCTGGCCAAAGCAAGTCACCAGGCCCACCCAGAATCAAAAGGTGAAGAAAACCCTCTTGCTTCATGAGGAGTTCATGTGCTGTAGGCGCAGGGAATAGTGGAAATTGGGTCCGTGTTTGCTGTCAGCCACAGGTGGTGATGACCTTGAATTTGCTAAGACCGTCAAATCTATACACTATAGATATGGCCCTTAGGCAATTTGCACTTTGAGGCAACAAATGGCACTAGACAGTGTATGTTCATTGCCAGCTTGTGAAGCGGCTCAGAGGCCAAGATGTTAGTGCTTTATAGATGTGAAATAGATTTGAGGTGGGAAATGACAGTACGATGCCAATATTTTAGGAAGAATTCACTTGTGGATCTGGGCAGAAAGGAAATTTAGATCCACATATCCAATCACTATAGGCTCCTGCTGTTGGATGTTATTTAAATTTCCATGTTTCTGAAACTGAACTCACTATTTTCATTCTCCAGCCAAATTTTCCCCTCTTCCTATGTTTCATTTCTCAATAAGTGATCATTTGCTCTGTAGTCCAAGCCAGATATTTGATCTTTCTTGATTCCTCTCTCTCCTCTCACCATATTCATTCACTGTTGTTATCAACAAATCTGCAGGTTGCCTGCTGTATATCAAATACTGTGGTTTCTACGGTTCCACTAATCTAGACCTCTCTCATCTCCTCAATCACTAGTTCTCTCTTCAGGTTTGGTCTCCATGCTTTCCTGTATGTTCAAGAAGACCCATGATGACTTCTTAAAACTCAATCTGTTCTTTCAGTTGGTATATACTTATTGAACCTCTGTGTGTTAGACAATGCAGATACAGAAATAAACAAGGCCAAGTGACTGCCTTCATGGAGTTTACAATCCAGTGTGGGAGACAAACAGTAAAGAGTCAAATTGATAGATAATATGGTAGTCAGGAGCACTATGAAGAAAAGGAAATCAGAGTCAAGGGCAGAGAATGACACAGAATGCTATCTCAGATAGGTTTACTAGGAAGAGCCTCTCTTAGGAGGTGATATTTGGGCACAAGAGAGAGAGCCTCGCAGATTCTGAGGCAGAACATCCACATGTGGGAGAATAGTAAGTGTCAAGGCCCTGAGATGCGAGTAGGGTTGGAGAGGGAGAGGATAGTGTGGTGGAATGGAGTGAATGGGAATGAGGGGGGTGGGCCAGAAGGTCAGGGAGATGTCTCCAAATCAGGTCACGGGCACTTTATAGGCTGTAGAACAGACAGGGAGTATATTGGAAGTGTGAGGTAAAGTCACTGGGAATTATTGGAATATTTATTGAGAATAACTCTGACACAGTTTATAAAGATCACTATTACTACTGTATGCAAAATAGACCTTAGAGGAATAAGAGATGATAGTAGCTAAAGTTGGTTTGTAGCCATGCAAATGGTGGGAAGAGGTCAGGTTCTATAGCTGTTGGGAAGGATTTGCTGATGGGTGTTTATAGAGAAGGAGAGCAGCTGTAGCTGCCATGCACTGTTGTAGGGGAGACCGAGAAGCCTGGGCCTCAGCAGCTTTGGAGAGGTCAGAGAGGGTGGAGATCCAGTGTTTTTCTTGAGAATTAAGTTTGAGATGCACTTTAGGCATCCAAACCATGTCAATCCCTACCTTACAACTCTTGAATGGTCTTTTCATCAAATTATGATAAAGTTCAAAAATTACGGGGGGAGAAAAAAAACATGGCTTGTAGGGATGTTTACAGTCTGGACTCTCCAGTTTCATCTCTTTCCATTTTTCTCATCTTCCCCCCACCTCTCACATCTGTATCCTTCAGCAGTACTGAATTTTTTTCCATTCTTTGAGGATTCCAGTCTCTCTTTGATTATTCTATACCCTCATAAAAAATAAACACATCCACTTTTTAAAAATTTATTTTTAATTGGAGGATAATTGCTTTACAAAGTTGTGCTTGTTTCTGCCACACAATGTGAAGTAGCCATAAGTATATACATGTTCCCTCCTCTTGAACCTCCCTCCCTTCCTACCGCTCTAGATCGTCACAGAGCATCGGGTTCAGCTCCGTGAACACATTCTCCTTGTCCCTTGCTTGCCCTCTGGCTAGTCAACTCATATTTGGGGGCTTAGATGTCATTTTCTCTCCGAAGTGGTCTCAGCCTTCCCACACATTCGCCTGACTGGGTTCCATGTTCCCACAATACCCTGAGAACTCCTGTTACAATACTTGTGTTGTTTTTGGAAAAAAAAAGAAAGAAAGAAAAGTAAGCTCCTTGTTTGTCTGTCATACAAACTGGACTTCAAGAACTTGAGTGTGGTAATGTTTCTTTGGCCATATAGTGGCCAGAATGTAGTGGGTGATTGATAAAATTGTTTTAATGCCAGGAGGATAGATTGAAAATCTAAACTGGGTTTAAGATTAAAAGTAGTGGATCAGAACCAATGACCTGAACTGCAAGGTGCTGTGAAAATCAAAGGAAACAGGAGAGGAGGAGGTGTGGTTTAAGATCCAGATTTCCGGATCTGAAATCTGGATCTGATTTTTTAATCTGAGTTATTTGAGAATAGTGAGAACCATAGCACATGCAGAGGACCATATACATAAAGGTAAGCTCGGTCTTAGTGTTGCAAAAATATCCAGGAAGTTTCAGAGACTGGTTACCCTTTATCATCATGCTCAGGTCATGTAGCTGAAACCAGTTCTCCAAACACTAAGACAAAACATGTTGAAATTCCTTAAAGAAAACAAGATTTGTGATTGTTGTTGTTGTTGGCTTATTGTTTTTGCTTTCTTAAATGTTTTCAGTACTGAAAGTTTCTAATTCAAGATGTATCAGGCTTGGAAAGATCCAAAGAGTATCACAAAATTTACAAATGAGAGAAAGCTTGTCCACTAAACTAAATTCATAGATCATCCAGTTACTCTTTGGCTGCTCTTTGAAATTCATTTTCTTTTCTTCTAAAGACTAACTTTTAAAGGGAAGTTTTAACTTCACAGCAAATGGAGAGGAAGGTACAGAGATTTCCCATATACCGCCTACCCCGACACATACCGGAGAAGGCAATGGCACCCTACTCCAGTACTCTTGCCTGGAAAATCCCATGGATGGAGGGGAAGGCTGCAGTCCATGGGGTCACTGAGGGTCAGACACGACTGAGCGACTTCACTTTCACTTTTCACTTTCATGCACTGGAGAAGGAAATGGCAACCCACTCCAGTGTTCTTGCCTGGAGAATCCCAGGGATGGGGAAGCCTGGTGGGCTGCCGTTTCTGGGGTCGCACAGAGTCAGACAGGACTGAAGCCACTTAGCAGCAGCAGCAGCAGCCGACACATACACAGCCTCCCTCAATATCAACATCTCCCTCTAGAGTGATACATTTGTTACTGAATGAACAGCTGATGAACCTGCATTGACACATCATATACCCTAGATCTGTAGTTTACATTAAGATTCACTCTTAGTGTTGTTCACTGACAAATGTACAGTGACATGTATTCATCATTATAGTTTCATACAGAGCACTTCCACTGCCCTAAAAGTCCTTTGTGCTCTCCTGTTTGTCCCCTGATTCTCAGTCCCTATCAAACACTGATCTTTTTACTTCCTCCATAGTTTTGCCTTTTCCAGAATGCCATATAGTTGGAAGCATACATTTTTTAGCCTTTTCAGATTGACTTCTTTTACTCAGTAATATGCATTTAAATTTCCTCCTAGTCTTTTCATGGCTTGCTAGCACATCTCTTTTTAAGCACCAAATAATATTTCATTTTCCATTGGACCTCAGTTTATCTATCTATTCATCCTCAGACATCTTGGTTGCTGCCAAGTTTGGGCAATTGTGAATAAAGCTGCCATAGTATCCCTTTGCAGGTTTTTATGTGCAACTAAATTTTCAGCTGCTTTAGGTAAATGCCAAGGAACACAACTGCTGAATCCATATGGTTAAGACTATGTTTAGTTTTCTAAGAAACTTCCAAGCAACCTTCTGAAGTGCATATATGATTTTAATTTCTACCAGCAATGAATGAGAGAGTTCCTGTTGCTCTGCATCTTCACCAACATTTGATGGTATCAGTGTTCTGGATTTTAGCTTTCATTCCAATTCCAAAGAAAGGTAATGCCAAAGAATGCTCAAGCTACCGTACAATTGCACTCATCTCACATGCTAGTAAAGTAATGCTCAAAATTCTCCAAGCCAGGCTTCAGCAATACATGAACCGCGAACTTCCTGATGTTCAAGCTGGTTTTAGAAAAGGCAGAGGAACCAGAGATCAAATTGCCAACATCCGCTGGATCATGGAAAAAGCAAGAGAGTTCCAGAAAAACATCTATTTCTGCTTTATTGACTATGCCAAAGCCTTTGACTATGTGGATCACAATAAACTGTGGAAAATTCTGAAGGAGATGGGAATACCAGACCACCTGACCTGCCTCTTGAGAAACCTGTATGCAGGTCAGGAAGCAACAGTTAGAACTGGACATGGAACAACAGACTGGTTCCAAATAGGAAAAGGAGTACGTCAAGGCTGTACATTGTCACCCTGCTTATTTAACTTCTGTGAAGAGTACATCATGAGAAATGCTGGGCTGGATGAAGCACAAGCTGGAATCAAGATTGCTGGGAGAAATATCAATAACCTCAGATATACAGATGACACCACCCTTATGGCAGAAAGTGAAGAGGAACTAAAAAGCCTCTTGATGAAAGTGAAAGTGGAGACTGAAAAAGTTGGCCTAAAGCTCAACATTCAGAAAATGAAGATCATGGCATCCGGTCCCATCACTTCATGGGAAATAGATGGGTAAACAGTGGAAACAGTGTCAGACTTTATTTTGGGGGGCTCCAAAATCACTGCAGATGGTGACTGCAGCCATGAAATTAAAAGACGCTTACTCCTTGGAAGAAAAGTTATGACCAACCTAGATAGTATATTCAAAAGCAGAGACATTACTTTGCCGACTAAGGTTCGTCTAGTCAAGGCTATGGTTTTTCCTGTGGTCATGTATGGATGTGAGAGTTGGACTGTGAAGAAGGATGAGCGCCGAAGAATTGATGCTTTTGAAGTGTGGTGTTGGAGAAGACTCTTGAGAGTCCCTTGGACTGCAAGGAGATCCAGCCAGTCCATTCTGAAGGAGATCAGCCCTGGGATTTCTTTGGAAGGAATGATGCTGAAGCTGAAACTCCACTACTTTGGCCACCTCTTGTGAAGAGTTGACTCATTGGAAAAGACTCTGATGCTGGGAGAGATTGGGGGCAGGAGGAGAAGGGGATGACAGAGGATGAGATGGCTGGATGGCCTCACTGACTCGATGGACATGAGTCTGAGTGAACTCTGGGAGTTGGTGATGGACAGGGAGGCCTGGTGTGCTGTGATTCATGGGGTCGCAGAAAGTCGGACAAGACTGAGACACTGAACCGAACTGAACTGAGTAGGTGTTTTAATCTGCATTTCTCTGCTGACGTATGATTTGGAACATCTTTTCATATGCTTATTTACTTTATGTATATCATCTTTTTCAGTGAGGTGTCTGTGAAGGTCCCTGGCTCAGTTTTTGTTTTTTTTCTTCCTGTTGACTTTGAGAGTACTTTGTACATTTTGAACAACAGTCCTTTTGCAACTACTTTTTCCTGTCCTGTGGCTTGTCCTCTCCTTCTCTTGACATTGTCTTTCATGAAGCAGAAGCTTCCATCTCTTCAGTAATTTCTTTCCTGCCTTATGTCCTTAGTGTTTTATCATTAACATACACAAGATCATCTGGATTTTTCTCCTATGTTATCTTCTGGGATTTTGTTTTAGTTTTGCATTTCATATTAAAGTCTATGAGCTAGTTTGAGTTAATTCTTGCAAAAGATGTGATTCTTTCTTTTTTTTTAAATTTTATTTATTCATTTATTTGGATGTGGTGGGTCTTTGTTACTGCTCACAGGCTTTCTGTGTCTTCTTCAACATGTGGGCTACTCATTGTGGTGCCTTCTCTTGGAGAAGGCAATGGCAAACCACTCCAGTACTCTTGCCTGGAAAATCCCACGGACAGAGGAGCCTGGTAGGCTACAGTCCACGGGGTCGCAAAGAGTCGGGCACAACTGAGAGACTTTGCTTTCACTTTCTCTTGTTGCAGATCACCGCCTTATCGGGTGCCCAGGCTTCAGTAGTGACACATGGAATCTGGAACTTGGGCTCAGTAGCAGTTGGCATGTGGGCTTAGTTGCTTCGTGGTGTGTGGGATCTTCCCAGACCAGAGCTTGAACCCATGTCCCCTGCATTGGCAAGTGGATTCTTAACCCCTGTATCACCAGGGAAGTGCCCCCACTTTTGTTTTTATTGCATGTGAATGTCTAGTTGTTCCATCCCCATTTGTTGAAGGGACTATCTTAAGTCCATTATATTGCCTTTGCTCCTTTGTCAAAGATCCACTGACTATGCTGCCTCAGTTTTTTGATTCTCATTTATGAGTGGAATTTTAGGACCCAGGTTTATTTTCATTATCCTCTACTTGGCATATTTTATACAAGATTTCTTCTAATTTTTTCTATTAAAAATTTTTTTTTGGTATTAAGTGGGACACTCTTAAAATTTTGTGAGTGAGATATAATTTTCCACCAGTTACATTGTGTTGGCCAAAATGTTCATTTGGTCAACCCATATTATGTGTGCTTAGTCACTAAGTCATGTCCAACTCTTTGTAACCCCATGGACTGTAGCCTGCCAGGCTCCTCTGTCCTTGGAATTCTCCAGATCAGAATACTGGAGTGGGTAGCTGTTCTCTTCTCCAGGGGATCTTCTCAACCCAGGGATCGAATCCAGGTCTCCCACATTGCAGGCAGATCCTTACTGTCTGAGCCACCAGGGAAGCCCCAACCCATATTATGGTAGATGTAATTCATGGTTCCAGCAGAGTTGGCATACTAGTATAAATATGTGAAGTAAAACATGATGATTCAGAGGGGGTCATTTAACCAATGTACTAGAAAATAGTTGGACACCATTCTCTCTTCCTACAGCCCATTTGTAATCTCCAACCACCAGCTGAGGCCCCAGCCACAAATAAAAGCTATTCAGATCATCTTAGCTATCCTTACAAGGATCAATTGCCCTTTCAAGTTTGCCTAAACTAAATCTCAAGATAATGAAGAGAATCATCATTTCATAGTAATCTATTTCTCCGTAGACCATAGGACTGCTTGGTTTTGAATCCTAATTCTGCTATTGACCAGCTGTTTGACCTCTAGAAGGTTAAAGGCTGATTAAGTCATGTGTTCTTTAGCTGTTAAAAGGAGATAATAAAAGTATCTCCCTCCAGCTGTTCTGAGTCTTACATAAAGCTAGTTCATATAAAGGGATTAGTACAACGCTTGGCTATGGAAAGAATCTAGATGTCAGTTCTATGTCCACTTAAGGGAGTAATGATTCTATTTTTTTCCATTTCTTAGAACTCTTAGACTCCAGATTTTACAAAGAATTCCAGGCATATTTATACCTTAATAAGTTAACTAGATATGTTTCTGAGTTTGTCTATAAAATAGATTTTTAAATTTTATTTTAATTATTTTTATTGAAGTATACTTGATTTACAATGTTGTGTTAGTTTCTGGTATTCAGAATATATATGTTCTTTTTTTTCCAGATTATTTTCCATTATAGATTATTATAAGACATTGAACATTGTGTCCTATGCTATACAGTAGGACCTTGTTGTTTATCTCTTTTATATAGATTAGTGTGTATCTGTTAATCCCAAGATCCTAATTTATCCCTTCCTCGCTTCCTCCATTTGGTAACCATCAATTTATTTCCTGAGTCTTTGAGTCTGTTTCTTAAAGCAGATGTTTATATTTAATTCTACTCTCTTATTATCATTGTATAGTCAGAGATGCAGTCTTATGAACCACTGTATCAATGACAGTGAACAACAGATGTTTTCAATGTTAACAGGCTATTGGCAGCATATAAATTGGCAGTTCATTAGAGACCTTAAGAACCTGGAAAAGTTTAAAAACAATGACATTGAGGGTTCCTCCCCACCCTCTAGTCTGAAGAAAATGATGGTGAGACCATAACAAAGGTGTTTATTTTGGGTACAAACTGTTCTTTCATTGAGCAAACACTGTGATATGTTTATAAAGACACAAGAGAAGTGGACACACCCAGAGTAGTTTATAAGCAAAATAGCTCATAGCCCTGGTATGGAAGAGACCGTTTCTAGAACTCACAGAACAATATCTCTAAAATTTCATTCCAGAAAAGAATAAAAGGTTTTATGGATAAGGACACCAGAGACCTAGACAGTAACCATTGTTTCTGCAGATATTTGCTGCTTTGTGTCCTTTCTAAATACTTTGTCATCTGTGTGTAGACCATCATTGAAACACAAGACATTTTTCAAAGCTGAAGGTACATAAATTTACTGTGAATATTTATCGTACCTATACAGCGCAAATATATGTTTTTCATCAGCTTCAAATAAGCTGGAAGTTTCTGACCCGTCCCTTTTGTGAATACCAGCCTGCTGCTGCTGCTGCTAAGTCACTTCAGTCATGTCTGACTCTGTGCGACCCCATAGACGGCAGCCCACCAGGCTCCCCCGTCCCTGGGATTCTCCAGGCAAGAACACTGGAGTGGGTTGCCATTTCCTTCTCCAATGCATGAAAGTGAAAAGTGAAAGTAAAGTCGCTCAGTCATGTCTGACTCTTAGCGACCCCATGGACTGCAGCCCACAAGGCTCCTCCGTCCATGGGATTTTCCAGGCAAGAGTACTGGAGTGGGGTGCCATTGCTTTCTCCGGAATACCCGTCTAGGAACTGCGTATGTGATAACAGAATTCCAGAAACTAGTTCTCTTAGTTCCACCAGTTCTCAACATGGCAAACTGAGTATGAGGAAGTCATAGTTATTATGTGCCCCTTTGGCCTTTGGCCTTTGGGTGGTGCTCTAACATAGACTGCTGTCAAATACATAGAGTCCAGTTTAAAGACCATTTTGATCAGGCGGTTAAGGAAATGATTAATTCCTTTTCACTGGGGCCATGTTGACTGGCATCAATATTCTCTTCAGTCTTTGCTCTTTGGGTACCTTGGGCATATGAAACAACATTAGAAACATGTTCGGAAGCCTGGAACACTTGAAACAGGTATTAAGAATCTAAAGGTCATATTCAGGTTAGAGGGTCCTGATTTAAGGGTCCACTACTAATCTTATGACTTGCAGAAAAACCCCTGGCTCCCATTATCTTTTTTTCTTTGACATTTCAGCCACCTGAAATAGTAAATTATCCATATGAAAGAATCAATTGGATATTTCCCCTCCTTCCTCTTTCTCCTGAATCATGTTGGCAGATGAAAAGAAAAAGTGGTACAGAAATATTTAATGGTGAAGTCAGATTCAACAGAAGCAGAGGTGGAAGAAAGAAACCTAATTGCTCCACTTTGAACACACATGTTTTCCATACACGGCTGGTTTTCTTCAATTTTCATAATTGCAATTTCAGGCAGCATCCTTCCACTCCAGGATGGTCATCCCATGTGTGGGTGACCCATTTCCTGTACACTTCCTTCCTCCGGCCCACTTCTTGGCCACATTAACATTACTTCATGTCACAAATGATACCACAGGTGGCCAGGACAGGTTTTGAAAAAGGAAAAAATGAAATAGAAACCTGTCAGAGTTGCTTTCTGTTAAATTAAAATATTTGATGAGGTGCGGCCCAAACTGTTGGCCAGAATGAGACTTCCGAAAAACACTGGCATTTTGGAAACCTGCGCTGTTTCTTTCGTGATCTATTAACCAAGCATTAACTGGCTGGGCTATCTCTGACGAGGTCAGAGGAGCAAGCATTTGGCAGTTGTGAACTTGGATATAAAGTGAGAATATGCCCTCACTTTTGGGGTATAATTGATCAGCTAATATTGACTGAAATCCTAGATTAGAATTGGTTTCCTGCATAGTCTTCTAGGGGCTTACAGTCAAAGGAGACAAAGTTTACATACAAGTTTCAACAGTCAACCATAGTGCAGCAGAATTCAATGTGTAGGGGTTAGATTGTGTAGAACAAAATATATGTACGTGTCTGCCTGTCTCCATTCCTAAGAGAAGAGATAGCCAACTAGGCTGAAGAATGAGGGAAAGCTTTGTGGGAGGAAGTTGTTCCCAAGCTGTACTCCAAAACTGGGGAGCAGGGGGAAAATGGAATTTGGGTCAGTGTGTGCAGGGCCTCAAGTGCCAGAAGGAATCAAGGAAGTAACAGAAAGTTGCAAATGTTGATAAAATATATAAGCCTCTATTTTCAACAAAATTGATATTATTTGTGTTGAAAGATGGGTATACCATTTGTTAGAATGAATCCATAAAACTACTCAAGTGTGTTTATAATGTTCAACAAAAGGCAGTCTCCTTTGGAGAATAAATTAACAAATTCATGTCAGGAGATACTAGAGGTATCTGCCACTTGTAACCGTGTGACACTGAGGGATGAAATTTGGAAAGAGGTGAGCTTCCATTTTGTTGTTCAGTCGCTGAGTCATGTCCGACTGTCACCTCATGGACTGCAGTATACCAGGCTTCCCTGTCCTTCACTATCTCCCAGAGTTTGCTCAAACTCATGTCCATTGAGTTGATGATGCCATTTCATCCTCTGTCACCCCCTTTTCCTCCTGCCTTCAGTCTTTACCAGCATCAGTCTTTTCCAATGAGTTGACTCTTCGCCTCAGGTGGCCAAAGTATTGGAGCTTCAGCGTTAGTCCTTCCAGTGAATATTCAGGGTTGACTTCCTTTAGGATTGACTGGTTTGATCTCCTTGCTGTCTAAGGGACTCTCAAGGACTTTCATTTAGGTTGTATTTAAAATAGAAATCAAGTCATGGCTACAACGCTCAGGATGACCTGACTTCTGTTATCCCTTCTAACCTGCTACCTCTGTGTCATTTCCCCTCACGTTCACTAATCTTGCCTGGAAAATCCCATGGATGGAGGAGGTTGGTGAGCCGCAGTCCATGGGGTTGCAAAGAGTTGGACACGACTGAACTACTAAGCACAAGCACTACCAAGACGAGCTCTGAGCTCTTGGGCAAGCCAGCTCTTTCTCTTCAGACATATCTCAACTCACATTTCACTTTCTCAGAAGCTGGGGTCTTTTGTTGACCATCCTTCCGAGAGAGGTGTGTACTCAGTCCCCTCAGTATTGACTGCCATATTACTCTCTTTAATTCCTTTAAAACATAAGGAGTGCTACAAA
The DNA here is from genome assembly GCF_014754425.2 of Oryx dammah. NCBI lineage: Eukaryota > Metazoa > Chordata > Mammalia > Artiodactyla > Bovidae > Oryx > Oryx dammah. Next base: position 51,298,713 of record NW_024070185.1, read on the forward strand.
TGGTCTTCTTTGTTTTCTCTAGCATCTGTGTTTCCCGTTTAGAGAGGTCACGAGGACAGGGGACCTCATTGTCCTTGTTCACTGCTATTCCCCCGCGTGCAATAAGAGCTCAGTAAAGTATGTGTTAGATGAATCCGTGTCAGTGGGGTCGTCATTATGCCTCGAGCCTACAGAGCACGCGTTCTCCTCCCCTCCTGAAGTGCTGAACGGTTACAAAGCCGGAGGAAGAGAGTGAATGGTGTGGACCTGGGGTGGCTTGCGTTGCCATGGCAGTAGGCTAGAGTGGCACATCCCTTTTCCTTTGTTCCTCTAACTGAGCCTTAAGAACCTGGAAAACAATACCACTCAGAGGGATATTTCACTGAGATGGACTTTGAAGGAATAATTGTGTGGGTTGGATGAATGCTAGTCAATTATATTGGGAAGAACTGCTGGTTTAATTCATCTCTTGATGTGTTTGTATGTTGTAGCCACTGTGGAATGAAATCACTACACACATAATGAGCTAAGGTTCACTGGCTCTCTAGCCTGCCCTTCAAAGCCCTCGCACACAGTTTCCTGTGTCTGTCCCCCGTCTGGACTGGGCACTCTTCTTCCCTCCCTTCTCAAAGTAGTGCTGAATGACTCTGTTCACCCCCTGCAAATTATGGTGCAATGTTCATTGTTAATTTACTGAAAGAAGTTTGAGGAGATTGTTATTTTTTTTTCTTTTTTATGGGTTTCTCACAGCAGTGGCACACCTCTGGCTGACATTGTACAGAACTGCTGAGGTTTTTCTCATTTGTAGCCAGGCTTTACTAGGTGCCTGGTTAAGAAATTATAATATTCTTCTGTTATCTAGTTTGGGTTTATAAATGAAATGCTACAAGTCCTTTTTTATGTGTCATTAATAAATGCTAACACTAAAATGGTGCACTCATTGCTCTGCTGTTGAGATACTTTATCATGTTTTTCCAAAGGATCTATGGTATTAGAGCAGGGCAGAACTGGCAGAAGAGATTTCTGTTTCACTTGCCTTACCCACATCTCTCCTTCCTCCCTTCCCCGGTTGTCATGTTGCAGATCTGTGCTTCTACTTGAACAGGCAATCCACCAAATTAATGTATTGCCTTAAGTAGGTAATTCTCCCATCTCCTCTCCATTTTTGTAATCTGCCATGTCCAATTTTTCCTCTTCCTCTTTTAGCACTGCAGTGACAACACACATCCCTGCCAGTCAGACATGAACATTGAAGGAGCCTGGAAGAGAGGCTACACGGGAAAGAACATCGTGGTCACTATCCTGGACGATGGCATTGAGAGGACCCATCCAGATCTGATGCAAAACTATGTGAGTGTTTACTGTGGTCAGAATGCCTTCCCTCCGGGAAAACAATGGAATTCATGTGAGGATGACCAAAATGGGGGAAAGCATGGAGATTTCCCAGGTGGCTCAGGGGTGAATATTCTACCTCCCAGTGCAAGAGACGCAGGTGCCACCCCTGGGTTAGGAAGATCCCCTAGAGAAGGAAATGGTAACCAACTCCAGGATTCTTGCCTGGAAGTCCCATGGATAGAGGAGCCTGACAGTCCACAGTCCAGCTACAGTCCATGGGGTCGCAAAAGAGTCGGACACAACTTAGTGACTAAACAACAAAAGGAGGAAAGTCACTGAAAAATAGCTGTTAGGTATTGCTCCCATCTTACAGGAGATTCACTCTCAGAGGACAGGAATCAGGAGCTAATGCTATCCACTTCTGTGTGCTTTTGATGTTGTGATGAGAAAAGGCAGGTGGTAAGGTAGCAGAGACCCCAGCTGCTGCTGCCAACAGCTGCTCCTCTCAACAATTCACCCATGCAGCCGGAGAACACTCCTACTTCCCTTTATGGAGAAGGTGTACTTATAACTCTTCTCAAGGTGTTCTGCGAGTCTCTTTCTCTCTCTGCCTCTCTCCTTTTAAAGGACAATAATTAATATTCTCCCCATAGTCCTCAGGAATCAGTCAATTCCCTTTTTTAAGAAAGAACCGTGATTCCAGGACTCAGAACATACGGTAAGCCTGAGATCACAGAGCAAGTGAAAGGGCTGAGACTCAGTACTGTCACTGAAAACCACAGTCCTGATTCCCAGTGCACAGTGGACACAGGTTGGTTTCTGTCCCTGGGGCCTCTTGGTCCCCTTTACCACTGCTTTATTTCCTGCCTGAAAATAGGTCGGTGACCCCTCTGTCCCATACTCTCCAAACATCCCTTCCACCAGCTTCTCCTCCCTAAGTTTGGTTAGAAGTCCATAAGTATCTCCCAATATGCCATTCTCTGCTCCAAATGTGTGTTTCCTGATACCTCAGTGTTCTCCCTAAAATATTTATTTTGTTACTGAAGAGCCTCCAGTGACTCCCTAGTATCTGCAAATGTAACTCTCTGATTGCTGTCAGGACCCTGCAGAAACTCCTGGTGGAACCCATTCACACCAGTGCCTTCCACATTGCCTTCTGATCTCTTTCCTGTTGACAACTATTTCCACTAGAACACTGGTATTGCTGCAAACCCATCAAGACTTCAGTCACTTTTATCCATGTCCCTCTCTATACTTCATGACTTCTTTTAATTCCAAAGCTTTGGTTATGTGAGTTTCCCTATATTGTTTTCATGTTGTTTTTGAAAAAAAAAATTGAAGTTGGTGATTTTCTATCAGCTTACACATTTCCTTTCACAGCCTTGAAAAGACAAGCAGCTCTAAATCATGATGAAATCAGGACTCATATTGACCCTTAAGGAGCAAAGTCAGGGGCCAGGGTTTGCCCTGTGTTTACAGAAGAGCTCCACAGAAAATTCTAAGCTATAACTCAGAGGACTACACCTCCTCAGATTTTTTTTTTCTTCTCTCCTATTGAGTTGGCCAAAAGTTTCCTCAAGTTTTCATGTAATATTGTATTGAAAAACCTGAATGAACTTTTGGGTCAACCCAATATATTCATGGTCGTTAAAGGAGCACCGTCAGCAAGCCCAGCCTATCTCACTGTGCCCTGAGCTGGTGGGAGTCCTGAGAGAGGCTTGGCCCATAGGTTCCCTAAACACAGCAGTACAGAGGATTCACCATTCTCACAGGCCTGCTGCCTTTCTCTCCTCATTGCTCCTCAGTGACTGGTGGACACAGCAGCGGCCCTGAGGAACCTTGGAGTGGATGCCCTCAGAATGGACATGGCCTTTTCTTTAAGGCTGAGATTCCAAGAAAAGAATATAATGTCCTCTTGAAATCTGCTACTTCTCTCTCTCTCTCTCTCACCATTATCTTCAGCCTGGGAAGGCTTGGTTTCTCCTCACAGTGGAATCCCCAGCTCTGTTTGTCTCTGTGACCATCTCTCCTCTGCCCTCTCTCTTAAATACTGCTTCAGCTTCACATGAAACCATTTAGGTAGAACTGTCCATATATTTTCTCCAGTGTTTCTTTCTCATTTGCTTAATATCACTTGTTGCATGACCCTTAATCTCAAATTAGTTTTCCTTTTGTCAGTCAAACCTGAAAAGATTCTCTTTATCTTTGCAGAAAAGATACTTCCAAGTCACTTCCTAGACACGGCAGAAACTACCACTGGCTCACACAGCCACCTCAGTTCCTAACCTATGAAGACCTTCCTTCCCTCAGGATCACCCAATATCACCTGATACTTTATGAACTTTAACAACTTCTCCTCTCAGTATTCAATCCTGTTGCCCTTTTTGTTTCAAAAATTCAGCCAAGAAACTTCACAAATCAATTTCTACAATGAAATATTAAAAGTTTCTCCTAAATTAGATGATTTTCCTTAAGGTTAAAAGAGAGGAGGAACTGCAAATTCATTTAGTTCTCATTTCAAACAAACATTTGAGTGGCTGCCCTTACCCTGCCTCCAAGCACACACAGGTAAACTTCTGTCTCTTCACTTACAAAGGAACTTCAGTTCAGACTCCTCATTTACAGGGTATACACTGAGGCCTGCACACTAAAATGAGTTAGCCCAGGTCATATGAAGAATAGAACTATGGCTGTCCGTGATAAGAAAGACTTCTTATCATATGTAATGCAGTTTTTATAGAGCATTCCTATTCCCCACTGCACTGAAATGCATCTGCTTAAATACGAAGAGCCTTAACCTAAATGTGATTGCATTCTTTACCTTTTTCATTTGTTTTCCTCCCTTGAAAGAAAATTCTCTAGAATTTACCTGTACAGTTAGCAGTATTGGTGCCCTTTTGGTTCTCCTAAAGTTAGAGCTGGTGAAAGTAGAGAAGAGCACATTGGATTGGATGGGATGCCTGGGTTCCAGTTTTCATTCCATAGGCAATTCGTTTCATGCCTTTGGTCAAGTTATGTAACCGGTCTCAGGCCTCTGTTTTCTTATGAGTAAAATTAGATGATATCACCCTTCGTGCTTGAATGAACACTAAGTTGGGCTGCTTTGTATGTTTCTCTGTATGAGAAGCAGGACTCACTATCTTTATATGCCATGTGTAGTTTACTTACTTCCCCCAAACATTTCAAACTCCCTGTACCTATAAGTCATTTTCAGAATCGAGAGTCTTTGATGAAAAAGCAGAAAGCAAAGAGCTTTACTTTCACTGAAACTGATAACAGAAATCATAAAGCATAAGAAAATTCAAACCATCTTAAATTAGTTCTGTCTACCATGATATAAATTTGAATGATGGAATAATCCACAAATTTTTTTTTCTTAGAAATTTGAATATTTTTCACAATTATTTAAAAAAGCAAATAAATGCAGCTTTGGTATCAGAGAAACTTCCGTTTCATTTGAAACCTTGACATAAAGTAAAACTTTATTATTTTGGTTGGGGCAAAAGCCCATTGGGTATAAATAAGAAGTCTTGAGTTGTAGACCCTTTCATAGTAGATAAAACGTCTGAAACCAGACAAATATTGCCTCATAGAGGTCCCAAGATAACCTGATACAGTAGATTTCTAATGCTCATTTTTAATTGACTTGCCAGTTATTTGTGAATGATCTTTGTCTCCAGAAATCTCTGAATTGTGATAATGTATTTGCACACTCAAGAAATGAAGTAAGGAATAGAGAGAGAGTCTATGAAGAATAAATCACTTTGCTTCTAGGTGGTCTAGTAGTACTTTGCAGAGTAGGTGGTTATTGGGGTGAAGGGTCAGTGCAAGGTATGGGGGAACAGTGCTGGCAAGGATGGACTGAGCACGTCTTTGGTCTGTAGAGAGTATTTCTTCACCTTTATGGGACAAAATATGACACTGATTGTTATCGAACAAGGCATTCTGACACCACTGGACCATGAGTGTTTTATCTAATCTAATTACTCTCATGCAGAAATGTGTTTAAGGAGTCATGAGCCTTCAGGTCCATGGCTAATTAATAAACATCTGTATCCTTTCTCTCTCTCCTCTGTGACCCAGGATGCTCTGGCAAGCTGTGACGTGAATGGGAATGACCTAGACCCTATGCCCCGTTACGATGCAAGCAACGAGAACAAGTAAGACCCCGGTGGGGTGGCTGGTGTGTGGCCCATACAGAGCTTTGTTTTCTGCTCTTGCCAAGGGAAATCTTTCCTTGGAAATCTTTGGTAACAAATGATCCCTACTTTGCTGTAAGATAAGTGTCTTTCTGCTAAAGCGTCTGGATATAAAACCGGGTGGTCCCCACGGTAAGAATGGTTGCAGAAAGAACCCAGGGGAATAACTTGAGGATGTGCCTGGGGAATATTGCTCCTCATGTGGTCACTGGCCCATGACCCACTTGTTTAGGAATAGGGTTGCTCAAGGGAGAGGCAAAACAAAGTGTCCCCTGGACTTTACTCTGTCCAGTTCAACATGTTGAACTGAATGTTGTACCTGAGGTCTCTGCCAGGGCCTTCCTGTTTCCTTCTTTTTTCTCTCTTCTACTCAGCAGTGATTATATTCTTTACTAACATGCTTGCAATACCTATATGGTTTTTTATGTATGGAACACATTATCACTCTTATTCTCCAAGTTGAGCCCATGTAGCCACATTTACACTTTCCGGTTAGTACAGTAGTTTTTTGGAAAGCAAATGAAATGCACAATCATTTCTTGCTTGTGATGACCCAAGTATTTTTCAAAGATTAGTAAAATGTTTTTAATCTCTAGATCACATTAAATTTTGGGCTTTTACTTCAAAGTTTTTTCAGGATAATGTTGTGATTTAGATACTATCATCTGAATTTTTACTTACCTGTTTTTGTTTGGGATCACAGAAGTTGTAAAGAGAGGTGTTTTGTTCACTTATTATGTACAGTTTCTACCCTGCATTTTTCCTAAGGGAAAATTTTCTCACTAGTATTATTTGATTAAGTCAATAAATTTAGATAAAATCATGCAGCCTGGATAATTGTGACTGTGCATGGGGTGTTCCCCTCCCCTTTCTTAACCATTTACAAAGAAACCTTGAAAAAGTTACCGTGAAAAATATGCTATTTGATAATATTAGCAATTGAATCAATGTTATAAATCAGATTCAGTGGTGAAAGCATTAATATACAAATTGATGTAGATAGAATTTTCCAGAACTTTTGAAACAAAAAAAAGGAAGGGGCCTAAAGTAAACCGGATAGTTTTCCATCAAGCCTGGTCATTACTGCCTAGATTACACTGTTTAAAGTTATAATCAATAATTTGAGACAACGTGAGCTAATTTACTTAACCTAATTTGCAAACTAACACGAAACACTGAAAAGAAACTTGAAGCGTCCATATTTAAAAGGTCACCTGTGATAAATTTCACTCTCTAGTGCAGTCTACTCTAGTGCAACATATATGCTCCTAAAAATACTCGCACTCTGCAAAGTCTAAAACACACAGTAATAGGAAAATGTAGTTGGAGCTCACACTCAGAAACTTCATCAATGACATGCACAGAAAAATGGTAGGCACCTGTTAAAAATAATAGCCCAGTTTTATTCATTTTAAGTGATTAAGAAATACATAAAACTAATCAATGTGGCACTTTATCTTATATAAAAATTCTCCCAGCAGTACTTAGATGTGAAGCAAAAAGAAAAAGGCTCAGATAGGTCAAGTGGACAAGGGTTAAACAGGTAGTAAGAGATGGAGATGTTAGGAAGCAAAGAATCCAACTCAGGTGGTTTGTTTACAAGCTCTTGCTCTGTATATTAAACATAAGGCTAAGTTCTTAAGGTAATGAAAAGGAAAATGATCCAAGTACCTTTCATTTAAATGAGTTGTGACTAGAGATAATTGGTTTCAATAACAGTAAGTTTGAGAAAATGAAAGATTGAATTATTGACCAAAATAGTTTGATAATACAGAGTGCTGAGCTGACCTTTGACATCTTGTCATAAAGAAGGCTAAAAAGTGTGTGCCAGTCTGGTACTTCAAAATAGAAAGAATATGATTCAGAGAGCTAGGTTGGGTTCAGAGTCCCTTTCCATCAGTGTTATACTTAATCTGTGGTCTTATCATTATGAAATTAAATTCTAACTAGTTTGTTTATAATTCTGTTGTGACACTGACTTCTTAAGCTGCACTGTTTTATTTTTATACAATTTATAGAAGTTATACTCCATTTACAGTTGTTACAAAATATTTATTATGAAGTATTTCCTGTGTTATATAAAACATCTTTGTAGCTTATTTTACACCGAGTAGTTTGAACCTCCCACTCCCCTACCCCTATCCTGCCCCTCCTGTCAGTTTATCTTGAATAAGATCTGAAATTGTCTTATGGAAGTGTGTGACCCATTGCGTCTGCTTCTACTCACATGCTTGCCACTCTGTGTGCAAGAGAAAAAGAGGAAGAAAAAATGAGATAAAGATGAAAAATTTGAAGAACAGAAAATAGGAGAATAATGAAATAGACTGGGAGGAAGGAGTACAATTCAGCAGAGTGGAGGATACCCTCCAGGATGGTCTTTGGAAGCATGGAAGCTTGCAAGTTATTATGAAGTGGAAGGAGGGTTATCCAAGGTCAGAGAGGAAACAACAGCATCAGATGTAGACACATTGTGTTCCTGAGGTGTGTAGTTCTGTGTGTTTTGTGTATTCCTACGGTGCTCATTGCAACTTGGTATGTTTTCTACATTCACCTAGAGTTTCTGATACAAAACTGTTCATAAACAAATGCAAATTTCACATTATATTCAGATCATTCTGCAATATGTCAATGTTATTGAAAATTTTTTTTGTTTTCAAGGCAAGCATTATAGTAGAACTGCTTATACCATATCCATTGGCTAAAGTTTTCTCATCAACATTTGTGTGTAGAGAGAAAAGAGAAACAGGAAAGCTCGAGGAAAGTCAAGATGAAGTTAATACCCAAAGTATCCTTGTACAGAGTGTGAAGGGACAGGGGTGCTGTAGGTGGGAACTGCAAATGTGTAGTGCCCTGTAGCCAGTTCTGTCTGACTCTAGATGTGGTGAGTTTTGTATCAAAATTCAGTGGTAATGGCCATTCTCCTAAGGTGTATCAGTCCTGTGACTAACAGTGCTGACCACGAAGTGTGTATGTGAAGACAATTCTTTGAGTGTTGGCTTTGATGGCTTTTTTACTGGCCGTCTTTTAAAAACTGTATCTTTTGTGAGGACACCTTTCAAACTTGGTTGCTTGCCAAGACATTTGCTCAAGAAAAGTAGCTACCTTCCTGGTCTCCACTGGTATATCCTAGTGTGTGCTGTTTTGACCCGTTCTAAGTAGTGCTCTTGAGTGTTGTGTGGGTATGAGTGTTAGAGGACACAGGCATGTTCTGGATGTGTGCTTAGGTTTGTAGCCTTGACAGTGAAATATGACATTTTCCAGAGTGTGGCACCAGCACTCCTACCTCTGTTTCATGAAAATCATCAGTCACCTGGGGCATCAGATGGCCCTATCAATTCATGCACGTCCAAGACACATGTGTGCATGCCTGGTCATGTCTGACTCTTTTGCAACCCCGTGGACTATAGCCCGTGAGGTTCCTTTGCCCATGGAATTTTCCAGGCAATAGTACTGGAATGGGTTGTCATTTCTTATTGCAGGGGATCTTCCTGATCTGGGATCGAACCCATGTCTCTTGTGTCTCCTACACTGGCAGGCATTTTCTCTATCACTGCCCACTCGGGAAGCTTGCTGCTGCTGCTGCTGCTAAGTTGTTTCAGCCCTCTCAGACTCGGTGTGACCCCATAGACAGCAGCCCACCAGGCTCCCCTGTTCCTGGGATTCTCCAGGAAAGAACACTGGAGTGAGTTGCCATTGCCTTCTCCAGGGAAGCTCACTAGTGCTACCCAATTTTTCTTGGCTAACCAACCCAAGTGAACTTTTTGGCCAAATTTAGACATTTAGGGTTAAAATATCATCTCTGTTCATTAGACCACAATTATAAATATAATTGATGGATCTGTCTTTTAAGAGTGGGTCCTTAGACAGATAATTCTGTATTAGTAGAAGTCACTTGACATCAGAAAATAAAGAGTGGTTTGTAGTTTGAGACTTGACTTTTAGCTTTGGTTCACACTAATAGCTTTATGGTCTTTCAGTTCAGTTGCTCCGTTGTATCCAACTCTTTGCAACCCCATGAACCACAGCACTCCAGGCCTCCCTGTCCATCACCAACTCCCAGAGTCCACCCAAACCCATGTCCATCGAGTCGGTGATGCCATCCAACCATCTCATCCTCTGTCGTCCCCTTTTCCTCCTGCCTTCAATCTTTCCCAGCATCAGGGTCTTTTCAAATGAGTCAGCTCTTTGCATCAGGTGGCCAAAGTATTGGAGTTTCAGCTTCAACATCAGTCCTTCCAATGAACACCCAGGAATGATCTCCTTTAGGATGGACTGGTTGGATCTCCTTGCAGTCCAAGGGACTCTCAAGAGTCTTCTCTAACACTTTAGGCTTAACTATTCTGAGCTTTAGTATTTTTAGAAATCTCTGAAATGGGCATAATAATACTTCCAAAGATTAGCAAGAAAATATGTAAAACAGCAGGTGTAGGGCTGACTGTATAATAGGTGCTAGATAGTTATAACTTCTTATAATTATTCAGTTCCTACATCCAGTTCTCAATAAATAATCAGTTAAAATCATAATTGCCTCAAAATACATGTGCATATGAACATTACAAATTTCAATTAAGACTTGGAAGCCTTTGTTTATTTCCATGGTCAGAGGTTTAGATGTGCTTTATGCTTCTATTGGGGCTGGGAACCGTGACTCATTTGGTAGACAGTAAATCTGCTTTTTTGAAAAAATAATATTTATTTGTTTGGCTGTGCTGAGTCTTTTCTTCATTGCAGCCTGTGGAATCTTTTGTTGAAGCATGTGGGATATAGCTCTCTGACCAATGAATGAACCCTGCTTCTTATATTGGGAGCACAGAATCTTAGCCACTTGACCACCAGTTAGGAGGAGTGTTAATCTAGGGCAGTGCTGCTCAGTGTGGTCTGTGGGTGGATGCAGGACCATGAACTCTTTGCTCATGGTGAGCATTACAGTAGAGAGCTTGTGCGTGCATGCTCAGTCACTAAGTCAGGTGACTCCTTTGTGGCCCCATGGATTGTAACCAGCCAGGCCCCCCTGTCTGTGGAATTTCCCAGGCAAGAATACTGGAGTGGGTTGCCATTTCCTTTCCAGGGGATCATCCCAACCCAGGGATTGAACCCACATCTCCTGTATCTCCTGTGTTGACAAGCAGATTCTTTACTACTGAGCCACCTGGGACCACAGAAATCGCCAAATCTGCTTCTCTTTAATTCCATCCAATATTCTATCTTCCTTTACTGGATCATGGTGCCTTAAATTTAAAGTGAAGCTATGGTTTTTCCAGTAGTTATGTATGGATGTGAGAATTGGACTATAACAAAGCTGAGCACTGAAGAATTGATGCTTTTGAACTGTGGTGTTGGAGAAGACTCTTGAGAGTCCCTTAGGACTGCAAGGAGATCCAACCAGTCCATCCTAAAGGAAATCAGTCCTGAATATTCATTGGAAGGACTGATGCTGAAGCTGAAACTCCAATACTTTGGCCACCTGATGTAAAGAACTGACTCATTTAAAAAGACCCTGATTCTGGAAAAGATTGAATGTGGGAGAAAGGGACGACAGAAGATGGGATGGTTGGATGGCATCACTGACTCAGTGGACGGGAGTTTGAATAAACTCTGGGAGTTAGTGATGGACAGGGAGGCCTGGTGTGCTGCAGTCTACGGGAGTCACAAAGAGTCGGACACAACTGAGCAACTGAACTGAACTGAGTGAGGGGGAGGAATTTCTAAACATCACCTGAATGCAGTTAAAGCATATGTTGTACAAGTACATTCTCATTGTACAATCTGACTGGTAGGCTTCAGAGAATATTTGGAATTATTTGACACCTAGCTGTGTTTGTTCATACTGTTCATGGGGTTCTCAAGGCAAGAATACTGAAGTGGTTTGCCATTCCCTTCTCCAGTGGACCACATTCTGTCAGACCTCTCCACCACGACCCCTCCATCTTGGATGGCCCTACAGGGCATGGCTTAGTTTGAGTTAGACAAGGCTGTGGTCCTAGTGTGATTAGATTGACTAGTTTTCTGTGATTATGATTTCAGTGTGTCTGCCCTCTGATGCCCTCTTGTAACACCTACTGTCTTACTTGGGTTTCTCTTACCTTGGACGTGGGGTATCTCTTCACGGCTGCTCCAGCAAAGCGGAGCCGCTGCTCCTTACCTTGGATGAGGAGTATCTCCTCACTGCCGCCCCTCCTGACCTTGAACGTGGAGTAGCTCCTCTTGGCCCTCCTGTGCCCACGCAACCACCGCTCCTTGGACATGGGGTAGCTCCTCCCGTTCACCGCCCTTGACCTGGGATGCAGGTAGCTCCTCTTGACCTCTGCCTCTGACCTTGGACGTGGGGTAGCTCCTCTTGGCTGCCACCCCTCTGGCATGGGGTCCTCCCAGCTTCTGCCCCTGACTTCAGACATGGGGTAGCTCCTCTCAGCCGCGCTTGTGCTTTTGGGCTCCCAAATCACTGCAGATGGTGACTGCAGCCATGAAATTAAAAGATGCTTACTCCTTGGAAGAAAAGTTATGAGCCACCTAAATAGCATATTGAAAAGCAGAGACATTACTTTGCCAACAAAGGTCCGTCTAGTCAAGGCTCTGGTTTTTCCAGTGGTCATGTATGGATGTGAGAGTTGGACTGTGAAGAAAGCTGAGCACTGAAGAATTGATGCTTTTGAACTGTGGTGTTGGAGAAGACTCCTGAGAGTCCCTTGGACTGCAAGGAGATCCAACCAGTCCATTCTGAAGGAGATCAGCCCTGGGTGTTCTTTGGAGGGAATGATGCTAAAGCTGAACCTCCAGTACTTTGGCCACCTCATGTGAAGAGTTGACTCATTGGCAAAGACTCTGATGCTGGGAGGAATTGGGGGCAGGAGGAGAAGGGGATAACAGAGGATGAGATGCCTGGATGGCATCACTGACTCAATGGACATGAGTCTGAGTGAACTCCAGGAGTTGGTGATGGACAGGGAGGCCTGGCGTGCTGCGATTCATGGGGTCGCAAAGAGTCGGACACGACTGAGCGACTGAACTGAACTGAACTGTGTTTGTTCATTCATTCAGTGGGTAATCATTGAAACACTACCTGTTGAGCGGTTCTGTTACATGCTTAGGGGATACAGTGATGCAGTAATATAAGCTACTATCTAATTAGGAAATGACTTAGAATCTGTAACCTCAAGAGTTTTAGTCCTATCATTGGCTCTTCCTATCTGTGCTGTGGAGCCTGAGGGTGTGGAGCACTGACTGTATTGTGTCATTTTATATAAAGGACTTGAGCATCCTTGGAGTTTGGTATCTGCAGGGAGTCCCTGAAACCAATGTCCAGAGGATACCAAAGGATGACTGTACTAACAGACAATGTACCCACAAAACTATGTGCAAATCATCTCTCTCAGATTTACCTGATTACATTTCTAACACTAAAGCTTTGAGGTAAAGAAAATCACCTCTGATGTAACAAAGTTATCAAAGTCCTTTTCTTATCACTTTTTTTCAAGTCACCAAACAGTGGTGTGTCAAACTTAAATAACAGATACTAAAGAAATAGCATGATTGAGAGAGACCATAAAACCTGTTCTCCCATTTCACTTTCCCTCCATTCATATTAACTTGCAGAATAAAGCTGACTGCATTGTTCTAGGCTTAAAATAGAAAATGCCTCCCTATAAATGAAACAGTCTCCTGGCATTTCACGCCTCTACTCCCATTTCTGATAAATGAATTATGGATGTCTGAGTTAGATTTTTCCTTCCCTAGGTTGCTTCTTTTTAAATGTTCCCTCTGCTTAAGAGTCATAGCAACATATTTAGTGGGCGATGAGACCACACGTTGAATCTTCAATATGTGCTTTGTGAGCCCAGAATCTAATTTCCTTTCAAAACAAACCAATGCATAGGTTAAAACTCATTTTCCAAAAGGAATGGAGTTTTCATCTTTGTCCCTTATCTCTATTCCCAGGAAGGTTTAGCCAGGGTGGATGGAAATACATTTCTTCTGGTTCTTTCGTGTTCTTTTCACACATCATTTCTGGTTTTAAGAGTGTCACCGTGTTGTGTGGCCTTTTTGTTCTCATCCCTGCAGATGAGGACTGTTGTCAGGAGATGGTATTCAACAGCAGACCTGGTGAATGTAGGCCGTGCTGTCTACTGTTACAGCAACCATTTTATCTCGGCACTGGAGAGAAGACCGTACTTGCAATCTACAATCTTAGCCTGTAAGATCATTTCTTGATACCCAGGATTTAGCCACACATGTTCAGATAAAATTATCCTGTAGCTAAGTAGGTCAGACAAAAACCTACCCAGCAGAAGTGGGGCCATTAACAGAGGCTGATTGGTTTTTTTCCAAATATTTTTGAAAATTTTCCTCTCATCCTTTCATAAAATAACACTGTGATATACTATGTGGGATTCCCTTGTAGCTCAGCTGGTAAAGAATCTGCCTGCAATGCAGGAGGCCCTTGTTCGATTCCTGGATCAGGATGATCCGCTGGAGAAGGGATAGGCTACCCACTCAGTATTCTTGGGCTTCCCTGGTGGCTCAGCTGGTAAAGAATCTGCCTGCAATGTGGGAGACCTGGGTTCGATCCCTGGGTTGGGAAGATCCCATAGAGAAGGGAACAGCTACCTACTCCAGCATTCTGACCTGGAGAATTCCATGGACTGTACAGTCTATGGGGTTGCAAAGAGTCAGACACGACTGAGCAACTTTTACTTTCATACTACTATATGGAGAAGGAAATGGCAACCCATTCCAATATTCTTGCCCGGGAAAGCCCATGGACAAGAGGAGACTGATGGGCTACAGTCCATGGGGTCACAAAAGAGTCAGACATGACTTAGAGACTAAACAACAAAAATCACAACAATCCTACTATATACTTGATCAGTGATTAACACATGAATTCACGTAAGTGAAGTCGCTCAGTCATGTCCGACTGTTTGCAACCCCATGGCCTACCTACCAGGCTCCTCCATCCATGGGATTTTCCAAGCAAGAATACTGAAGTGGGTTGCCATTTCCTTCTCCAGGAATTTATGTAATGTTGACTACAAATGTACATACCAGAGTCCAAATGTGTTCAAAAGAGATGGTTGTGAAAAATAACCTTGATACTTTCTGAATACATCTATAGATTTTTTGTCCATGAAAGAACCTACAACAAACATTGTATAAAATTTGTTTCTATCACATAGGTTCATGATGCAGTATGTTGAAATAAGTAACATTTGGGACCATCTTCTAGATTCTGGGAAGTGGTCCATGTCTGGGGCCTCACAGAAAACTGATTAACAGTAGGAAACATCTGCTCTCAGACCAGAAGCCAGCCTTCCCATCCCTTCCCTCACCAGCCATTAGTCACAAGTCCTGACCATCCTCACCATTTAAGTCCACCTCTTTATAGCTCTCCAAAGACCGATGCTTGTCTCCCCTGTCCATCCAGCCACACTAGCCTTCTGTTAGTCTAATCCCTTCTTCTCACCTGCATCCTTGGAAATCTCCTAGATGGTCTCCCTGTCTCCAGTCTCACCTCATCCTGCTGCCCAAGTGATATTTTAGAACGAAAATAAAAATACTAAAAAATCTTTTAGATACTCAATCAAAGATAGTATTAGTCACTCAGTCACGTCCAACTCTTTGCAACCCCACAGACGGTGGCCCACCAGGTTCCTCTGTCTGTGGAATTCTCCAAGCAAGAGTACTGGAGTGGTTAGCCATTCCCTTCTCCAGGGGATCTTCTTGACTCAGGGAACTAACTGGGTGTCCTACTTTGCAGGCAGGTTCTTTACCATCTGAGCCGCCAGGGAGATTTAATATCTTGAAATTTTATTAAAATGCAAGATCCTTCATGACCCGCCTCTTCCCTCATTATTAAGTCTGTTCCGCTCTGTGTGTCCACCCCTCCCCTCTCTTTATCAACCCTGCAGGACTTGCACAGTTCCCTGAAGGCACCTCACTCATTCAGCCTTCCACCATCTGCATCCGTGTACTTCCTCCTTTCCCTTCCACTCGCATCACTTCTCCTGGGAAGCCTTCTCTCACCTCCTGCATCCGAGTTGGATGCCCTCCAGTGAGTTTTCACAGCATCTGTGAACTTATTTCTTTTAGTGAATAAAACCTTTGCTATTGTAGATGGGGTCACACATACCGAGATAGGGAATAGAGAGGCAAAAACAGATTCTGAGATGAGTTCCAGTTTAGTTTGGGATATGTAATGTCTGTTTGGTCGTGCGAAAGTATCAGCCTTGACTGGCTCATCTAGATGAATTAGCAGAGTGTATCCCAAAGTAGTAACTATTAAGGGGTGTTATATATAATGAACCTTGTATTGGATAGTTTTTACCCTCCACCCAGAAAGCTGACCTCTGAGGACTGCATTAAGGGACTCCCTTGCCCTCTGGCTTTCCACTGGGTTTGGCCAGTGGAACGTTCAAGACAGGACATCAGTGGGATGCAGAGGAGTAAAGAAAGGGTATTTACTTACTGCTCCCTCCTTGCCGAGCCCTTGGGGGTTAGCTATGTCCCAGATGATCATATTTTCCCTTAGGTGGCCCTAAGGCTGACTTCTTAAGACCTGCCTTTTGTGAGTTCAGTGACCACTTCCCCAAAGTTCTTAGATCCAGGGATTTCCCAGTGTTGCTAGTCTAGAATGTTGTATTCTTCCTCATTGATTTTTCCCAAATCCTGTCTGCTTCTCTATATAAGTACCTTGAATGTACTTTTTAACACTAAGATATAAGTCCCTGGAACAAATTTTTATACCCAATATTGAAGAGCTCAGATACCTCTAAGAAAGAAGATAACTATGCCCATAAGAGTTATTTATCTTGGTGGCCGTTTATTTATTCTTTAATGAGAGCTGAGTAAATACAGAAAGTGGTTGTCTAACCTCAAATTCCTGTAAGCCTAACACCTGAAGTGTATTTCTTTTATAAACTACTGTATGAATGATTCCAGGGCTCATAAGCATGATTAAACAGCACAGTTTTCAGGCCCTTTGTTCCCTCTGTCAGTTTCAGTGTGTTCTCTTCAAGGACTTGGGGACATAGTCTCTTGGGGCTCACAGCACCAGTTCTGATAAAGGGTCTGATTGATGCTATAGGTTACAATGAAGTTTGGGTTTAATTTATGCTTAACAGTGCACTATTGACATGAATAATTGATAGTGGCTTCCATTTAAATTTCTTATTTAAGAAACAAACTCACAAATTCCTAAAGCCTCTAAAGCAGATGGAAATTGCAGTAAGAGAAAGAGATAAGTATCCTTTTTAAATAATGGATTAAGCATTTGAGCAGGGTTTCCAGACAGGTATATTTATTTATCTTTCTCTTTTCATCTTCTCCTCTAACCTCCACCTTGGATCCTTCTATTTCTCTTGTTTCCTTATATCCAGAAATATGTATAATTGAGAGCACAGAGACCTTGAGAGGTCAGTGCTAGCACTGTGTTATTTGTATTATTATTACAGAGAGGTGGAGAAGGCGTCCAGCACTATTCATGTGTGATCAACCAGTGTCCACAGGCTGAGCAGGAAACAAACTGAAGAGAAAAACACTGTCGTTTTGTTTATTTCACTCCGTATATAGATACCAGAAGAAGAATATGCTGAAAATATAATCAAACTGCAAACTAAGGGCTTATTTTAATATTAAGATATTATTAATATTTAGATATTGGTTGCTTTCTTATTCAAATAAAATGCCTTCTAAAATAAGGGACTGAAGTTAGAATTTTGTTTCTACAAGCTAAAGGAGATGTTATGATGTTTTTGTTTTAGCAATTCAGTTAATTACAGTAAAAGCCTATTGTTCCAGTGTACTGAAGATAAATAAACGTGTGTGTCTGTGTGTGTGTGTAATATCCATGTAGCTGTCCTTTTCCATTATAATCCTTAATAAAAGGTAGAGAGGTAGAAAATATGTCTTAGATCAGGACATACATGTTGATTTTTCTTCTCATAAAATAGGTCACCAAAGAAGGCAAGGTGATAGAAAGAAAACTGTCCTGATTTTGGGTGAGATCTGGTTAACAGTCTCCACCTTGCTGTTCATTTTTTCTGTGACTTTGGGGAGAAGCATTCTTGGCAAAGCCTCCCCCTGCCACATCAAGATCTCTGTGACCCTGTTTGACTTAAACAAAAACAAATAATCTATATGTCTGTAGGGTTGCTACTCAGCTGCATTTGAAATCAGTGCAAACAGCTGCTAATACAGTGAGCACGTCAGCGGGTCCTCTCATTTACTGCTCACAACAACCCACTATCGGAGACAGAGACTGGAGAGGTGAATTAAAGTGGCTATTGTCACCATGTGGCAGAATCGCAATTTGAGCTCATTTGTTCCCATGCCATCTATTCACCTGCATAGTTAATTAACCTGTGGTCAGGTAGATGAGAAATTAATTCCTATGCTGATCACATGGTTCAGTAAGTTTACTACCTTGAAAGAACTGCAATTACCAGAATGCCTTACTGCTGCATTCAGTAAAGAACCAAGAGCCTGGCTTTACCAAGTGCTGGTGCTTAGAGCCTTGCTTCTCCAGAGAGAGGAGGTTGGTCCACAAAGATTGCCAACACCTTATGTATCCATGACTTTGACCAAATAACAAAAAGTCCTTTATTACAGAAAATGACTGTACAGGTCTGACTTTACAGTGGCATTTATTCTGTAATTTTTCTGTGGAAATCAATGAAGGCCACCCAAATTATACTCCAAAAAGCTTTATAGATTTTGGTTTTTCTTTTTAAACGATGGCTTCAGCTATGGTCTGATCAGAGGGAGGGTGCCATGTGGAAATTAGAGCTTGGGTCTCTGCTCTTAAATAATTCTACTAGTATATATTAATAGCTTTTATTTTATTTTATTTTTTTAATATTAATATTAATAGCTTTTAAACATTTTGAATGATTATCAGGTTGGTCATATTGTTAACGTAAATAAATGTTTTGGTAAACTATATAAAATTGCCACAGATATGGATTCTGTTAATATTATTAAGGGTGATAAAAGAGTAATACGATAAAATTTTAGGCTGATTCTCAGGTGGCAGGTAGTTAATTTTTCTCTGTATGGATATAGGGACTGTTTGAAGTTGGAATCACAAAACCTAAGAGACCCTTTCCCAATGTTTTTACACGTAATTAACAGCCCTTGACAGTGCTCTGGAAACGTGGGTTGTGAAAGAATCTCTTTAGGAGGACGAAACTGAGACCAGTAAGAGCCAGTGGGAATCAGAAACCTTCTCCTGTGTGGAGAAGGCTTAGAGTA
Organism: Oryx dammah; assembly: GCF_014754425.2. Taxonomy (NCBI): domain Eukaryota; kingdom Metazoa; phylum Chordata; class Mammalia; order Artiodactyla; family Bovidae; genus Oryx; species Oryx dammah. The sequence continues at coordinate 51,317,471 of NW_024070185.1, forward strand.
TAGAAGGCATAGAGTCTTAAAGATGTGTCCTGCTTTGGAAAATTGTGAATTATCTTGCCTATAGAACACCTAAAATGACTTAAAGAAATTGAGAAAAACAGTTGACTACTCGTGATTTTCTAGCAGATCTCCCTGAATTCCCACTTTCTCTGCCTCATGTTCTCATCACAAGCTGCCATCTCATGAATTTCAGAAAAGACTGACCTTTGCTAGAAGAGTTTACCTCTTCCTAGTTTTAGATATCCCTACACCATCTGCATATCATTTACATATACTAGTAAATGCATTTAAATTTGCATGAATTGCAGATAAAGTACCTGTGGCTAGATCCTGGGCTGAGAGTAGCTGACTACTAAAGGTTTTGTATGACCTTTATGCTCTTGGTTGATTTTCCCTCTTTCTGAGGTTGATTCTCACTCAATCACCTCCCTCCCACACCTGTCCTGATTACCAAATATAGACTTTTATTTTCTCCCCAACCCTCTAGCATCTCCCCTTCTCACATCACAGATCTCTCTCTCCCCCC